>NC_087491.1:9119166-9422196 GCF_036417665.1 Passer domesticus
CTGCACTGGTAGAAATACTCTGGTGGAGTTAAAGATCAGTTCAAAGTTCTTTATCCTACTCTCTCCCACTTACTTCATTGCTCTGCATTGGGCAGAAATTTGGAATAGAGCAGGATAAAGGCAAAGAGGCTTCTCCCTGCCAGTGCAACTCCAGCACAAACCAGTGCTCAAAGCCTCTGAAAGTCCTGCTACTGCTGGAGCCCAGGGGGGTTCTTGCTCTGTGCAGGTCTGGACCAGACATTAGGTTTTATTTTAAGAGCTAGATAATAATCACTACCAGAAAAATAACAGCTACAAATTCTAGAGAAAAGACATGATGAACGGCACCGTGTATTTTACATGATAGTAAATGGGCTTTGCATATGCAAATTGAATGGATTTTAAAATGGTATTTAATGACAATTTTCGTAGCAGACATTAACATTAATTGCATCAAAATGAAAATGTAGCATTAGCTTGCTGTTAGCTGCAAATGCCCCAGCCATAAAGCTTTATCTTTATCAGTATCAGCCCTCATTCATTGACAGGGCTGCTCTGCAAATTGCAGGCAAAAGGGCTTTTATGTTGCAAAAGTATCCCCCAATGCAGGCCAAAATCAACATCAATTTTGCTTTATTTCTTCATAAACGGAGGTTAAATGGCTGCCTATAAGAAGCCCAGGCATGCTTCAAAAGTTTTAAGGAAAATCTGCAGACCCCACAACGGCAGAAGTAGTGAGAAAGGGCTTTTAATTGAAAGTTATTATTGTACAACTTGCCTTCTCCTTAATAGCTACCTTTTATGCAGACTGATTGTATTTATCCCTTTACTTTAAAAGCACGTTATAGATAAAAGCAAATTACTGGGATTATCAAGGAGTTGTTACAGCCATTTTGGTAAAAGTGGGAGTTTAACACACTTTTCCATGACTGGCAAGTTAGAGAGACCAGCTTTGGTGAGCATTCCCAGGACAAGCTGGTCCCTGGTCACAGCAATACCCACCTTCCTAAAAATGACCTGGCTGTCACTGAATTTCAGTTGGGTTTGGACTCTAAGCCCTGTCTGACTGATCTCACCTGGGAAGGTGCTCCAAGTGAGGCACGTGCTCGTCTGGGGACAGAAAAAAAGAGTGGCTAAAGGTCATTTTTCACAACTCCAAGCACTTCACATCTTTAAGAAATAACAGATCTGATCAACATCTAGGGTGCAGTGAATTTTCCAGCAAGAACAGCACCTGCCTGTCACCCCCCAGCACTGCCAGCACTCCTCACTGTGGCTGAGGAGCCAGAGAGCAGAGGTGCTTTCCCATGGCACTGGAAGCAGCTGAGACACCCTGCCTGATGATGTGGTGCTCTGGGACAGCCCAGAACCCCAGTGCAGACCCTGCCCAGTCTGCAGCTCTCTGCTCAGTGGGAACTGCAGCTGCTGCCAGCCCACAGCCTGCTTCCCTGGGAACCCAAATAACTCAAATAACCCAAATAACTGTCACAGGAAGGTGGCAGGGGTCGGTGGGTAATGGGCAAGAGGCTTCTTGAGCCCTGGCAACTCATCTGCAGCCCCTCCTCAGGCTGTGCTGCTAAAGGCTTCTGTCTCCTGGAGACACCAGGGTCAGGAGCTCTCCCTAGGCTCACAGGTTGGGGCTCTCCTGGATCATCCCAAATAGAAGCAAGCCCCAAAGCTGTGGTTGCTATTAGTGCCTTGTTAATCACTGCCTGGCCCTGCTGCTGCTCTAACCCAGATCACTTGTGCCTCTGAAGCTTTCTGCTCATGGTGTGTGCAGCATTCCACCAGGCAGCCTCAGACACTGCAGCAAGCTCTCTGAAGCTTTGAGGCCTCTTTCCTTTCTTTTCCTGGGATATTTACCTTCAAAGGTCACCCATACCCCTCTATATTCCCCCTGGGCACCTTCCAGGGGAGAGAAGCAGCGTTGCTTTTTGCTGATTCCCCCCCCCCCCATTCTCTCCCTCCCTTTTCCCAGAGAAATGTTTGCTACGAATCACGTGGCCAGCTTTGTTGTGAGAGTCATAAAAAGGACATTTTTCATCTCTCCTTTTTCCTGCTCTCGTTCCCTTCTCTCTCTCAGTAGCAGACAGAGATTTATTCCTTCCCTGATGCCTGTGGCATTTGGAGCTGGGAGGGGTCAGGGGAGGCACTGATGGAACATAACAGATAATGCAGTGGTTCCCCGGGGGCTTGTCCAGCTCCAGAGCCGATCCATCAGCAGGCAGTGCTCGTGCCAAGGTCAGCAGTAACGAGGATGGGGTGGGCTCCCAGCCTCCCCCGTGGGGCAACCTCCAGCCAGGCTGCCCCAGCTCATGCTCCAGCTCCTGAGCTCTCCAGGAGCTGCCTTGTGCAGCCACCCTTTGCAGGAGAGGAACGCTGAGTGCAGGGCTGGGCTCACAGCACACAGGCTCAGCTTCACCTCTCCCAGCCCTCCTTCCCATCACACACAGCTCCACAGGCTCATCTTCCGAGGAAAATTCCCATCTGTGACAGTCTCCTCCAGGAGCTAAACCCCATCCACGTGCTCTGTGCACAACACACTACAGAGCTGCTGAGGGCTGCTGTCCTCCCAGGTCTTTTCATTCAGAATAACCCCAGAGCTGTGTCCAGCCCCATACTCTGCAATAATGGCCTTGTTTTACAAGGAGGAGGCTGCAGGGCACTGAGTGGGCTGGGGTTTGATGATCCTGCAGACCCAAAGGCACAGAGGGTCTGTGAAGATCCAGGATCTTCACTGGTGTCACTCCAGCCTGCTGTTCAAGGTGCATTGGGAAACCTCAATAGATGATTTATCCTCCTGACCACCTTTTCTGGCTGAGCTTCACTGTGCACTGAAATCAGGCAACATTAAAGGACCATTTTTGGAGTGAGAAGTAAACACAAAGACGTGGGTGCTGTCTACAGCTGGATTTTAGTGCTATTGATCTGTGCAAGGTCACACAAGGAGTTTGAAGGCAGAACACTCCAGCACCAGCTCTGTCCCCAGGAGCGAGCAGGGCAGAGTGCACCCTCAGCATGGACACACTGCCCAGCCCTGCCAGGAGAGAAAACCTTCCAGTCACCTCTTGGTGAGCGTCCTAAATCTGCCTGCTACGCCCCAGAACCTGTTCCTGGGCAGGAGGAGTGCACAGACGTGCCATCCTGTGCCATGCTGCACCTGTACCTGCTCCAAACCCTGCATGGCCACAGCCCTGCCTCCCACGGGCTGCCATGCACTTGGCAGTTGGCCTGGAGGTTGGGCTGACCTTGGGTGTGCTGGCAGGATTTCCCTGGCACTCTGTCATCCCCAGGGCTCCTGCCGGGCCCTCCCCACTGTCTGCCTTCGCTTCAACTGTCCCTTTCCTGAATTTTACAGCCCATTTTCCTTCTGTCTTCATCTCCTGCCTCCATTCCACCTCCCATTCTCTGAAACTGCTCCTAATCCTTTGGCAGCTGTTTTCATCGTGTCCCTGCAGCAAACTCACCTCTCCAAAGCGTTTGGCCACTGCAATCTCTCTTCTTCAAATTGTTACACTTGGCCAAGGGCATCAGTTACCCAGTACCTCCTCTTTAATTGGTATCATTTGCAACCATCCCAATCTTTCACCTTCCCTGAGAAGGGAGATTTCTATGCTCATGCTCTGCTTAGCAAGTGGCCTTTCCACCCTAAGTGTCTGTGCTGTTTGCACACAGCCAGAACAAAGTTTAGAAAGCTGCTCAAGAGGTGCTGAGGAATTTCCACTGATAGATTTATTTTTGAGATACTTAAAGAACATTTCAGGTTGCTAATATTTGGCTGTGGAAAGAAAGCTAATCTAGATGTAGACCAGCTGCAAAGATGTCAAGGAAATAATGCATTACTGGAAAGAACCCACCAGGAAAAGCTGGACAGGCAATAAAATTGAGTATTGCAGCAAGAGTGCATCTGACCCATGATCGCTGGAAGCCAAAGAGAGTGTAAAGCCACCAAAATCCTAAAGATTAGGGCAAAAAAAGTTTTACAGAAAAAAAAAAAACAACAACCTAAGGACTGACAAACCAGATTGTAAAAATATAACACAGTGAGTGGAATCACTGTCAGGCTCATGGAGACAGAGAAACGCAAGCAAGTTAAAAAACACAGGACTCCCACCAGCTCAGATAATTACACATCCCATCCAATTCCACAGCGAAAGGCACTTGGTGCCTCTGCCATCATTCTCACACTGCTAAGACAAGAATTTCTATTTCAAGAGTAGTTTCCTTCTCCTGGAAACGTTCCAGGCTGGGTGCGTGGTTGCAGAGCTCCCAGCCCCATCTGCCTGCACCATGCCCTGGTGCCTGCAGCATCTGCTGGGGCAGGAGGACCTGTTACACCCTCCAAAAAACCCTGAGTGCACCATGAAGACACTGATTCCCCTCCAGAGTGGTCATTTGCTTGCTGTAAGAGTTTCTGACTGCTTCAGGCTGATGGTTTAAGAGAAAATAAACAGCCAAGTCAGGGTTTGACATAAGGTTCAGGTCCTGCACATCAGCCATAGAGATGGGAAAAAAAGATCTGAAGGACAGATTAGGATCCCTTATTACCAGTTGGTTTACACTGAGTAGGAAAGTAATTTACTCTCACACAGACTGGCTGTTGTCTGTGGGTTTATCTCCATTGATTACAGCCAGCTGAAGAATTTCTTCCAAAGTTTCACCAGCTAGAGCTACTTCTGGCCACAAGTGGACTTTTTTCTTTGCCAACTTCTGCTTTTTCAGCCCGTTCGATGAAAACCTGGGTCAGGGGGGAATAATCACAGAATCCTTTCTGTGAAAACAAAGCTCTTCAGCCCTCATCAACATCTTTTCCTTTCAAACAAAGTCATGTTCCCACCCAGCCAGAGAGATTCAAGCATGGGATGGAGGTCAAGGGGAAGACCTCGTGCTTTGATTTCTTTCGCTCAGCATTGGAGTGGTTTTTTTCTTGTTTTTTCTCTCGTTGGGATGTTTTGCATTTGTTGATGGCTGCAGGCTGAGCACTGTTCACTCTCAGCCATAGATCTGGACCTCCAGGAAGAACAGCTCTGTCCCACAATCACATCCCACCTGAGTTTCTCAGAGGACAACAGCAGATAACAGTAGACCAATGTGTTGAAGACAAAGCGAAATAATCTTCAATTAAGTCAGCCAAAGGGCATCTCCAACCCTAAAATCAATGCTGCACACAAATTCCAGCTTGCCAAGCCAGTTATTTAATGGGTAAGAGCTGGCTTGGTGTCTTCACTGCAAGACACAGGTTTCCATATGTGCTTTTAGGACCAGTGCAAGCAAACATCTCACTGGGCCTGGGAGGGAATAGTAAAGCAAATTGGTGCTCTTGTAACCATGTGTACTCCTAAGTACAGCTATGAGCATCTGATAAATCTTTTAAAGTGCATGTTTACAATGGATTTTATTCTTTTTACTGTTCTATACATATGAGCCCTCTGAGCAAAATAACAGATCCTCTGACACTCAGAAGAAGCCACTGCCTCATTGGCTGCCCGCAGTGAAATAATTTATATTGTTATTTCCTCACCCAAATTACAAGGATTGTAAAGAAGCTTCAGAAATTCAGAGTAATCAGTGCTTTGGAGGATCACATCCTGCAGCTGCCACACGAGTGGAAGACCCACTATTGTAACTGAGAGTTTTGCCAGCCCAAAGACTGCAAAAAAAAATTGGTCCCTGAGTGTTTTCTACCAATTTTTCTCTTGCTATTTTCTTCAATAGTTAATGGAAAGCGAGGACAAGTGGAGATCATTTAAAAATTATCTTTTGGGCCTCTCCATGGGTTTATTGCCAGGTCCTATTTAGAGAAGCATAAAGCTGTAAGGGGGCTATAACTTCACTGTATATTCCACAAGCTGTTTAGGAAAACGAGGAGCCTTTGGACTCACACCAGTTCATTTTGCCATGTCTCCCTCTCCTCACAAACACACCCACACACGTGTGTGCAGGGACTTGGAGCTGCTAATTGAATTCACCCTTATGAAAGCCTTAACAAATTGTAAGTGACCTTTTATACAAATTTCAAAGTCAAGGATTCGCCACTAACTGCACATCCCTCTTCTGCCATTCACTGTTATGCAAAACCCACAAACAATTAAAAGAAATAATGAAGAGCCCAGCGGCCCTCTTTCCTAATTAGCTGCAGGAGGCAGTGCTGGGGACTGTGGTTAAGTGCTTCAATTACCTCGACCCTCCTCGCAGCCCTTGTTAGAAGAGACAGGTCCAGGGGCCAAAGGGGAACAATTAAGGCGAGGCAGAGCCCGCAGTTTGCAGGGGGATGCCGGGGCCGTGCCGGCTCTCACTCAGGAGCCAGAGCTGTAATCATACCCCAGCTTCCTGCTGGGCTACACAGAGACAAATTAATGGGAGATAGATTGCTACCTGCAGCCCATCAGTAACCAGGGAGGCAGGAGGCAATGCAGCTCTACAAGGGAGCCATAACCTGAATTTTCCTCTGCTCTCAGCCCCCTTTTAGGGCAGAGGGACCTGAGCACTAACACCTCACTGCTGCCTGCATTGGGGTACCCCACATCCCCAAACAGAATCACAGAGCCCAGCCTGAGCTTTATTTGCTGAAGTTAATTCTGGCTGCCCCAAGGAGCCCCACAGTCCAGAGGTGCTGGAGACCAAAGTGTTCCCCAGTAAGAAACAGGTTGGACTCGACCTTGAAGGTCTTTTCCAACCCTAATGGTTCTGAGGAAACCAACCTGAGCTGCTGGGAGATTCTGTTTGGACACTTCTGTCACAGGACAAATCCTTCCCAGCATGAAGACACAAGTAAAGAATATAAAAGTGGTGCCCTTGTAGCTGTCTCCCCTGAGGACTGAAGGCCCCAAAGACAGATCCTGACTGTGCAGCAAAAGCACATCTTAGGTATAAGGACAGCAACAAGAACTAAATCCCCCTGTAACCTCATTAACCTTTCAATGAAGGGTTAAAGTTCCAGCGTAGGCAGTGGTGCAGCAGCACAATTTTAATGTCACAGGCACGGACAAATTCCATTCTGTGATGGATCTGTTGCATGAGCAGCTGTGCAGGGCCAGCCCTGCTGCCTGGAAGCTGCCACTGGGATTGGAGCAGTGCTCTGGGCAGAGCCCCCAGAGCCACTGCCTGCACCCATCCTCTGCTCCCTGCTCCAGCCCATCCCGAGCAGCAGCAGGAAAAGCTCTGCCCTGGCTGCAGAGCCACACACAAACCCCACGGGCTGAGCTCTGCACTGAAATATTTACGTGCTTTTGAATTATACAGGAAAAGAAAAAAAGCACTCGCCAGTCAAGTTTTTACCCTTTTGCCACAGAACTTAGCAATCAAATTGATTGCACCTTTCAAGCTGGTGTAAACCCCCTTCCTGAGCAAAGTCCTTTGCATCCACTTTAGCCAAGCACCTTTTTTTGCAGCTGATATAGAAACCTTTGAAAATAAGTTTGAGGGGAGACTGACAACCTTGAAACCTCAAGAGCAGCATGGCATTGACGGGCGCGGCTCCCTGAGCTCAGTATTATAGATAGATTTTAATTTTATTTTAACAAAATAGCTGTCTCCAGTGGAAGAAGCATCAAGAGCTAAATGAGGACCCGTCTTGAGCTGAATCACGTTGAACAGACCTCGGCACTGTCATTGATTTTCTGGGAAGAAAAAAAATGCCTCTGGCTACTAAACCAAATTAGTAGTCACTGATGACCAATTATTTTGCCCCACTGTGAACGGGGAGGCGTACTAAAATTCCAGTTTGTCAGACCCAAGGCTCTCTTCTCAAACGCCTTTCAACAAGCGTGTACCAAAAATCTCTCAGATGGTTCTGATGCCTTCCTGTTTTCGGCAACTTCTCCTTCTCCAAAGTTTTAATGAGCTGCTGCTCTGAGGACAGCCTGCCACAAAGTGAGCCCTTCCCTGCACACTGGAGCACTATTTGGCATTGGCACAAATCACAGCTGTCAGGATTTATACACACATACACAAAAAAAGTGTCAGCCTAATGTTTGCAAATTATAATTACCATTTCTCTTGCATGTCCCTGGTGCCTTCATTTTAGATAAATCCCAGCTCTGAGGTATCAGCTGCAAAGCACTGAAGGCTCATATTGAATGGAATAGATTTAACTAGTTTGTAGCTCATTTAAGGCCTACACTGTTTTATTTTAATATTGTTAATACTTTATTATACTTTTTAACACTGTTTTCACAGTAAAATAGCCTATTAGGAGGCTGCAGCTTCTTTTCCAGGGGATGTCTGGCAGACTAGAATTCCACATTGTATAACCAAGTTAGCAGGTGCTTGTCATTTCAGTTGAAAATAGGTCTGTACCCTGACTCTTGAAAGTAAATTAGAGAGATTCTATTAAAGAGACAGGAACTGTTTCAGGGATAATAGTTTTGAAAATGTGCACAGATAAATTTTAAAATATTTAGGAAATGTCAGCATTAGAAGTGGCTCCAACTATTTGACTATAAAAGGAAGCAGATGAGTATTTTTTTCCCCCTACAATTATAAATAATTTGTTACATCCTATCAGAACTTCTTTGCCTTTCCTTTCTGTGGCAGGGTGCTTGTGCCAAAACAAGGAGATCTGAGTTACTGTGACTGGGTTTTAATGTGCAATAAGCATTTCCAGAGGATGCTTCCCCTGCTCTCCCCGCAGCAACAGCAAAATCCTCCCTGTCCAGCAGCAACATCTGGGCAGGGTGACAAAAGGAAAGGGAACACACCAGCCATTGATCCCTGTCCTTAAGTAACACCAAGGCAAAAGGACATTTTCCCAAAGGCCAGCTGCAAGCCAGGGCTGTCACACTGCCAAGCAGCGCCGATGCCGGGGCCAAATTCCCCATCCCTCTGCTGAGATCAGGCTTTGACCTCCAGAGGAAAAGCCACCTCGCTGAGATCTCTGCAGTCACCTTAAAGAGGTGTTCCCTGATGTCCCCTGCTCTCTCAGAGCCTCTCTCAAAGGAGGAAAAGCCAGAGGAAGCCTCAGAGCCCCAGCAGGGCTTGCGTGGAGCAGACGAGTCGTTCGCACTGATTTGAGAGAGGCAGTTCATGCGTGCATCGTTCCAGGCATGACTCTATACTTTGCTGGATCAGGACTTAAATGTGATTAATCACACGGCAGGGAAGGATCTCTGAAGAGCATCAGCCCAAATGTGTCCTTTCGAGCATTTACTTACGAGCCAGCTGTGGACTCTCAGTCACCAACTGGCTGGTCCACTGGAGATGGTAAAAGTCACCTCCATAGAGATGGGAAAATACATTCAACTTCAAAAAAAAACCCCCAAAAATCAATAATCAAAGACTACACACAAAGGCTTAGTGCTTTCCTGCATCCCTCCCTGCTATTCCTGCACACAGGAAGGGTCCTGCCTTGGAGAGCAAAGGGACAGCAGCAAACAAGCAATGCTCACCACGTGCTGGTGTCAGGAATACCAACATTTACACCACACTACAAGACTGGAGACCCAAACAGATAATAACACACTTTGCCACACCTTTTAACCTTTTAAATATTTGGCCCAGCTGTGATCAGCATGAAATGCCAAACTGGAAGGGAAGGAGGGGAAAGAAAAGGGGACAAAGGGTAAATGTCAGCGTTGCCTTTGGCACTGGGTGTCTCCAGATAACGATCTGGAGCAGCAGAGCTGATTTGCAAGCAAAGGCTTGAAAAGCCCTGCAGCATGTGATCTATGAAACAGGAGGCCTGCAGAAGGATGTCTCCTCTGATATGAATGTCCCCTTGGGATGGATATTGCTGGATTGCACATCCAGCATCATTAGAAAACACAACCATAGATTAGGCTGTTTTGAAGCATGTGGTGTGCAATAATTAAGTAATAAAAGTCACCACGGGGGTGAAGGAACAAGAAACAGAAGAGTTACTATTTGCATACAGGCTGCTGGCGCCCTCAGTGATCATCAAGGATTCTCCAGGCTGCTAAAAGCTGGCAGCTGTCAATTCTGGACCCATTCCTGCCAGAAGCCAGGGAGCACCAGCTCACTCTGTGGCTTGTGGGCTCTTTGCAGAAACAGGTGGAGTTGGTGGCCCAGCAGCTCCCCCAAGTCCCCAGTGTCCTGCAGTTGGTCTGGATAGGCAGGGAAAGCCCTGGCTCTGCTGTGGGAGCTGCAGCTGGGGGCTCTGCAGGCTACAGTAGGAGCAGAGCTAGGGGTGAGAGCTCCACAGTCATCAGCTGCTGCCAAGATGGGAAAAGTCCCTCCTTAGCAAGGTGTGCAAGGACAAGGACCAAGAAAACTTGAGCTTGAGGTCCTTCATCGCCTTCAAGTGTTTGCTTCTGGGGGAAAGGAATGGCAGCAGGACCATGGGAATTACTGATTTGCTGTCCCTGCCACTGCCAGGTCTGCCTGCCTTGGTGGCTGATGAACTATCCTCACTTGCAAGGAGCAAGGCTCAGCAGTTTCAGGCTGCAGCTTTGCCACAAGCTGGTCAGGTTAATGCCACCTCAGAGCAGCTGAATGGGACACTGGCCAACAGGCAATTGCCTTTTGAGACTTTTTCTAGAACCAGGGTCATGGGGAACTCCTCCCCTCTGCTGTCTCCTCCTTGCTCCCTGAAATCCTCTTCCAAGGGAGCTGAGGCACCAGACCAGGGCTCAGCATTCCAGCTCCCCTTTCTGCTGCAGACACCTGCCCATCTGCATTGGGTCCATTTTTAGCCCTACTCAGACTGCTTAGGACAGCACTTACTCCTCCACCCCATCCATCATTGCACATTTGCAGCCTTTGGTGCATCACCAGAGAGATTTCAATGGCAAAAGCAGTGCTATTTTAGCTAAACACACTTGGAACCCAGGGGTTCTTGCCCTGGAGGGAATCCAGCCAGAGCTGCTCTCCTGAAGCTCTAACAGGGCCCAAAGATGAGCTGCAGCCTGTGGTGCCCCGTGGTCCTTCCAGGGCTCAGAGCTGCTGAAACCTGCCCTGTAAAAGGTTGTGCAATTGTTCCAGTCCTGGGAATGCCCTGGTACAGTTACCACAGGTGTGTGCAGGCTGTGGTGTGTTCACTGCAAATCATTGTGGGTTTGAGGTTTCCTGAGGAGGAGAAATCCTTTCCCAGTGCGAGGCTTCCTTCATGTTCTCACCAGTCACTTTCCAGGAGCAGAAATGTGAGCCAGCACAAGGAGACAAAGATTAAATTGGTGTCTTCTCAATGTTTTCCAGGCCTTCCACTCCCCTTTTTGACATCATGCAACACAGATACAAGGAGCTGTGGATGGAGGAGCAGAGAGCCCGGACTAGAGTCCAGCACATGGTGAAGAAAAAGGTGGGAATAGTCCAGCAATGCTTTCCCCTGATGTGCACAGCACCACTGGGCACAACCCCTCACTGTCCTACCCCCCAAGGGACAAATGGGCTGCTCCCAGCCCTGGGAAGGGCTCTCAACTGGGAAAACACCCCCTGACTACTAAAAGGCTGATGAAGCCTAACAAAGATGAGCATCCCCCTGCCAGGCTGTCCTTTGGACATCAGCTCTGCTCAGGTGACCTGTGACAGTGGCCACAAGAAAGGAACGAGCAGCAAATGCTGAAAGGACAGCCCCAGCCCTGAGCCTGGCGTGGTGAGGTTGATGCAGCACCCACAGCAGCTGTTGGAGTGTAAGGCTGTGCTGTTAAACAAACCAGCATTGTAATATCATTTAAAAGCAGCCAATGACTGTTTTATTAGTTAATGGCTCAAAGAAGAGTCGGGCTAATATGGTAATGACCAATTTCAATGGGCTTACTGCCATCACAAACTGTGCTTTATAGCTGAAGTGCAGGAATACAGTGTCCTTAATTAGCAGCTATTTTATCAATACACCAGCCTGGGACGTTGGAAAGTGCATCCCTACTTTATCTATTAATGACTAATGTTTTTAATCACTAAGTTGCCTCCATCAAGCTCCCAGCCACCAAAGCTTGCAGCCACCAATTACTGAGTTAAGCAACCCAAACCTGTATCCTAGACCACAGAGCAGACACACCCAGATTCTCAGGGTATCCAGGTACCTGCACTGGCTTGTGCTGGGATTATTGAGCACTGTGGCCTGCAATTAATCAGGAGAGCCAGGAAACCCCACCATGGTGGGGGTGCTGGAAGTGCCTTTCCCAGTTAGGGATGAGCCACTCCTGTAGCTCAGGGCACAGGGATGCAGTGGGCAGCAGTCACCTCCCAGGGATGCTCTATAAACTGAGACTGACAGCTGCTCGTGTGTTTTAGCTATCAGCATTGGCTGCATGGACATGGAAACCTCCCCAGATCATGGAATTGTGATCATCACCCCAAAGCAGCTTCTGGCCTGTCCATCCCAGTGTCACTGCATTGCTTGACACAGAGATGGTGTGCATGGCTGTGCAGCAGTTTGAGCCATGGGTGTTTCTCTTTGGCTGCAGTCAAGAGAAGTGCAGCTTTGTGCTTTCCCTTTTGTTTCATCCATGGCCGTGGTTGGGTTCCTGCCCCAGCCGCAGCTCTCAAACCTTCAAATCTTTCCTTCTTCTCTTTCTCCTTTTCCTTCTTCTCCCTTTCTCTTCCTTCCCAGAAGTGGCATCCAGAGACGAGGGACAGCTCACTTTGCACATCTTCTGCAGATTTTCCACACTCCTCCTCTCTCATTGCCCTACCCTGGAAGGTTTGTCTTTCCTCAGTTCCTCTGCCCTGGTGTTTCTCTGTGGTTGCCACAAGAGGAGTGCAGCAGTGTGAGCCCTGGTGTTTCTCGTTGTTTGCCACAAGAGGAGTGCAGCAGTGTGAGCCCTGGTGTTTCTCTGTGGTTGCCACAAGAGAAGTGCAGCAGTGTGAGCCCTGGTGTTTCTCTGTGGTTGCCACAAGAGGAGTGCAGCAGTGTGAGCCCTGGTGTTTCTCTGTGGTTGCCACAAGAGGAGTGCAGCAGTGTGAGCCCTGGTGTTTCTCTTTGGCTGCAGACAAGAGGAGTGCAGCAGTGTGAGCCCTGGTGTTTCTCTTTGGCTGCAGACAAGAGGAGTGCAGCAGTGTGAGCCCTGGTGTTTCTGTTTGCTGCAGGTCGGCGAGGTGCGCGAGAACCGCACCACGTTCCTGCGCACGCACCCGCTGCCCGTGAAGGAGGAGTCCTTCTGGCACCCCCGGCGCTACGAGAAGGTACAGGCCCCCACAGCCCATCCCCTGACTAAAGACAACTTTTCTGGGCCTCTACAAACACCTGACAAATCAGGGACACTCTCCAAGCTTGCCCACGTGCCCCAATAACATCCTTAGCACACAATGAATGAGGTTCTTAACTCAGAGCTCCCCATGTCCCAGACCTTAAAATGGTCCCAAATCTGTTCAACCTTTTGAGCATCAGGGTGGGATGTTTTTGCCAGCCATAAGCCCTGGAAGAGAGGCAGCAGTCGTCCAGACAATAACATAATTTTTAATATCACAATTTTTCTGTCACAAGCTTCCTGAGATGAGAAACATCTTTTTATATCTCACTGTGAGTACAGGGGTGGCCTTTGCTTTACAAGTGCCCCACACAAGCAGGACAGTCACACCTGCATTCTGGGACCCTGCCATTTCATCAGCTCTCCCCACAAACCACACCAGATGTTTCAAGAAGCTTTTCCACCCCAGGATTAGAGCTTTCCAGGAAGCTTGCACTCTTGATACCTCTCTAAACCACCTGATTGACAATATTCACCCTGAGACAAAGCAAAGGATCTGGCCAGGTTAGAGATGTCCTTGACACTTCCTTTAATTGATCCAAATAAGAGCCAAGATGAAGATTTCTTGTTCTAGTGATGGGACCTAAACATCTCCCTGAATTCATCTGTGCAACCTGCTGTGCTCTGGGATACTTGTTAGAATTCCATTAGCTTTGTTTGTGGTGTAAATTATATGGAAACTTCTCATGAAGAGCTAGGGGGGATTTTAGGAGAGAAGGGGAAAGAGCTGGACCAGTGGAATGGAAAGGAGACACCAGAAAGTGAAAGCACTGAAACCCTGCAGGGAGGTTTTTTTGCAGGTCCCAAAATCATATTTGGCATTGATAGATACCACTGCAAAAAGCTCTCAGCTCTCTGTCCTGGCCCTTCTTCTGGTGGGGTTATTTTTTTTGCCACGCTGTTGATTTCTAACGGCAGTTTAAACAGCGAAGAAGCCCTGTGGTTTCCTGAAGGTAATTTACTTGTACAAGTTGGAGAGTTTTGCCCAAGAAATGTGCTTTGCACCACCTTGATGTATTCCTCTCCTGTCCTGTCTAAGAGTGCCCGATTAGCATATGTCAGTAATCATTTATCCCCACTGCCTGTCAGCTCGGAGCTGCACGGCAGCGCGAGAACATGACCGATCGCTGTTAAACAGATTGTGAGAGTCACACGAGATCCTGGGGCAAGCCTCCTCTTTAGAGCTCCTCTCACCCCAGACCTTTCCATCACTGCTCATTTTTCAGCCTGGGTTTTGCTTCGTGCTTTCCCTTTTGTTTCATCCATGGCTGTGGTTGGGTTCCTGCCCCAGCCGCAGCTCTCGAACCTTCAAATCTTTCCTTCTTCTCTTTCTCCTTTTTCTTCTTCTCCCTTTCTCTTCCTTCCCAGAAGTGGCATGCAAGGAGGAGGGACAGCTCACTTTGCACATCTTCTGCAGATTTTCCACACTCCTCCTCTCTCATTGCCTTACCCTGGAAGGTTTGTCTTTCCCCAGTTGCAGATTTACCAGGCACAGCCCACATTAGAACTTGGATCAAGGAGTTTGTTACTCACTTGACCTTCAGTGCATGGTTTCCTCCATGGAAAAATAACTCCTCTTGAACATCCATAAATGTTTACCCAGTTAAAAGCAGTAACAACCTGGAGGAAGTTAAGGATTCCCAAAGATATTTGGTGGTCTCCAAACTGTTCTTCAACAACTCCTCTAAAGGAGGGTTCTACAGAGATGATGGAATGGTTTTAAAAGCCAGACTGGCCTAACCCAGGAACTCCAGGAGTCAATGTCTGTCCCTCCTTTACTGAGGTGACAAATGGCCAAAACACTGCCTCTAATCCATGTAAAAACCTCATCCTACTGTGCAAGAAGGATGTGAAAATCAACCACAAAAGTATCACCTCACAGAAAGCTTGTTAGCAGACTCCATCTGCATATTCCTTTGGTGGCTTTGTCCTGCTCTGACCAGTACAGAAGATGCTCATGACTTGAAAAATACTCCAGACCCTGGGCAAGAATGTTCAGAGACTCCATTGCCTGGCCACAGCCTCACTTTAAACTTTATTTCCATGTGCTCCAAGGCAGGTGTGAGGTGCAGGAGTGTGATATTCTCAAGCCACCCATCCTCCTGGTCACTCAGTCACCCCATCATCTGGAATAACACCTTTCAGTCTGGCCTGCTCTGGGTCTGAGGGGAGCAACACCCACACACTGAAATAGTTATAATCCAAAACAGGGGCAGCAGGAAGGTGAGATTTTGTTCTTTAGGCCCATAAAAATCATCAAGATGGATTTTTTTTATCCCCACTGTGACCCCTTACAGAGAGCTGCAGAAACTGGGCATGGATATCTCTGCTGGCTCTTAAACTGGGCTTTCCATTCAGTCCCTGGCACCATGAAATCTTGCCCAAGAATTGGAAGAGAAGAAAACAAAGGAGCTTTTCCCTCCCCACTAATTGCATCTGCTTGCTCCCTGCCTTGCCAGAGCTGCATGACATTACATAGTCATTCAGTCAGTAAAGTATGGACAAATTGACTATATTTTCATTTGGATTTAGGTTTCAGCCCCACTGCTTTAGAATAATGGCCCACACTGTTAAGCTAACTGGGTGATTTACAGGCTCTCCCACACCGGGTGCTCCTGCTGTCTCTGCAGGACTGACCTGGCCCGAGGTCTCCTGGGCCCCCCAGCTCACCAAGGCAAACAAAATCACAGGGAGCCACTCCTGTCCTGATGGGCAGTTCATTAGGGAAAGTTGCTGCATCCAAGTGGCTTTTTATTTATTTTTTTTAACTAAACCAAGCAGATGTTAACTCCTTACTCACCTCAGCAATATGCTTCTGCTGCCCTCCTCTTCCTCAGCCACCCCCAAAGCAAACAGCCTCTGCCTTGCTTTGCCTGCAGTGACACAATTCCAGGGCTCAAGTTTTGCCAGCATGGCTGGGACTGTGCCCCAAAATTTAATTTATTTGTAGATGTGGGACCACATTCCCTGGGGACTGTACTCCCAGGCACCCAGCATGGACATAAGTCATAGAATGGTTTGGGTTGGAAATGCACCTTGAAGATCATCTTGTTCCAGCCTCTCTGCCGTGAGCAGGGACATCTTCCACTGGACCAGGTTGCTCAGAGCTCCATCCAGTCTGGCCTGGAGCACTTTCAGGGGTGGGGCAGCCACAGCTTCTCTGGGCAACCTGTTTCAATGCCTCACGACCCTCAGGGGAAAAAAAATTTCTAGTATCTAATGTAAACATACTCTCTTTCAATTTGAACCCATTCTTCCTTGTCCTGTCACTCCAGGTTCTTATCAATGGTCTTGCCCCATCTTTCCTGTAAGTTCCCTTCAGGTCACCCCAAAGTCTTCTCTGTTCTAGACTGACCAATCCCAGTTCTCTCAGTCTCCTGTCCCCCACGTTTGTCCTGTCCCTGTGTCACCTGCTGGCTCAGGCAGAATTGTGTCAGCCGAACTCTGGAAAGGACATTACTGCCCAAATGTAGCATCTCCACCTGTGCCAGACCAGGGTGAGGCTCCAGCCACCTCCACCTGAACGTTTGGTAGTCACTGTCCAAACCAGTAAGCCAATGCTGGCCACCCCCAGTATATTTCCAGGGCTCTATCAAGTCAGGAAGGATTCAGGCAGCAACAAAGCAGCAGCACAGGACAGAATTCACCAACGTGTCAAAACAGCTCCGCGCACCTCCTGTCACTGACACACACCAGGGTTCTTCCTTTGCTCATTAGAGAATCCCAGCTCACAGACACACTCAGGTGGCTTGTTTACTTGACCAAGCAAGGGGAAGGAAAGGAAATGCAGCAACTTTGGACAAGACTTTTGTCACCGTGCGCTGCCTCCCCGAGCAGATGAAACGCGCGGCGCGGATGCGCGATATGAATAAGCGATAAGCAATTGACGAGCAAGTGTTCGGGTACCTTGGCAAAAGACTTAATTTGCAACCTGGCACAAAATCAAAGGCTCTGTCAACGGCTGAGCGGCTCTCCTGCGTACGCCTTGCATTACCTGGGAAAGCTCTGTCAGGTAAATTTCCACTGAAAGTAATTAGAGGAATCCCCACTGTATAAACTTTGCAGCAAAAATTCTGGGCTCCGGAATTTGATTCTCACCAGGGATCCGATACCTGCTCGCAGCCTGATCCTTCGTCAGAATTAACAGCTGAGGTTTAACACGTACACACAAAAATGTTCTGCATTTTTTTTTAATGCCTTACCTCTATTTTTGTCTATGGAGCTGAACTGACAAGCACAGCTCATGTAATCTTGCAGCTGTTGTCTTGTCAGAAAAGCCACAGATTCTGCTTAAATAACCTGGGCTTGGTACACACAGCACACAGGGCTGGCTGTTCAGGTGCAGCATTGGTCCTCCTGGGTTTGAGGGCAGAAAAACTTCTGGGACTTGGAGTGCTATAAAACTCATCTCCAGGGGCCTAAATAGTGCTTAAATAATAAAGCAATGTGTTCAAGAGCTTCCTGTCACCACACTACCAGATCAATCCTCCCTTCAGCTGGGACTTTGGCTGACCAAAAAGAATTAAAATCAGTGTCAGCTGCTGGTTGTTCAGTGGCCCAAGTGACACGAGCTGGTCGCTCCCAGCCCTGCAGTATCAATCCAAAGCAGCATCACTGGCCTGTGGCAGGCACGATGCAAACAGAGACCACAACACCCTGCAGGGCTCCAAACAGGCAGCACAGACTCAGCTGCCCTGGGCATGATCCCTGCACATCTCCTCGGGGCCCACAGCCACTCCATGGCTAGCTGCAGCCTCTGGGCCCCTGTCACCCTCACTGCATTTGCTTGCAGATTCTGGAGGTTTTCTTGGTTTTGCCTGCACAGTCAAAGATTCCAGCAACACAATTGCACAAATCACAGCAAAGCATTTTCATGATCCAGGTTTTCCCACTATCCCTTGTGCCCTCTGTATCCCCAACCTCTCATCCCACCCAATGCTGCCCTCTGTCACAGATAATTTTGGCTTGGAAGAAATATTTAAGGGCCTTCTAGTCCAGTTCCCCTGCAGTGAGCAGGGTCATCCTCAACCAGGTTTTGTTTCTCAGAGCCCCATCCAACCTGACCTTGACTGTTTCCACAGATAGAGCATCCACCACCTCTCTGGGCAAATTCCAAGTATTTCAACACCCTCATTGTAAAAACTTCTTATATCTTACCTCAATTGACCCTCTCTTTGTAAAAACCATTACCTGTCACGCTCAGCCCTTCCCTCAGAGACAGAGTGACCATCACTCCTGTGCCATTTCCATTGCTCTGGACATCTGATTGACACAGGAAAACAGCAGCCTCCTGTGCAGCTGTACAGCCTCGATCATCTCCAGGGCAGGCTCCACATGCAACCACACCCCAGCAGCCAAAGGCAGCACAAGGAAGAGTTGGCAGCCAATTCCCCTTGCTCTTCTGGAGATTCTCACCCACGAAGGAAGAGATTTTGGGTGCTCACGGCTTGTGGCAGGGTGAAACCACACACGCTGTGTTGGGTTATGGGTGAGCACCTGCCATTGCTGCAGTGCACAACTCCATGGAAATGTTTTTTAAATGGGTTTGGGGTTTCATTCATGGCTCCGTTCTGGCTTCTGCAGAAATGCTATTTATCAAGATAACTTTAAGTAAAACTCTTGCCTGGCATGAAAAGGGTCAGGATTCAGATGTCAAGCACACGAGGTCAGTGTGAAAGCTGCCAGCTCTGGTCTGACCCTGAAACATCTGCCAGGGAGGTGGGGGGCACACTCCAGGTTACAGCTCCAGTGCGTTAATTCTTCTTTCCTCATGCTGTTGTCCAGACCAAATGACCAGTGAAGCCCAGCAAATATCTGTGGCTATTATTTTCAGGAAGAAAAAAAAAAAACCAAAACCCACAAATCTCTATAGGACATTAAATACAGCAGTCCAAAATCTCCAAGCACTGTTTGAAACCTTCCTGGTCTTGAAGCAAATAAAGATCATTTAGCCCAGGCTCCCTCATCCTGCATTTCCCTCTGTTCTTGGAAAGGTGGGGAGAGAAAAATCAACCCCATTCGTTAAGCCAGTTAAGCACGCTCCTGGCAGGAAAAGCCACATTATTTGTAACCCTAATAATCCAACACTCACCTCTGAGCACAGCTCATCTTGGACAGAATAACGTCTGTTTTAAAAGTACCTGCCTCTCTCTAACTTGTCATGGCATTTGTTGACAACCCTATTGAAAGCCGCTCTCGGTGCGGCTGTGAAGGATCTTTCAGCACCTCTTTCTCTTTCCTAGACAGTTTTTGAAAGGGAGGGGAGAAAAAGAAAAAAGCCATCAATACAGGGGGAAAAAGGCATCAGCAGCCAACATCGGCTGATGAAGCGCCTCACCTGGGCCCCCAGCACACCGCCTCCAATTAAATCAAAATGGTTTGTTTTTAATGGTCTTTTACACTGACAAGTGGGCTATCATTCCAGGCCTAGAGAGCTGTCAGGGAGCCGAGGCAAATCCTCCGTTGATAATGCCCAATGCTTCCAATTAGGAACCGGGGCCGCTGCTGGCGCACTAACGATTCCCCAGCCTCCCCAAGGCCCCTTCGGCGTTGGCTGTTTGGTCTTGGCTCTTCCTCCGCCGCAAATTACTGACACAAAACGGAGGCGCCCCGGTGCCTCCTCACCACGCCGGGCCCCGGCCCTGTTGGATTTAATGAGGCGATGGAAGTTTTTGCGGATCTTTCGCTAAATTCTTTTCTTGTTTGACAGCTGCTTGAGTGTTGACCTTATAAAAGATTTAGTGTTTCTCATTATTTTCTGTCAAGCTTTACAAGCGGTGGCTTGGCGGAAAAATCATTTGCATCTCGATGCGTGCGCGCGCGCGGGGTGGTTTTTTTTTTATTTTATTTTTTTATTTTATTTTTTTATTTTATTTTTTTATTTTGTCTGTAAGGGGATGCTCGGCGCGCTGAGCGCACCCTACCCCTCTCTGTATTGTTTGTTTTGCTCCCTCCCCTTCCTGAAAAAAATCCACTGTTTTGTGTTGTTTTGGAAGAAAAAAAAAATAAATAAGCCCCAGGATTTGTTAGACTCCTGTAAATGAAGGAGGGTTTGGGAAAGGGAAAAAAAAAAAAGGAAAGAAAATAATAGAGATTGGTTTCCTGTAAAGTGAGCACAGGAAAGTGTTTTGTCACCCGCTAAAAGGATTCGATCAAATGGATGATGGAGGAAGCAGGCTGAGTCCCGGTGCAGCTTTGTTGTTAAAGTGAAAAATGGTGCAAGGCTGGGGAGCTGCTGGAGCAGCTGGGCAGAGCCAGGCAGGTGCTGGGAGAGCAGCAGGGACAGCCAGGTCTCCATGGATCCTTCCAGGCCACGGGGAGAGCCTGGTGCTGTTCATTACCTGCTTCAGGCCTCTCCATGGGTTCTTTCTCAAGTCACCAGGAACCATTACACACAGCTCTAGTAACTAAAACTCCCCACTTAAGCTGAGCTTATTTTGCACCCAAGGGTGCTCACAGTGCCCAGCACCCACCAAACCCTGCTCAGGCTCTGGGGTTTGCTGCCATCAGGGGAGCTCTGACCTCCCTGCCCCAGCCTGGCCTTCCTGCATCTCACCTGCAATTTATCAGCCCTCACTTAGCACACCTGCCTTAATGTGCCCTCCAATTTAACACATTATTGTAACTGTGAAACTCTAAAGATAATACCCTCCAAATACAGATTGAAGTTTTAGGAGTGGTAATTATTTTTTTTGCCCCTCTAATTCTGTGAAGCTAACACTGACATTACAACGTCCCAGCTGCAAGGGTCCTGCAGGTTTTCATTTGTCAATAATAAATGAAATGAACAGCAGCAAACATTGCTCCTCTGCAGCAGCTGGAGCCCATAGCAGCTCCATCATCCTGCAAGGAAAACCTTTCAGCTTTTTCCTACAAGCCATATTCCTGTCCTGCTGCAGCTCCAAACAAAACCCTGGCATTAACAACCCATAACTGCAGCAGAGTAATGGCAAAGATCATCAGCTGTCTCTAGAGGAGGTACCTTTGGGTTCATCATTTAAAATATGAATTAGAAGAATCAGAGATGAGGATTCATCACTGGCATTGACTGCTCAACACCAGTCTCTGTCATAAAAAGACCTTTGACCCAAGGACACCCTTATCTGGACTCTAATGACTGGGAGGGTTTCTCATTTTTTAAAGCAGCACTTGGCCCTGTCCTACACCTGGTGCTCCCCACTCACTCATGCTGAGGGCAGGAGCTGGCACCCCTCACAACTTCCTCAAGGCTCTGCTCACTTTAATTACTGCCAGTTGTGGCTCGGTGGGACATTTCTCACCCAGGAGCTTTGCACCGAGATTGGAGTGAATAAAGTGCTGTTTCCTCTCCTATGGCACCACCCCATCCCAGGCAGAAATGTCCCTGTGGCCAGCACTGGTGGATGAGGGAGCCTGATATTCACGAGAAGCAGCTCAGCTGTCCCTACCTGCAAGCACTGGATTTTTCTAAAAATCCCAGCTGCAAAGGAAAAACTGCTTCATCTTTAGTGGCAGGTTGGAGTTGGAACAAGCAGTGATTGTCCCTGCCAGCTCTCTGGGGTTACCCACCTCCTGCAGCAGCCCCTGCTTCTGCCTTCCCCACCTCTCCCTCCCCGAGAGGGGTTATGTCACTGCTGCTATTTGTGAAAGAAAGCAAAAACATCCAGAAACAGCTGTCTGAAGTTAGGCACTCAAATGCATATTTAAGTACCTGAACGCCTTCCTCCAGAGAGGGGGAATAGCTAAATACGCTTTGTTTGTCTTGATTAATGAGATCACTAGCAAGCTTTTCAGGGCAAAGACTGCTCTGTATTTTTACATATGCAAAACCTGCCATGCAGCCAGCCTGAGCAGGGTGGGTGGGGGAAGTGGGAGGCAGCTCAGCACAGGCACACAGGCAGATGTGTGGCACAGGGAATTGTGCTGGGGGCCCCCCCAGTCCCAGTCACTGCTCCTCCCGTGCAGTTTTGCTGCACACAGCTGTGTGTGAGCCCCACTGCTCACCCCAAAGGGCCCTGGCACCTTTCTACCCCCAGATTGCTTCCCTTTTGTTTGCTGTCATGGGCATTTTTTCACCCTGGCCTCACTCAAAGGTGATTCCTGGGGAGCTGCTGCTTTTTTGTTTTTAGGGCAGGTCATGTAAGAGTCCCTGACCTCATCAGGGACTTCTCTGGGAGCTCTGAGCCCATCCTGGCCCCTCAGTGAAGAACCCGAGTCTAATTTTGTAGAAAACAACTCATATTTACTTCAGGGCCCACCTTAGGGCATGGCACCCTTTGAAAATGTCAGACAACAAACACACAATAATAAAACTACAGGGCCTTGATGCTAGAGCAGGATAAGAATCTCCTGAAGTCAATCAGGAAGCTACTCCTCATTTTAAGCAGGTTAAGTGTTTAACTTCAGCTGGAGACACGTCTCCCAGTCAGGCAAAAGCTCTTGTGCAATCTGCAGTCTCCTCCCTCTCTGTGCTTCAACCTATTTTCTGTGGCTGGCTCCTGGCTGTAACCAATCCCCTCTCTGCTCCTTTCCTCATAGGCTGAGCCTCGTCTCAGGACTTTTCCAGACCCTGAATCCCGTCAAAAGGCTCTCAGTGCCTCCCACTGAGGAGTGCCTGTGAGCTGTCCCCTTCCCCAGAGGGCCCCCACAGCAAGGATGGTGCTGGGCACAGCCCTTGGACCCTGGCATTCCACATGCAACAGACTTTCAGGTTTTACAGAGTTATGCTAATGCAGATATAGCCAAATAAATCATAAATATAAGAGGAACAGTTCTGTCTCAGCCTGGTCATTGCTTTGTGTCAGGTGCACAGCACAATCCTGGTGATACCCAGGAGCAGGGCAGTGCTCACACCAGCACAGCCCCACAGGGAGGCAGGACAGGCTCCTTCCCTGCTGGTTCTGGACAAATAGATTGGATACAGCCACGTCCTAGCTGATATCAAATCTGTAATCTCTCATCAGGCCTCATTTCTTTGCCAGAACAGCTTCCCATCAGTGCCTGATTCAGCAAAGCCTTTGCCTGTGTGAAGGAATTCAAACACCTGCTTCGAGTGCTCTGCCAAACTGGGCCTCAGCACAGGCACTGCCTCTGCTCTAAGGCGGCTCCAGCCAGCTCCACACCCCCTCCAGCAGCTGCTGGTGCCTGCAGGCCCCGAGGGCTGAGCCTGTCCAAGCACCCACTGAACAAACTCAAACTCTACCAACACCAACTCAACCCACAGGCTCAGTCAGGAGCCAACACACATTTGGAATGCATCTCCCCCCAACAGAGCATTTCACTTCAAACACCACTTGGTTAAAAGTGCCATTATTTAAACTGTGGGTCTCCATTATTACTAAAGGAATAATTGGTACCTCTTACACAGTCTACTTCTCACATCTACCATGACAGCTCAGAGTTTACCAGCTTTTTAAGCCAAGTTATCTCCCAATTTTCATATTCTCTCTCCCATGGCACTTGGAGAGCTCAGGTGTGCTCACCCCAGAGCTCTGGGAGGTGGATCTGCTGTGCTGGGCAGCCCCAACTGCATCCTGAGCTCAGGTGGATGTGCCAGCATGATTTTGCCCCCCACGCCTTGGTACTGGGGTTAGCCCAGCCACCAGCAGCCAAAGGACATGAAAAACCCACACTGAGCTCAGGGCTCACTGCCCCTCAGATTTCCAGCCAAACCCCAAAAATAAAAGTCCTTTATAACGTCACACTGCATTGCTCAAGACGAAACAACAAAGTAAATTGCAAAGGCAGCTTTATTTTACCCCTCAGGACAAGGAAGGCTCCCCAGGAGCTGCTCCAGCATTTCCCACACCCCTCCCTAGGGCAGCTTGTACCTCAGCCTGCCCTTTTATAAGGAAGGAGCTGTAACAAACTCCACCCTGCCCACACCTGGGCTGAGGGAGGAACAAAATCACCTGCTCCGAACTGAGAAAACCCTGGTACATGTTTTCCCCTTTTTAGTACAGGCCTCTAAATAAAACCCATCTGAAATAGTAAGGGGGATAACAGCAGGGCTTGCCAAGCTGGCAGAGGTGGATTATAACCAGAGACCCTCCCCACCTCTCCAGGGAGGGAGGAAGCTGAGCCTAAAGTGACTTGTCTTGCTAAAAATGACACTTTTTATGAGAGCGTGAGAAGCCCAGGCACGAGGTTTGTCCTTCTGCCTGCTGGGAGCCACCTCCAACTCCCAGCCCAGCCACAGCATCCCTGTCCCCCTGCAGCAGCCACCGAGGTCCCCGGGGTGTGCTCAGGGAAGGAAGCACCTCCAGAGAGTCCTGCCGGGCTGGGAAGGGCTGGCACAGGACAATGTGAACCAAACCCCTGCAGAGCTGCTGCTCGGGACAGGCGCAGGAAACCAGCAAAGAAACCAGAAACCCGAAAATCATCCGACAAATAAACAAAGTGCGTTCAGGAGACACCTCTGAGTGCGGCTCAGAGCCGACAGATCTGACCACGAAACGCTGGGCAATGTGCCCCAACTGTCCGTGGTGTCACAGCTCGGATGGGCAGAGCCTGCCCCGGTACCCCCCGGCCCGAGGAGCCCTGAGCCCGCGTGTCCCGGCCCCGCGCCGCCCCCGCTCCTTGTCCTGCAGTGACACCCACCGGTAACGGGCTTCCACCGCCGCTGCAGCTCCTCCCCGGCCGCCCGTGCCCCCCTTGCCCCCTCCCCGAGCCCCCCTCCCTCTCCTGCCGGTGCGTTCGGTTACCGGAGCATCCGAGCATCCCTCGCTGCTCCCGCTGGGCACGGCGCCCCGAGCGCCCCGCCGCCCTTCAGGAGGGCTCCTCCCTCAGCCAGACCCTTCCAGGACAGCGGGCTGTGCAGATATTTCTGGGTTAACCCTTGCTCAGGCACCGTCGGAGCTCAGCAGCCCCTGGCGCAGCTGTGGAGGGGTCCCGGGAACACCGGGGTCAGCCCCGTCCCTTGGCCCCAGGGCCAAACCTGCGCTGGTGACAGGAACCAGGAGAGCCCAGCACCCGGCAGGGTGGGAACAGCAGCTCCCAAAGCTGCCACGATCCTAAATCCACACTGGATTGTGACTGAGGCTTGTGAGGAGGTGGCTGTGAATGCAGTTGGCATCAGGGGTCTCCTCTTGGCTGATTGTTTGTGGACAAGAACAGTCTGGAAATCGGGGTTTAAGGGCAGGCACACAGAGGGAAGGAGTGTGCACTGCTCCGTGGTCTGTGCACAGCATTTCCTCTCTTTGCTGGGAGCCACAGAAAAATCCTTGGAGCCCCACCTGTCCAGGGTCTGGTGATGGAGGAGGGACACCACACATGGGCAGAACGGGGCACATTTCTGCCTTGGGGAGTCTGAAACAGCTTAATAAAATAATGGCATTAATAGCTTAATAGTAATACTAATTTTAGTGTCATTAGAACAGGAGTAGCAGCGCATCTGTAGCTGCTGGGAGCCCCAGGTGTGGCCTAGGAGTGACATCTGTGTCCCCAGGGCCTTGGCTGGGAATGGCACCTGCTCTGGGAGAAGGGCTGTACCCCATAATCAAATACCCCCACAAACTTTGTGCATCGTGGTGTCATCTGGGGACTTCCTTGTGGTTCTTTGAAAGCAGGTGCTTTATTCAAGCCTCACCAGCCCTATCCCTGCATGGCTGATCCAAATCCTGATCCTAATCCCACTCCCAGCCCTGCTGCCTTTCCCAGTCCCGTTCCTGGTCCCAAATAAAACCTCAGCACTGGTCCTGATCCCAGTGCAAATTTCCAACCCAAATGTGGTCGAACAGGGAGGCTCCCAGAGCCCAAGAACCAACACAAGCCCTGCCAGGAGCTGCCAAACCCCATCGGGGTCTCAGCATCATTTCTTACCAGCACCACTTCCTGCACTCCCCGGTCCAAAGGGACACCTGGCCCAGTCCCGTGGATGGGGACATTGAAAAACTGACCTGGCCCCCATCCCCATCCCCATCCCGGCTCTGTGCTGGGAGGCAGACAGGGCACAGCAGCAGCAGGAGCCCCTGAGCAGGGGCAGGGAGGCTGAGCAGCCCTCAGCACGAGGTGCGGGCAGCCTGGGGCCGGGGCTGGAGATGCTGATTTTGTTCCTGGGCTTGTCCTCCTCTGAAGTTCTTTTGTTCCGCTGCCCCGACCGCAGCCGGCCCCGAGCTGCAGGGCCGAGGGCAGGAGGTGCCGGGGGCCCTGCCTGCGCCGCTGCCCGACAGCTGGCAGCCGGGCTGCCCCCGGGGGGCTCTCCCCTCCTTGGTCGCCTCCAAGCTGCCGGCCAAGGGCGGCTTTGGAAGAGGGACAAGATGCAGCTGACTGGCCGGGAAGGTGGGGAGCAGAAGAAATCGAGTGTTTGAGAAATAACCAGCGACATCGCTTTAAAGTGACGCAGCTTCACGCGCCCGGGTGTGGACATTTTCCTATCGCCGCGGAGAAGGCTCTATCCACGGGAAAAACCCCTAAATAAACCCTCGAGGAGACAGCAGCCAGTGTGACCGCCAGGAAGGTGGGAATCCTGCGTGAGCCTCTCCGGCCTGGGAGAACAACAACAGCAAACCCCCGACGGGGCGGGAGGGAGGAAAGTTGGTGTCCCCGGCAGGACAAGGCAGGACGGGGCAGCCCTGCCTGAGGCCATCGGTGTTTTATTTAAAACGCGATTGACGGCAGAAAAACCCCGCTCAGAGCGCGGTCCGTGCCCAGTTGCACCAGTTGCACCGCGGCTGGGCGCTGGCAGAGCCGCTCCGGCAGCGCTGGGCGGGGGTCGCGGTGCCCGGAGGCCCCCGGACCTCTCTGCTCGGCCACAACCGATTTCCAGGGCAGGCAACGAAATTTCGCAGCTCCGAGGCTCATTTCAGGCTCAGAGCAGCCGCCTCAGTGCTGGGGGTTTGGGAGGTTTCGGTGCTTTTTCGTTCCCGTTTTTTTTTTTCTTTAATTTTTTTTCCGGAATTTTTTGGTTTTAATTTTAACGCCCAGCAAAACTTTCCCAGCTCGGGAGGGACCGGCAGCTCGGCTAATTGCGGGGGGAAGCGCTCAGAAAGCAGTAACCCCTCGATAACCCACCCAACGCACACCCCCCCTCCCTCCGCGGCTAATCATCCCATTAAGAGCCCCATCAGCGGGATAATGACAGCAAAAGAGGGCGGAAACCGCCCGGAAAGCGCGGGGATCCGGACCGCAATTAATCCCCGTTAATCAAGCCCCGAGGTGTCGCCTGTTGGGGAGTGCCATCCCCCAAAACGCCGGGCGGCCAATGGGCGCGTTCACACGGCTGGGTGGGGGGCGCGGGGGTCCCCCAGCCGGAGCTGCCCAAGTTCAGGGTTTTTCTCCCCATTTCCCCCGTTCCCCCCCGGGGAGGGCGCGGCTCTCCCGCCGCTCTCCGAGGTGCTGAAGGCACCGGAGCGGCTCCGGCGCTGTCCGAGGTGCTGCGGGCTCCGGAGTGACTCCGCTTTCCCCCCGGGCTGTGTCCGAGGGGCTGGCGGGGAAGGGCCCGGCGACTGGCCACCCCCTCCGCCCTCCCCTCGCCCTTCCCCATTGATTTCTGGATCATTAAGTGGTTAAGGCGCTGCGAAGCCTTCACTATCGATCGCTGCCTCCCCACCTCCGGCTGGGAGCCCCCGGGCTGCCCCCCAGCCCCGCGCCAACGCCGCTCCGGGCACGGGTGGGGTGGCCGGGACCCCGGGTGAGGCTGGGGTCCGTCCCCCCTCACCCCACCCCCTTCGCGGCCAAAGTTTGACTCTGCCTCCCTCTCCCCCCCTCTCCTGTCTGTCTGTGAGTGCAGCTGGGCGCGATGCTGAAGACGGAGCAGCCCTGGATCTAACGCGCGGCGCCTCGGAAAGCCCTGCAGCAATTGTTGCCCGGATCCCAGACTGAACTTTGCTCTTTTTTTATTTCTTTTTACCTTGTTTTTAATTTTTTTTTTCCTTTTTAATTTTTTTTTTTGTTTTGTTATCTTTTGTTTTTTGTTTTTCCCTCCTGTTATCGTTAATTATCATTACCAACCCGCTTCCGCCGCGCCCTCCCCTCGCCAATGCCCGTGTGAGCGCCGGCACCTCGCGGGGGCCATGGAGGGCTCCACCGGCTTCGGGATCGACTCCATCCTCTCCCACCGAGCCGGCAGCCCAGCCGTGCCCAAGGGGGACCCGCTGGTGGGGGACGGGCGGTCCCCGCTGGAGCTGAGCCCCCGCTCGGAGGGCAGCAGCGGGTGCCCCTCGCCCCGCTCCCCGGGCCGCGAGTGCCTGGAGGCGGCGGCGCCGCGGCCGGGCCTGGATGCGCATCTCCAGCCGGGACAGGTCTCGGCTCCCTCGCAGTCCCGGACCGTCACCTCCTCCTTCCTCATCAGAGACATCCTGGCCGACTGCAAGCCCCTGGCAGCCTGCGCGCCCTACTCCAGCACCAATGGACCTCACCCGCAGGAGCCGGCGGGCAGGATCCCCACCAAGCCCGGCGAGGATTTTAGGGAGAAAATGGAAAAAAACACCAGCAGCTCCTCCTCGGACTCGGAGTACAAAGGTAAGGGCGGCTCGGGCGCTGGGCTGTGCGGCGGCCCGGGAGCCTCCCGGAGCTCTGGGGTCTCGCTGCTCGCTCAGGGCGGGTCACGGCACCGGCGGCCCCCGGAATGACCGAGGGGTCGGCACCGGCTTGGGGAAACTTGGGGGTTCGGGGCTCGGTGGGGCTCGGCTCGGTGGAAGGGGTTGGGGCAACGGGCGCATCACGAAACGCGCCGGGGAACGCTCCGGGGCCGCCTCCCGCCGCCAGGATCCGGCTCTGCCGTTCCACCCGCCGGGAAAGGAGCAGCCGAGACGGATTTCTGCCAGAGGAAAAGAAAAAAAAAAGAAAAAAAAGAAAAAAAGAAAAAGAAAAACCAAAACAAACAAACCAAACCAGAACCGTAATAAAATAATCGCGTAATTGCCAGGGATTTCCCCTGCTCCGGCGAGAAACGAGCAAGCCGGTCGGCGGGGTTGGATTCGATTGTTGTTATTTGGGTTATTATTTTGGAAATCGTTCAAAAGCGAGCAGTGCAGACGGGGAGCCCCGGGCCGCATCCACAGCGCCGGCGGGGCGTGGGGGATACGGGGGATGCTCGGGATGCTCAGCCCGGGCCGGGGGCTTCGGCCTCCCGGGCCCCCGCGGCCCTTCCCGGCCTCCCCCCGCGGCAGCCGGGGCAGGGAGAGGCACAGGAACAGCACGGGGGGATTCGGGGTCAGAGCTCGCCCCTCGGAGCAGTTTATCCCACCCTCGTCACCTCTGCAGAAACTTTTCTCCGGGAAAACTGTCCGCCGGCTGTTGGCGAGGGAAAGGAGAGGGAATCCATCCAGCTGGGCGGAGAACAGGCAGGTGATGGCACCTTGAGGGGCCGCTGAATGTGGGGGGATTGGCAGGAAAACAGGGGGGCAGGCTGAGCCCCGTCCCGGCTACAAACGCACCCTGGGCTCGCCCGGAGCCGCTGGGCTGAAATCTGATTAATGGAGGAAAAAATATTCACCCAATTTAGCCTCAAAGGCGGCGGCAGGCTCTGGACACCCAGAGCGGGATCCATTCAGGCTCTGGACATCCAGAGAAGGATCCATTCGGGCTCTGGACATCCAGAGAAGGATCCATTCAGGCTCTGGACATCCAGAGCGGGATCCATTCAGGCTCTGGACATCACGGGGCGATTTCCACTCCTAACGAAGGATGGATCCCGGGCTCGGGGCCGGTTCTGGAAGTGCCCCGGGGGGAAGCATCGCCCCCAGCTCTTTGCAGGGCCGGCAGTGCCGCGATCCCTCCTTGGCTGTTTGTTCTCACCCGGCCCGAATTCCTGCAGCTCTTCTCCCCCTGCCCCAAATCGCGAAAGAAGCGAGGGGAGAGAAGAAAATCGGGTTCTCTGCATCCCCTGAGCCGGCCGAGCCCTGCTTTGGGTTGGGGTCGTTTTCCAGAGCCCCTCGGCTCCTCTCCCGTCCCTGCGGCGGGACAGCCACGGCCGCGCTGCAAATGCCGTTTAAATGGGGGAAAAAATCCTTTAAATTGCGGGGGAAACACCGCTTAAATGGGGCGCAAAAAAACCCCACTGCTTAAATGAAAGGGGGAAAAGATTAAGCGGAGGGAAAAAGAAAAAAAAAAAACCAAAACCAGTTTAAATGGGGAGGAAACCACAGTTTAAATGAGGGTAAAACCCCCGCATCAGTGGCGGAGTGAAGATCCCGCTCCCAGAGCGATCCTTTTTGGGCGCTTTGGAATCAGCCTTTCCCGGGGCAAAACGCCCCAAATTTACTCCGCAGAGGGGCTGCGAAGCTCGGCCTAACCCCCAGCGGCCAAAGTGCCGGAAACCCCTAAAATACATATTTTTATATGTATATATTTAATTTTTTTAAGCTAGGGGTAGCCAGGGGCCGGTCCGGACCGAGCAGAGAAGCCGTGGCCGCCGTTCCTGCGGCTCCTTGGCGGGCAGGAACTTTTTTAGGAGCCGAGGATCATCCCAGGGGCCGGGGGGGATTTTCCTCCTCGGGATGCGAGAGGCCAGACCCGCGAAAAAGTCCTACAAACTTTGGGGCCGTTCCCGGGAGAGAGCGGGGCCGATCCCCTGCCCAAGGATCATCCCCGGCTCCTTCTGCCCGCTCGGCCAGAGCCAGGGTTTCTGGTTGAAGGGTTTCACTCCCCGGTGGCTCAATTAACCGGATTATTGTCTTCCTACAGAGAGAAATCAGCTCGCGTTCGGCTCCAGCCTTGTCCCTGCTCACCCCCGCCACCAGCAAATTTAACATAAAACCCTGTAAAAAAAACCAAAATCAGGAACCCAAACGCCGCCGATTTGTATAAATCGAACCTATTTGCTCCATGATCTCCTCCAGGAGGGTGGAGAAGGCAAGCACAAGCAGGAATTTATTTTCCCCCTTTTATTTTTGTTGCCGCTCCGTAATTTTCCCATCACCTTCCAACATTTTGCGGCGTAAATTCCCGCATCGTTCCGACCGCGCTAACGAACCGCCACCAATCCCTCTCGTTCGGCCTTTTTTAAAGATAAATAACAGCCCGGGCAGGGGTTTGTGAGCTCCTTTCCCCAGTTTTTCGTTGTGCGCCCTGGAGAAGGGAGGTTTGCTGCGTGCCCCGGCAGCGTCCCCGGGAGGACGGAGGATTCTCCGCGGAGGGGAGAGGCAGCACGGCAACATTCCCCTGCAAAAAATGTGGGCTCGCAATTTTCGGGTTTGGTTGGTTTGTTTTGGTTAAAAAAAAAAAAAAAAAAAAAAAAAAAGAAAAATAAAGAAAAAGAAAAAAAAAAGAGAGAGAAAGGTAGATAGAAAAAAAAAAAAAAAGGAAATTTAAAAAAATCCAAGCACCGAGAAAGCTTTTGAGTTTGGGGGAATACGCCCAGAGGAAGGTCCTGCCCCGAGAGAAATGAGGGGTGAGGGGGATCGGGGGGTCTGGGCAGGAGGGCGGCCGGGCCGGGGGTTCTCTCGGCACAGTCCAGCGTTGCTGCTCCGATCCCAGACCCTCGGGACGGGGAAAAGCCGGGCCCGGCTCGGGGAGCCCCGAGTTCCCCCTGGCAGCCGGGGTTAAAATTTACGGGGGTGCAGAGCGAATGTGCCGTGAGCCGAGCCCTGCACTGGGTCACCCTCTCTGCTGATGGTGATTCCCTTCCTGCCCTGACCTGGCCTCTTTTCCTCAGTGAAAGAAGAAGGGGACCGAGAGATCTCCAGCTCCCGGGACAGTCCCCCGGTGCGGCTGAAAAAGCCGCGCAAAGCCCGCACCGCCTTCACCGACCATCAGCTGGCCCAGCTGGAGCGCAGCTTCGAGAGGCAAAAATACCTGAGCGTGCAGGACAGGATGGAGCTGGCCGCCTCCCTCAACCTCACCGACACGCAGGTGAAAACGTGGTACCAGAACAGAAGGTAAAAATGCACCGCTCCCTCCTGCCCACAGCGCCGGGATCCCGCCCTGCTCCCCTCCCCGGCCGCGCACCCCAAACCCGGCAGGGCTTTTGCACCCCACAGCCGGGACAGGGGCGATGTGCGGCCCGTCCCCGCCTCTCCCGGGGCTTTTCACCCCAAAACCAAGGGGAGAAAAGCGATGCCGAGGCAGGGCGGGTGCGGGGCAATCCGTGCCCCCAGCCCCGGGGAGGCAGGAGCGGGCTTGCAGCTAAACACAACAGCATAACACATCGGCCCATTAATAATAGATACCAATTACTGCTTTGGGCATCAATAATTAACACCCTTTACAGTAATTACACAATTATTATTATGATGAATAATTTACTGGTGGAAATAGGTTTAGCGCTTCAGCGACAAATCTGTAAAAGGGCTGGCGACGCGGTGGCTTCGGTGGGTTTGTCCCGACAGCGCCAGCCCCGAGCTCTGCCACCGCCACCAAACGAGGAGCAGCCCCCGCCCTGTCCCCTCGCTCCTTCCAGGGTTTTACCCTCCCTCCCCATCGTTTGCAGTCCCGCTTCTCCACCTGCAAAGATCTCCCCATGTCGGGGAAGTTTAGGGGCGGCGGGGGAGGCTGTGATCATCCCTCCTCTCCCCAAATCCCTCCTGCAAGGACAGAGCCGAAACTGAGCTCCCAACCCTTCCCAGGCAGCCCGGCCCGGGGCGGCGTGATCCTGGGGCCGGGCTCCTCCACGAGATCCGGCACACACACATGAATATATATATATATATTTTTTTAAACTACATTTATATATATATTTTTATATATACAAGCGTATACCGATATATACGCATATAAAAATATACACTTGCATATATACATATATACATATGTATGTGTATTTAGACACAGATATAGATGGTATAGATAGATAGATAGATAGATAGATAGACAGATAGATATAGACATAGATGATATAGATATGCCGCAAACGAATTCCCCGGGCCCCCGCCCCACGGCTGTCCCCCCGCGGGACTCCCGCAGCCTCCCGAGCCCGGCCCCGGCAGCCCCGGCCCGGGGAGAGGGTCCCGGAGCATCCCCGCTCAGCCCACGGATCCCCCGTGTCACCCTCGGCTCGTGTGACAATCTGGGATTTACACGCCCAGGAAGGGCCGGAATTTCTGTCGCGATTTTCATCGCCGGGATCCTCATCCCGCCGCTGGGTCCCAGCCGGGCTGTGGCTCCGGTGCTCCCGGGAAAGCTCCGTGGGAGCTCAAGCCGGGCTGCCGCGGCGGGACCGCCAGGGAGATGAGCTCCCTGCCCCCATTAAGGGGGTCTGCATCCCATCCCGTTAAATCCCATCCCGTTAAATCTCATCCCGTTAAATCCCATCCCATCCCTGCCCCACAGGAGAGGCCGGCCCCGGGAGCGGGGATGCTCAATGAGAGCAGAGCCCGGGGAAAGGGGTGTGCAAAGGGTAAAAAGAGCCCGGGAGCGGCTTTGGGATCATCCTCCCCTCCTTGACCCCTTCTCTCGCCTTGCCCCTCCAGGACCAAGTGGAAAAGGCAGACGGCGGTGGGCCTGGAGCTGCTGGCCGAGGCTGGCAACTATTCGGCCCTGCAAAGGATGTTCCCCTCGCCCTACTTCTACCCGCAGAGTTTGGTCTCCAACCTGGACCCCGGCGCCGCCCTCTACCTGTACCGCGGACCCAGCGCGCCGCCCCCCGCCCTCCAGAGACCCTTGGTGCCCCGCATCCTCATCCACGGACTGCAGGGCGGCAGCGAGCCCCCGCCGCCCCTGCCCCCGCTGCCCGGCGTCCTGCCCCGGGCAGCGCAGCCCCGGTGAGCCCCGGGAGCCCGGGCAGCCCCGCCGGGTCGGGGGGCTGGAGGGGGCCACCCCACCCCTCTGGGGCCGCGAGCAAGAGACAGACTGCCGCTCATCCCCAAATATATATGTGTATATATATATATATAAAATTATAAATGAATCCACCCCCTTCCTTTTTTAAAATAATATATAAAGAATGCAAGAATCAAAGGACAGGCTTGGCGGGACGGAGCGGGCAGAGCTGCCCCTCGCCCCGCGGGGCACTCGCCACCTTCACCCCCTTGTGCCCCCGACGGGCAGCGGGGCCGCTGTGTCCCCTCCTCGGCGTGGGATGGGGTCGGATGCTCCGGGGGGGCTTCGCCTCTCCGCCCCCTCCCCAGGAATGATCGGGGGAGCCGAGCCACACCTGGGCGGCTCGGGGAGACCCCTCCCCGCTTTCACCGGCTCCCCGAGCCTGGGGCAGCCGCCGGGAGGGACCGAGGTGTGGCCCGGGCCGGTGGCCCCAGCGAGACTTTGGGACGTCCGTAACTTAAACTTAAAAAAAAAAAAATTAAAAAAAAAGAAAAAAGAAAAAAAAAAAGCGGTGGAATGTAAATACGGTGCAAAATGTATATGAATTATTTATTTGTGAACCCTGAGGGCGTATTTGTGTAAGTGATTCTTGTCAGTCTGTATCCCGGGGCCGGCCCGGCCGGGCTGGGGGCGCGGGGTTGGGGGGGGGGGGCTCGGGGCGCCGCGGCCGCTCCCGCTCCCCCCTTTTTTTTTTTTTTAAATGTGGAAATAAAACTTCTTTACAAACACACGGGTCTCGCCTCCGCCGGCCCCTTCTTCCCCTCCCGCTTGTTTGCTCTGGCAGAACGGCGCCGATGAGGGAAAGGGAAAAGCAGAGAGGAGTTTTCCCACCTCCCATCGCTCGGAGCCCCCCACTCCCCGGGGCTCGGTGTCCCGTTAGAGCTCGGTGTCCCTTTGGAGCTCGGTGTCCCCCGGAGCTCGGTGTCCCCCCGGGGCCCGGTTCCAGTGCCGGCATGCGGGACCGGCCACGGGAGCGGCGGGGGAACCGGGGCAGCCCGGCGCGTTGATAGCCGCGACTCCGGTGAATTAATAACGCTAATCTTAAGTGTATAATTGCCTAAAGTGCTTTAAATGACCGCTTTGGAAAATGGATTGTTTCCACCCTTTAAAAGTGTCGCTCAGCTCACCAGCGGGCCCGGCAGCTGGTGCCCGGGACAGCCGGGCAGCGGCTCCCGGCTCGGGGAGCCGACAGATGGGCTGCGGCTCCCCCCGGCCCGGCCGCTCCCCCGGCTGTCTGCGAGCCCCCCCGGCACCCACGGCCCTGCAGAGCCCCCTGCCCGGCTCCCCGGGCCGGGTCCCAGCGCGGTGCCCCGGAACCCCGCGATTGTCGGCTCGGCCAAATAAATGCGCGGCCACGCCTGGGGCCAGAGCCCCCGGCCTTTGTGCATGGCCGGCTCTTTGCATGTGAATAACGGGGTTTGGTAAATCCCCGCGCCTCGGCTGGGCGAGGAGGAGGAGGAGGAGGAGGAGGAAGGGGGGTCGCTGCCGGCTCGGGGTTAATGAAGTGGGAAAGGAGTCTTTCAGAGAGGCCTGCAAACAACCCCCTCCCCGGGCAACAACCCCCGTCCCAAATCCTACATGGATTGACTTAAACCCAGGGGATAAGTGCTTTAAATTAATCTCATTGAATAAGAATGAGGCCAAACAAAACTCTTTAAAATCATATTAAAAATCTATCAAAGGACAACTTGCAGTGGGTGTGCTTTTCATTTTGTGAGCGCAAAGGCAAGGAGCATACAGCAACCTTCCTCCCATTTACACAGCAGGAATGTGAATCAAAGACATTCTCTAATATTTAATTGTCCTTGTAGCCGTAGCAGATTCCTCCTCTTACATTAATGAAGTACAAGGCTTCGTTACACGTTTGTAATTGCAATATTTAAATTTGCCATTTCACATCTGGAAGGAGCTGTACCAGTGGAGCCAGCACCATAACAGGGTGCCAGGGTCCAGTTTGTGCTAGGAGCGTGGTAGGAGAGAGCAGGACAGAGCCCTGAGGAATCCTCTGCCCTGGGAAGGGGAATGTGCCAGGTGTGGTGGGGAGGAAAGAGAGCAGAGGGGACAGGAGGGCTGGAGCTGCTGCTGCCAGGGAGATCTCACAGCAGAGCCAAGCCTCAAGATGAAACAGTTTAGGGAAGACACCACAGGCTCTAAGCGGAAGCAGCACACTTGCCACATGAACAGCATCGTGTGTGGGAGCATCTCAGCAGCCTCAAAACCTGCTGGAGGACCAAGCTCACCTCCAGCCTGCGTGCAGGGACTGAGATGGGAGCTGGTGCCCCACAGCAGAACCCACCAGCACTGGCCCTGCACCTACAGCAGCCCCTGAGCAGGCTGGAAATGTTTCCAGAGGATGGTGCCAGGTGGGCGCAACCCTGGCAAAGCCCCAGGGGTAGGACAGGCTGTGCTGGGTTGAAATTATATGAAGGAAAAAAATGGAACAGTAGAGAAGCACCAGTCCCAGCAGGGAAACCTTTGGGTGTTGCAGCAGTTCTGCTCCAGAGATTTCTCCAGGGTAAGAGCCCAGCAGACAAACTGCTGCTGGTTGGGCTCTGTCAGCTCCAGGCTCTGGATGCAGGGAGTGCAGTGGGTTTGCCAGGGCCAAACACAGCCCTGGCTCTCAGGTCCCTTCCAGGCTTTCACCCAGCTCGAGTGCCACCTTCCTCCCCTCCTGGCACAGCTTTAACCAGGACCAGCACCTCAGAACAGCCACAGCAAGAGCTGCTGCTGGACATGCCAGCACACACAAAGCCATTGCAATCAGCAGAATTGTTTCTAGCCAAGGTATTCCATGGCTTCATCCAACACCAAACCAAACTGTGGCAGAATGCAAAGCCCAGAGCACTGCTGCTTTTCCTGCCCTCTCCCAGGTTTAAGGAGAAAACAAGGTGTTGTACACAGAGAGGTTCTGCTGCTTCCTACCCTGCCTAGTTTTGGTGCTCTCAGCAGTCAGGGCTTGTCCTGTGTCTGACCCAGCCCCAAGGTGACCTCCTTGCTTTTTCCTAATCCAAAGCCTTGCAGAGTGAGCTCGAGGTGCTCCAGCTGCAGAGGAGAGGAGGATGTGAGCTCCCACCACAGGTAAAGGACACGGAGCCAGAAGAGAGCTGAGAAAACACAAGAGCATCTCCTGCAAGCTCAGGGTGTGAGAGCAGGGAAGGCAAACCCAGCTAACCCTGGTCTGACTCACAAGCAGCTCTGTAGAAAAGTTACACAGTGCTATTATTTCCAGACCAAATCCAGGGGTTTTGGGCTGCAGGGCAGTGAGGCCCTTGCCCTCCACCACAATCCAGACAAGCAAACATGACCAAAGCCAAAACCAAAGCTGCAGCTCCACCAACAGTGCCAAACCCAGCTCCCCTCCCCTGCCAGCTGTGCAGGCAGCTCCCACCCAGCCAAGTCCCCTTCAGCACCATCACCTACCTCAGGGCAAGAGGAGACAAATTCAGAAGTTCAGGGCAACATCCACCTGCTCCATGCCACGGGAATCCACTGACACCCCTGGCTGCTCCTCTGGCATTGGGTGCTCAGAGGATTTGGGAACCCCTGCACAAACAACAGCCTGGTCCTGCTGCAGGTGGAGATTTTCAGGTGGTGGAAGTGATGGAACTCCAGAGCAGCTCACAGCTCCAAGCACCACACCCTGCCCTACCCAAGTAAAAGGGTGATTTGAGGGAAATCAACCCCAAACCTACCAGGTTCTTACTGAATTGAGTGGTGCACAAGGGTGAAGCCAGCTCAGAGCCAAGCTGGAGCTGCCCAAGTGTAAATAAGGGCACAATTTGATTCCTGCCCACCCAGCCACAATTCAAACACCTTTTTCTCATCAGCCTTCAAGTTTACTAGGAGAAAACTCAAATGCAATGTGCATTTAACTTCAGGTGCATGTGCACTTCTTTTAACACTTTCTTATTCAACAATCTCCTCCCCTCTCTCTTTCCCTAACCACTCAAGCAATCAAGCCCTATCTGCTACAGATGGTGAAGCTGAAAGAAAAAGGCACTCTAATATTTTTTAAAAATCACTTTATTCATCATAACCATTTGTAGTGTTTCATGCCCAGTCAATACAGGCAGCAATGAGATCTCCTGATGTCTCTCACCTATGTGCTGTTGGCTTTTTTTCCTACTATTATGAATTTGCCAATAGTCCCTATTAATTCCTACGTGACAGTCAGCCAGGAGAAGGTCATGTACTTTCCCTTCATGCACAAGATCATTCCCAAACTTGCACTCTCTGCATCATTCTGAGTCATTTTCATCCTCAGGGGTTTCTTTTCTGTTTAAGTTGACATTTGCCTTAAACCTGATTGCTCTTCCAAATAGTTCTCATAACAAAATCAGGTGGGCTTTGTTGTTATTTTATTTTAATCTAATAAATGATTGTAACTTCATTCTCTCTGAAAAATCATGGTTAATTTGATATTGGAGCCTTTCTATCATCTTTCAGAAGTGTTGAAAAAAGTACTGCACTGAAATTGAAGTGTTTGATAATTGCCAGGGAGGAAATAAAAATTCTGGTTTCAAAAGTTACCTTCACTCCAGAAATTAAATACTTTGGGGCTGATTGCTGCTCTCCTACAATCCTTTGTATGACTCACTACAGCCCAAAGTAGGTGCCCTCAATTCTGTATTTACAAGGCATCATTTTCATCTGTTTACACTCCTTTTTCAGTGCTTTTCTTCCTTCTGACATCTGAAATTGCCACTATTTGAGCACTTTCTGCTCCTGCATTAAACATGCCTGGCTCAGGCCATGGTGGGCTGCTCTTCCTCATCCCTTTCCTCGAGGAAGACACAAGCAGGGAGCACAAAGCTGTGTTTTGGCTGGGTTTGTGCTGTTCTCACCTGTGCCCTGCTTGGTGCTTGTGCTCTAGGAGGGGCTGGAAGAAGCAGAGGGAGATGGAGGGGGACAGGGGAGGCTCATCTGCAGGAGCTGGGAAATCTCCTGCAGGCTTTGGGGGCACCTTCCCACTCAGAGTGGGAAAATTTGGGTTTCATTTCACCCACTGTGGTGAAGAAGTGCCAGTCTCAGCACACTGGGGCCACCCTGCATCCCTTTTCCCAGTGTCCCAGTTCTCACATGGGAACAAGATGGATGGCAAATGGGAAAAGCAAGAAGTGAAATCCATTAGCTCAAAGCAGGCCCAGGCAAGGCAGGGAACCCCAAAAGGCTGGGTCATGACCGGCAGGGGTTGGCAGGAACCTGCAAAGGCTTTAATGTTCAGAGAGGTGAGACATCTCAGACTCCCTCTGTGTTACATAATCGGGAATGACAGCACGCTGCAGGCAAGGAGAAGTTTGGAGACTGCTGGGTTCCACTCTGGCTCCTTCCCACAGTGACAATGTTTGCTCCCGGGAGCTCTGACAGGGAGCTCTGTGCCCAGGAGCTCTGCAAAGGGACTGTGTGTCACTGCACTGAAGAGCTCTCCACAATCCTGCCACTGGCAGCCCTGCAGGTGGCAATTCTGACCAACAGTGACCAGGGACAGACCTTGCCCAGTGCACAGAGGACAGGAGAGGAGGTGGCAGCAGTGTGGCTTCATTGCCTGAGACAGGAGCAGAAGTGCTCCCTGCACAGTGACAGGGCACAGGGCAGAGTCCCCTCTCCATGGTGCTCCTGGGACACCTCCCCTGCCTTACCTGGCTGCAAACAGCAAGTGAAGGGATTGTGGAGTGTTCCTGTAACTCCACAATCACCTCCTGCCTGCCCAAATTTGTCTCACTTTCATGCTGCACACACATCACATTTCTCTGAGAATCATATTTAACCTTTTTTTTATTTTTCTTGCTAAAAAACCATCTTAGGAACACGGTGCATCTTCAGGAGGCCACATTCAATTGCAGCAGGACACGCCTAGATTCCATTCCACTTGCACCTATGGAATGAAGGGGAGGAGGCCAAGATCCCCAGGATCCCTCCCACGTTTGCCTGATAAATTGAAACACTCCTCAGCTGATTTGGCAGGTCACCCTGACCCCCAGCTGAGGCACTCAAGCAGCTTTTCCAGCCAACGACTGGAAGGGCCTGGCTTATGTTGGAATCTGCTGGTTGCCAGCTTTTCTCTGCTTTTTCTTCTTCTTCTTGACCTTGGCTCCAGCAGTGTCCATCCCACTGGAATATTCAGAGCACAGGAGCTCAGCAAGGCGGCGTTTGCCAGGGGTCTTCTTGAGCAGCTCAGACCTGGGCAGGGGGAAGAGCACAGGAATTCAGGAATTTGGGAATTGAGAACCCCTTCTCCTGCTGGGTGGGTTCCTGCAATGCCACTGACAGCTGCACATTGGAGAAGGAGCAGCTCCCTTTCCTTGAGGCTTGATTTGAAATTCTGCCTCGTGCAAAATTAGGTATTGTTGTGACAGGTTTTCCACAAAGGTGGCAAAATATCACGGCGTTTTTCAAAGCAAGCCTTTGTTCTGTACAAATGCTCTTGCAGGGTGGTGGGGAGAAGGAGGAAAGCTTGTGTGCCTGAAGGCTGATGAATGAGGTGACACAGCAGTTTGGAAATAAATAATAATAATAATAATAGCCCAATGACATTGAACAATGGAAACATTTTATAAACACAGCTTAAATCCAGAGCTTGAAAACACAACCCCCTCCCAAACAAACCAGGGGAAAATTAGAATGTCATGAGTCTAAACCCAACAGATCCAACAGATTTTCTTTTCTTGCAGTGTCCTGCAGCCATCCCATGCACCTCACAGCCTCCCTCTCCAGAGACTGGTTTTTGCAAGAGTAGCTGCATTTTGCATGGCCACCAAACTCCATCATGGATGTCCCTGCAGCCCTAAACTGCCAGCTATAAATACAAAAACCCACTCAGCATTTTCCCACCACGAGTTCTGCCACTGTCCTGCTCTATAACCTTGGGCAAAGCTCACCCTCAGTTATTTAAATCACAATTTGGGTGCAGGACCAGTCATTCCCTGCCTCATTCCCATGGTCCTGAGCACAACAGGGCGTCCACAGCTACTGGTGCTGGCATGTCCCACCCTCCTCCTCGTCACCACAGAGTCACAGGCTGGTTTGGGTTGGAAGGGACCCTAAACATCACCTCATTCCTTTCCTGGACCAGTCCAACTGAGCCCCTTCCAGCCTGGCCTTGAACACCTCCAGGGTGCACCTCTCTGAGCAGGTTCTAGTAAGGACCTGTAACAGAGCTCAGGTGTTCCCAGAAAAACAGAACAGAAACCTGTTTGTCCCTCTGCACACGAGGGAACTGAACTGAACAGCAGCTTTGGTGACAGCACAGGGACTCAGCCCTAAACACTCAGTCCTAAAGGTGACACCTTCCAGCACTGCCTCCAAGGCCCTTCAGGTGTCCAAACCCACCCTGGGTGTTGAAGGGAAGGCAGAAATTCTGGCTGCAGCAATGGATCAAGGCATTCAATGGCCAAACCCCCAGGGAGGACCAGGGAAGTGAACTCCTGGCTGCCTGGGCTGTTTGCTTGCTCCCTTCCCACAGCCTGTGCAGGGGTATCCTCTGCTCAGCCCCCTGCACCAGTGGGTGCAGTTCCTATCTGACACTCTGATTGTTGTCTCCAAGCATTTCCTACAGTAATTCCTGGGTTTCCAAGCAACAGACCAGTTTACTTAACAACAGGGAACTGTCTGCTGCAGAAGGACAAGGAATCCACCAGTAGCTGCAGGGCTGAGCTGCGGCTCAGCAGGGAGGTTGTCCAACACTTTATTATCAATCAGGTGAAATTGCTGCCCAATTAGTAAATCAATACTCCCTGCTGAGGTGATCAGCTGTAGGCAGAAAAGCAGGGATGCAGGGAAAAGGGAGCTCTCTCCCTCTAACCCAGGGCCACAAAAATCAATGGAGTTGTGCTGTGGAACCTGTGCTCATCACAGACAGGAGAAAAGCAGCTGTCAGGGCCCTGTGCAACCACGAGATGGAAGAGCTACAGGGAGCAGCAGCAGCCTGCAGTGACAGCACACCAGGAAGCTGCAGCAGGTCAGGGCCCTGATTGCTGCTGTAGAGCTGCAAATTCCCCTCTCTGCCCAACTGGTGACAGTCTCTGGGGCTCTGCCAGAGCAGCAGGACAACCACAGGACACCTTCCTTCCCTCACCAAGCTTATGAGACTAAGCCCAGGAGAACTGAGCAAGACCTTAACGCACCCCCTGAGCATCCTTGGGCAAAGTTTTTAATCTCTTTGGCCTCCATGTCCATTCTCCCAGCTCCCTGTGCTTTTTCCCTGCTGCTGAGGGCTGGTGGGATGTTAATTTAAGGGAGCTGTGTGGTGATACTGTGGCTAAAAGCTTCACAGAAAGGCTGTAAATGTAAAGATGCATTTGCAACACAGACAGAACCCATGTTCCCATCACTGGAAAAGCACATGGAGGATGAGCATCTCTTGCTGTGATCTCATGTCTCTATACTGAGACAGAGGAAGGAATAAAAGTCTCAGGTTTAGAGCTGCCTGTGCACATCTGTAATTAAGCTGCAACGTCACAAAAGCTGGTACCAACACCCTCAGCAGAGAGACAACAAGGAAAAAGAGGAACTATCCCCAGATGACTTTGTTATCTCCTGAAAGGCTGGAAAAGACCAGGCCAAAGTTTTAAAGACAAAAAAAAAAACCTCATATCCTCCAGAAAACTGGAATGATTTTATTTCCTGTCTGAACATGAGAAACTTGTGAATTGTACTAAATACATCACTGAATGATGAAAAGGCAGGAGAGGAACATCTGGAAGAAGAAGTGTCCAGCTTCAGTTCCCTTCTACACTTGCAGAGCTGTTCCCAGCCTGCTGCTCCCCTTCCCCACCAGGGATCTCAGGGATGCTGGTGCTGCCCAACCCTCCATCTCTGAGGAAATCTGAATGCTTTGGACTGATCTGCTGGCTCAGAAGATGCCCCTGCTCATCTTTCACCTCAGTGTGGGTGAGCTTGCTCCTGGAGGTGTCTCTGAGCCTGGCTGGCAGCACTGCCTGTTCCTTTGTCTTGCTGTGTGAGATGCTGCTGCAATGCAGTGCACAGCTGCAGTGACCTTTACCCAACTCCCAGCATCTGCAGCACCCAGAGGCTCCCAAACTGCTCCAGCTGAGCAAGGAGGAGGGTGAAGTCCTCACACACAGCCCCAGAACCCATGGTGTGTCTTTGGAGGAGACCCGAGGAGGCAGTTCCATTTATCAGAAAACATTTCAACGTGGATTGCACTATCAATCTGCCTGACAGCATCTCCAGCAGCTCCTTGACACCGTGCCAGCAGCAGAGCTGGGTTACCTCTGGGCCAAGGCTGCTGCAACACCTGCTTTTCCTACTTCCAGCATTGGATGAACCATCTGCAGCCAATGCAACCCTGTTTGGGTTGGTTTTGCTGCTGTTGTTTTTGCAGAGTGGGGGCAAGAAATCCATCAGCAATCCTCCCCTGCTCTCGACAGCTCAACAGATGGCCCAGGTCCTCTGCTCCCAGCTGATGCAGATGCTTGAGAAGATCAAGGAAAATTGATGGAATGAGCACCAAGCCTGTTCCAGAACACTCAGGGCAGGGTGGTCTCCACACTGGGATGTGCTGAACAGCAAAGCCCACCTTGCCCTGCTGAAGTCAAATGCATTTCAGCCACACAGAAACCCCAGTCTCACTTTCACTGCCATCCCTTGGTCATCATGCTATGGAAAAAGGACAAAAGCAGCACTGGGAGGCTGGGATCCTCCCAGCATTCTTGCTTCTGTCAGGCCTTTCCCAGCCTAGAGAACAGAATATATTTCAATTAGAGAGAGATGATAATTTTTGGTGCACAGCCCCCAGCACAGAGGTTTTCCAGCTCTGTGGGCAAGCACTGTTAACTTGATTAGAGATGGAGCAAAGGCTCTGTGCTGCAGCCACAGTGGAACAGGACAGTAATAAAGGGCACTGCTGTATGCAGGAAACAATCAGATGGGTTTTACAACTATAAAACTTTAATTTCATACGAGGATTTCTTTTATAACATCATGATGTGGTAGCCAGGACTCACCTGTGTCCCTGAACTGCCTTAATGAAGAGTGATGGTGATGTTTCCTTTCACAGCAGCCATGTCTTACTCTCATTTTTGGCTCCATTTGCCCATGCTCTCACCTAAGCTCCAGTTTGGCTTTCTAGAGCAGACTGCCCAAAGTGAAATTCCCAGTGGGCAGAATTCCAAAGCTGCATTTTGACTAATTAAGTGATATCAGGAAAGCTCTAAATGTGCACATAAAAACTGGCAAGCAAAGTGCTTCTAATGATGAGAGAATTGCTGTGCAGGGAGGCCCAGCTGCAGCCTTGAGTCACAAGCCCTGTATTTTTTCAAAATTGTCAATGCCAAGATGTTCAAAAGTGGAACCAAGGATGTGAGGGGGAAAAGAAGGTAAAAAGCCACGAGTTTGCACCCAAAGGAAACTGCTGCCCTGGCCATGTGAAGGACACAGAGCTCCTGTTTCCCAGGAGCTGTCTGATTCTATCTGACCATGCTGAAGAATTAACACAAAGATCCTGCAGCCAGAGCCTTCAGGCCATGCCCATCTCCACATCAGAGCAATGGCACTGTGATAATGATGGACAGCTCTCAAACTCCTCTTCCTGATCCCATTTCACTTGAGGGTTGGGCTTAAACTCTGAAGCACAAGGGGGTTTTCACCTTTGTTTTTATATCACTTTTTGCATATGCTGTAGAAATTCTTGACTCTCATAAGTAAATTCAATATTTCTGAGCATTTCTTGCATCAGAAATTCCTGTAGCAGGGAGTTCCACAGAATCAGCTGAACTAGAGTCACCTTTCTTTGTGATGGCTTGAACTCACAAAAAAGCCAAATTAAGTTGCAACTGCTCACTGCAGTGAAAGCCTTTGGGGGCACACACACTACTGGCCTGCCTGATTTCAAAGGGAAAGCAGACCCTCAGCTGATCCAGAATGCCTGAGCAGCACAGGGATGCATGCTGGAATGGCAGTGGGTCTTTGGTATTTGCATTTTGAAGGAGTTACAAGACAAGTCTATCTGGCCTGTCAGCCACTTCCTCGGCGTGCTGCGACTCCACGGTGCAGCAAGGACAGCTAATCCCTCAGTGGAGCTGGGATCAGCTTCCTTGCCTCCAGCCTGCAGTCAAAGCAGGAGCCCAGACACTGACTGAGCTGTGTGCTGTAATTCAATATGCAGTATCTGGTTCATGGGCTCATCTCTCACCTCAACACAGCGTTGCAACTTTCTGAAAACATCGCCGGCAATTATTTTTCCGTCTTCAGATCGGGTTTTGTGAGATCCACTACAGCTAAAGGGACAGCTGGTCTGCACAAAGACCTCTGAAAAATGCATGGAAGTGGACATGGGCAATGAGGAGAGGGCTGCTCCCACATTTCAGCACTGAAACATCACACACCTGGCTGCTCCCTCTCGCTGTCTCACCTTCCCCCAGCAGGCTCTCCAAGGAGGCGCCGAGCACAAAAGGAGACTTCAAAAAAAAAGAAAAGTTTTCTTTGTCCTCTTAAGGAAACGTTTAATGATTGCCTTTACCCCACTTTCAACCTGGAGTGCCTGCTCTTTATTCTCTAGGCAGGTGCTGAGAGATGAGGCTTTGGTGAGCAGCCTGATTAAAAACCAGTATCAGATGTTGGGAGACAATGTGTAATACGACAACCAGCACTCACAGCATCATGTGAGAAATATAATTAAAAAGATTGCTCTGTGACTCTGCTGTTATCATTTCAAGCCTTGCATTTTACAATTGGAAACCATTTGTCTTCTAAATGGCAGGCTAAGTTTTGCTTTCTGCTTTGTCAGTGTGAAATCAAGAGCAATTCTCTAAGTTAATAGCATAATCTTGGATTTATGCAAGTGCAGATTGAATTTGAATCAATATTCACTTTCTCTAAACTATCCTTATAAATACTAATATACCCTCTCTCTTTATTTATTTATTTTTTTAAGCACACGCAGGAAAAGCTGATTAAAGCCAAGTTTCACAGGCAGGAACAATTGTTGCACATCACAACTTTGGCTATTTTCTGTAGGGTCTTAACTTTGCAGATGCTCCCGGATTTGAAATCTGGAGCTTGAGCCGTGACAGAGCTGTGCAAAGTCTGCCCACTTTCCTTGAGCTGCAGTTCTGTGATCCACGTGCAAATGAGCTCCCAAATCACTCTCAGACCATTTGTTCCAACACCTCCACATCCCCCAGCCCCACACGCCCTGTGTGTAAATACCTACTGTATCTTGAGCTTGTCTGTGCTATAATGGGATGAAGACTTGGGGAGGAGGAACCCCCATCTAAAAGAGGTTTGTAACAAGGGAAAAAGTAGCTCTAACAGAGTAGCAACATCACAGGAACAGAGAGAGGCATTGTTACAGGCCAAGTAATCCTGTGACACGCTACTGTCAGTCATAGCTTGACACCCTGCTGGGCCAGCAAGACATCAAAGCCCACCCCATACCATCTTACATGCTCTTTATCAGCTAATCAGGCTATTCTTCCCGAAATAAAGCTCCCTTAAATCCCCTGCTCACAGGGGCATTCCCATCCTGTTGCCCATCTGCTGAGGAGGGTCAGCTGGAGCAGGAGGCAGAGCAGTGGCCTGTCCCTGGTGGCTGCTGAAAGCAGGACAATGCAGGCTCCAACTTTTTATTTTCAAATCCCTTCCCCTTGCATTTTTTTTTTCTTTTCACAGGATAGGTGCATGTGCAAGAGAAGTGCCCAGCCCTGGAACAATTATGTGGATTAGTGCTTTAATTGCATGGCTGATTTGCTAACAGGGTTTGTAGCAACAATTACACGGAAAGAGTCACAATTGATGCTGGTAAAGAAAAAAGATTTTCCTCCTTTGAATTATTGCAATGATTTTACTGAATCCTGCCATTGCAGTGGGGAAGAGAGCGTGTCCTCAGCACTGTGATCCCAAAAGAGAGGATTATCTGTCCTGTGGACCCAGCCCAGAGCAGGCAGGATCAGATGCACTGAGCACCTTCAGCTCCCCCAGAGGCACAGCAGAGGGCTCGGGGCTCCTCCAGCAGCACCAGGGAGTCTCCAGCTCCTTACACAGAACAGGACCCAGAACAGCCCTGAGCACACACTAGAGGAGACAGAGCTGCAGCTCTGGGCTTGCTGCACACTGTTCTCAGGAGAGATCCCACAGGATTTTGCAGAAATGCTTTGGCCAGAGCTACTCACACCTCCAGGTTTGCAGAAGGATCATTTCTACCAACAGATCTGCTTTTTTTACACTCAGTTCCTGGAGCAAGCCCAACCACCTTGAGGAGCAAAGCACAGCACAGCTCAGGAACATCAGACTGACCTACCTTTTTGGTTTTGGTTTGGTTTTCCTCTTTGAGCCTGCAGTTGGAAGAGCAGTCAGGTTCTGGGGGGCATCCCTCAGCCCAAAGCTCTTGGCCACATGACCCAGGTGGAGAGATCTGATGTGGAAGATGTGCTTGAGGTCCTTGGGATAGGTGGTATAGGCACAAAGGAATGACTGCAGTGCTGAGGGGAAAGAAAAACACCAGTGAATTCTGTTTGCTGCTGCATTTTTTTATAAATATACACACTTAAAGATTCAGCTGTTGCAGCTGAAGGGACACGGGGCTGGTCCTTTGGGACACCTTCTGGTCAGCAGCTGGCAGAAAAGGTTGGCATGTTAAAAACCTGTGAAGGTTGCACAGTACTGGTACAATCCCAAAAGGGGAAGGTAGGTGCTGGGGAGGTGTTAGGAACTGAAACAAAGCTCCACTGAGTTGCACTGGGTTTGGCTCCTGCAAGGCTGCTCCTTTGGCCACAAAAGCTGAGTTGGTGGCACTTCTCTCCAGAGTCATTGACACTGAGTGGCAGCAGATAAGAGGAGAGTGAGAACAGAGATGCAGGGATGAAGAAGGAGAAGCATGGAGATGGCACAGGAAGACTCCTCTGATATTAGAGTCCCAGTAGTCCATGCATTTTTCACCAGTTACCAGCTAGTCCCTTATAAATATCTGAGAGCCGGATGGATTTCCTGACTCATCAGCACACTGAGAACAGAGCTCACCTTCTCAAAAGGGAAAAATAATAGAACTGTGTGCAAATTTCCCTTCCCATCTTTATATTCCTGTAATGCCCTTCCCTCAGGGCTCATTGCTCTAAAGACAATCATCCACTAATATGAGCACTACCTCTGCTCCTCCCCGTCCCCAGAACGTTCACTACACCCGGGCTGGCCCTTGCTCTGGGAATAGAGGGACTTCCAGGAAGGAAACTCTGCAGCTCAGAAAATGCCTCCCCTCAATCCCCTGCTGCTCCTCTGCTTGCTAAACCTCCTGTGTGCCCCCAGCCCTCACTCCAAAGCACCTCCTGCACCTTCCTCTCCCTCTCACTCCGGCAGCAGTGAGCTCTAAACTCTCACCTCTCCTGCCCTTGCCTGTTGAGCCACCAGACCAGCAAGTTTGCCCACAGCTTATGTCTAATCTCTTGGCAGCAGCCGGAGATTGGAGTTTATGAACAGTAATAAAAATGTCATTTTAGCAGATCAGCTCCTGGAAGGACCCAGGGAATCCATCAAAGCTCTGTTTACTGAGCAAAGCGAACTCCTTTTCCCAATCGATGAGAAGAAAAGATTGAGTTTTTTGCACCTTCTTCCCAATTTCACAATGCTGCTCTTTTAGAGGCTTCTGAGCACCAAGAGACCTGTGTTTTCCCAAAAAAGAGAATGCTAAATTCCAAATACTGTCTCAGTCTCCTGTCTGAAGGCCATCCTTCTGAGGGCTTATAAACCAGCTCAAATGCTCTCAAAACTCCTGTTCTGCTGCTTTTTTTTTTCATAAAGTTATTGGTCAAATTCACCTATGAGAGAAGGTGTAACTCTTCAAAGGGAACAATAGGAACTTGCTCCTGCTTTGAATTCAGTCCCATTGGAGCTCATACAGCTGTCTGCCTCACAGCATTTGAAATGGCTGATATAAAAATCCCATTATTATGAAGGCTGAGCTCACCTCCCCCAGCCACGCAGAGAGGAAAAGCTGCTGGTTCCAACTCCCCAAATCAGAGTTAGAGAATCCAAAGTGTCAAAGGCTCCCCCCTTCCCCAAGTCCTGACAGACATCTGCCAGATCCAGCTGTGAGTCAGAGCACACAAAAGCAGGGAGAGCTGCAAGGCACTAACCCAGAGCTGAGCTGGAGCTGCAGGTCACAGTGCCAGCCCAGGAACCTGCTCACCTCCCAGCAGCTCAGAGCTGAGATGTTCATTACAGCACCCATGAGACTGAAATGAAGACCTTTGTGGATGAGATTCTTTTTAAAATCTTTACTATCAGGTCTTTAGACCTCTCAGTGTTGCCAGAGCCATGTTTTCTGGCTTTTATGTGCAATTAGAGTGGCCAGATACTGAACGCTTTATTGGATTTTTCTTTTTTTTTTAAAGTTGAAATTCTTTTATGATTTTGTGATCAAAGAGACAGAGCTTTAGGAAAACAACTCACAAAGACTGGTAACAGTGCTGGTCAGGCCATAATTCATGTACAGGGTTCCTTATCTTGATGCCACAGAAACAAACTGACTGAGCTGTTGAGAGTTTTTACCACACCATCACAAGTCTAAGGTAACATGTACTGCCTCGGAGTGGGATTTGGACTCTTACCCATGTAAGACAGAGGATTTAGATTGGTCCTTTGCACCCCTGCATCCCCATTTTTTCTCCAGGAAATGCAAGTGTGGAAAATCAAAGGAAGAAAAGAAAAAAGCCAGTGTGTTCTATGTATGATGGGGGTTAGATGGGCTGGTTTGTTGGTATTTTAACCAGGGGTAATGGGATATGAAAGGGAGACAGGTGACATAACCTGCTCACAGGTGGCAGCCAGCTCCCAGCACTGGCCCCAGGCAGGGCCTCAGCAGGGCTGGATAAACTGGGAGGCACTTTGCCAGGGCAGGTGGGAGCAGGAGGGAAGGAGGAACCAAAACCACCAGGATTTGAGCATTGTGCCACAGACCTGGGCTCCTGTGACTCTGCTGTGCCTCTCCACACACAGGCACTGAGGACAGAAAGGAGGAGGCAAAATGCTCAACTGCTGTAAAACTGGGAAATGAGCAGAGGAAAGCAGGGTTTGCTTCCTTACCCTCTCTGTAACTCAGGATCAGTCTCCTGAGCTCCTTCTGGCCCCACAGCCCCAAAATGAAGCACCTACCACCATGCAAAGCCTCGGGATGAGCATCCTCCACGTCCCAAAAGGGGCTCCACTCTTGCTGAGGTTCATCCTTCAGGTAGCAGGGCCCAGCCAGACCCCTCCTCCCACCCAGCTCACTGCTGATCAGTCAATCAACTTTGAAGGGCAGCACCTTCCCTGAACCATTTGATTTGAGTGTGAAAACCACGGGACCCAGAGGCAGAAGGGGAGAGTGGGCAGGGAGCCACTCGCCTTTTGAAAGCAGGCTGCAGTGCAAACATTGCTTATTAACATTGACTAGGTCAGAAAACGGGGAAAAACAGAAAAAGAGAGAGAAACAAATGCATCTCTGGCACAGTTTCCAATTGATTGTCTGCCATGAAAGCAAAAGCCAGCTGCCATGTTAATTATTCATGATGCCTGGCTCAGAGGGGAGGAAGAGGGGCTTATGGAAGCCACTCAGCAGTGGAAAATTTGCATATGTAGATAGCAGAGTTGGAAAAAGAGGTGGAGTGCTCCTCTACAAGATAAATGGGATGCACAACATTTCAGCATTTCCTGATGTATTTTCTGTGCTTCTTTTCTGTGGCTAAAGAAGTTATTAATGCTGAGGTCAGCAACAAGTGTGTGTGTGCACAGTGACACTGGGTAGAGAGGAACCACAGAGGGTTTTTAGGTGTGACCAAAGTTATTCTCTGGTTGTTCCTGTCACAGGCATTTCAGGTTAGAAGTTTGCATGGGGCACAAGAAATCCCAAGGGAGCAGCAAGAAGCTCATCCATGCAGAATGAAAGATTATGATCGTGCCAGTCACATGCTTTGAGATTGTGGATTTAAAAGGGCAGCTGCAAAACTACACCACACACCTGAAAATGGGTGCAAGCTCCTTGTGTAGCAAGTCCAACACTTCCACTGCAGGAGGAAGGTGTTTGAAAACCCCAAGGAACTGAAATCAGCACTGCAACAGCTGGAGGTGGGGTGAGATTTCAGCCCAGGGATGTGCAGTGGTGAGGGGGAGAACAAAGAGTGAAACAGCAGAATTTCAAATCCTCTGCCCCTCAATACAGCCACACATAAATAAAAAAGCATGCAGAATAATTGGGGTAAGCAGATAGTCACAGGAGATACTCTGATTGCTCTGCTGTGTCATCACCTGAGAAGGGAGCACAACTTTCAGAAAAAACCAGCACCTTCGACCTCCTGAACAATCACTTCTCAAGATTCCAAACAATTTTCATGCTGAACATGATCTTGAGAACAGCCTCTCCTTCTCCAGTTTCTCCAAACACTGTATAACTCCAAGAGCAATTTCCCCACATGGTTTTGGGCCCCTTGGAAGGTGCTCTCAGCAGGTGAGCACACGAGGCACACCTGTCCCACACCTGAATGCAGGTGCACACAGCAGGGACCCAGAATGATGCAGACCATTAAAATTCATCTCACCAGAATCCTCTTAAACTGGAAATGCTGCAGAACTGAAATAACTTCTACACAAGCTTGGAGAGCAGGGCTTGACTCAGAGCAATGAGGTAAGAAAGAAAACAATCAGGGAGATGTGGGAAGAGGAGACTCAAAAAAAGGGGAAAGGCTCCATCCTAATACTGTGAGCAGCAATGGCTTAGTCTTTCTCATAAAGGGTTTGCATTTTGTGGTCCTGTCTCAGTAACTCACACTCAAATTCCCAGTAATTGCCCAGGAGCTCTGGGGCCTGACTTCCCACAGTGCCTACCCTGCACCACCTCTATGGCTCCTCTCAGGGGACAGTTTGGGGTTCCTTTTCCTACCACATCCCCAGCCAGATTTTAACCTTTCTCCCAAATCTGTCTTCCACTCCATTTTCCAAACTGAGAGGAAGAGAGCAGAGTCTCTCATGCTGCTCAGTGACACCTGCTTGGAAAGGATGGCACATCAAACCCCAGACCTGTACACAGCTACAAGCATCAAGTCCATCCCAGTTTTTATTCTTCCTGCCTTTTTGAGTTGTTGCCCCTCTCTCTTTTATCTCCCATCCCAGTCAACCGTCTCCAATCCAAGATCCTTTCCTGGTCAGGGTTATGTGTTGCCTTTCAGGCTTCAAATTCACCCCTGGGGTGAACTGGAGGCATCTGATGGGAATTGCAGCAGGATGTGGTGTGGGAAGTCACCCATCCTCTTCCCAGCCTAACACACACAACCCACTCACTCCTGTGATTGGGTCAAAGCCCTTGGATGTGAATCCCACTGAAAGCCAAGACTAAATCTCATTTGCACATAATATGAGAACGCCAGAAATTAACATTTAATATCACCACAAAGCCTTCTGGGCCTGCCTCAGCCCCCTGCAGAGCCCAACGGCCCCAAAATGTTTCTTCCAGGCCTTTTCCCTGATGCTGTGCCCCAGAAGAAAACCTTGGCAGCTCCTCTGAGCCCTCGTGGGATGAGTGGAAGGAAACTCACTGACCTTTCTTTGCCCACTGGACAGTCCCCTCGCTGGAGTGGACGAGATTTTCAAATTTTGTCTGCAGGACTGTGGCCCTCTCCCGGACTTCCTGAGGGTTCTTGCCACAGGATTTCTACCAGGGAGGCAGGAGGATTAGAGGAAAGAGAGAATTTGAGTCAGGAATAATGAAGCAGTTTACAATAGATTTAATAACAGTAAAATCACACAGCAACTACCCAGGGGCCAACAAAGGTAATCCTCTCAATATTACTAGAGGAAAAAAAAAATCCAGATAAAGATGTTAAAGTCAGAGCAGCCAGCGAGCGCCGTGTGGTGGGGAGAACAAATCAGTTTTAATTTTGTGTTTTCTAACATCTATCACGTATCTTTTTTCCTTACTTTTCTTTTCCCTTCCTTTTTTTTTTTGGCTTCCAGGTACAACAGGCCAGATCCCACTGCCAGTTTCCATCGGAATTATTTGGAAAAACTCTCCCCAAACTCTAAACTAACAGTTTCAGAGTGAAGCTGCAAGCTCCCCTGTGCACTTCCCCAAAACACCCAGGGCAGGAGACCACGAGATCCACAATCACCCCCAATCACCCCAATCTCTCCAGAGAAGAGACCAAACTCAGCAGCTGTGAACAAAGGCAACCAAATGAACTTCTCATGAATTCCAGCATGGATTTCTACATGAAGTTTCCTGACTGCCAACACATCATATTTGACTGGAACTGCCATCACTTGGCTCCTCTAGAGCAGGACAAGCCCCTTGCACCAAAGGCACGACAGAATAAACTTCCTCAGGCCAAAAGGGCAATTTTGCACGTGTTCCAGCTTTCCTGGGATCAGACTGCAGGATGCAGTTCAGGAAATGGAAAACAAACATTCCTGGGAGCAAGCTGTTACTGGGAGGAGAAGAGAGGCTCTCTCCCTCTCTGAGGGATGCAGGCAGAGAAAGGAAATGTGGACCAGAAAACAAGAGAAATTTTTGATGGGAAGCTGACAGCAAAGTGCACAGCCAAGCATCCATGGATGTGCACCTCTCCCAGAAAAGGGCACAGCTCTCCAGTGTGACTCAAGACAGGAACCAGCATCCAAGTGTGAGAGTGCCAGATCCAAGGCAGCAACTTGGTAGTGGTCAGGCCCCTCACCCCAGCAGGGCTGACTGAATGCAAACACCCAGCTCCTGGGATTCTGCAGGAGCCCTGTGCCAAGGCAGCAATCCTGCTGTTCCTCTCTGGCAGATCTGCATGCTAATGCTGCAAACCCCTCTTTCCTCTGCACTGCTGCCAGGCCAGAGCAGCCACATCCCCCTGACACCACAACAAACCCCAGGGATGTGGGGCTGCCAGCACCTGACACAAAATGCTCTCCTGTCCCAGATGTGCCACTCTGTACCCAACAGCAAACGTGCCCAGAGACAGACCTCAAGTGTAGTTTAAATGCCCTGCACTGTGCCCTCTCTGAAACTCAGGATCCCACAGCTTCCAGAATTCCAGCAAACACACCTGGGGCTGCAGCTCCTGCTCCCTCACTGCCTGACTGACTGTCCACCTGCACCTCCACAGCCTGGCTATTTTAACTCATTAACTCCCAGGTTTCTGGTCTCTGATATTTCCCAGTCCCCTCAAGAAAGGCTCACGACCCACCTCACAGAATCACAGCATCATTTAGGTCAGAAAAGACCTCCAAGATAATTGAGACCAAACTTAGACTGATCATCACCTCGTCCAAACCATGGCACTGAGTGCCACATCCAGTCTTTCCTGAACACCTCCAGGGGTGGGGACTCCACCACCTTCCTGGGCAGCCCATTCCAGTGCTTGACCACCCCTGCAGTGAAGAAATTCTTCCTGATCTTCCACCTGAACCTCTCCTGGTGCAGCTTGAGGCCGTGTCCTCTCCTCCTGACCTTGTTCCTTGGGAGCAGGTCCTGACCCCCACCTGGCTGCACCCTCCTGTCTGTGAGCTCTCTTCCCTGATCCTCTTTTTCTCCAGGCTCAGCCAGCTCCTTCAGCTGCTCCTCACATAATTCACTCTCTGGACCTTCCTCAGCTCCTCTGGACACTCCTTTCACAGGTTCCTTTCACCTCAGGTGTGCCCTGAAGCTGAGACCCTCCCCAGCCCAGGGCCCTGCAGAGGTTCAGTGCCCCCCAAGTGCAGCTGCCTGCCCAAAGTGGCCACTCCTTGTTGTCACCACCAACTTTCCACCGATGTGAAACACAAAACTTCCTGGCCCCGCCTGCTCCTCCGGGCCCCCAGCACTTTCCTTTTGTTAAGCCTCCTGGCAGCACCAAGTGTCACCTTCCCAGCGCTTTTTAATATGAATGTGAAATTAGTGAGGTTTGCCCTTTCCCCTGGCGGACAGAATCCTCTGTTATTAAAAAGTAAAGCACTTTAATAATGAAAACTTTTTCTCTTTTTCCTGTGTTTTAACTGTTTAAAATTAATGAGAAGGGCATAACGGTTGTCAAAGCGATATTGAAAGCTGGGTAGCCAGGACCGAATAAGCACGAAAATCCCTCCAGAGTGTTAAATAAACAGTGCTTCAGCCCCCTCTGAATCCCTGTGTTGGTTATTGTATACATTCTGTAACAGCACTCAGAATAGATCTGAGCACCAGGGAGGCAGAAAGGTTTCAGAATTCCAATAAAGGCCTCAAATTAAAGACAGCCTGGTGCGAATTCCAGGAGAAAATTAAAGAGACCTCAAGCTTAAGTGACAGGTGACTTGCTTCTGTGTCACAACTGTCAGGGGATTTAGTGATAATATGGCAATATATTACAAAGGACTTTTCTTATTCCCCCCTTTAGGTTTCAAAATGAGGCATCTCTTCTTCCTGGTGCTGGGGGAAAATAAAAAAAAAAAAGTAAGACAAAAATGAGGGATAAAAAGCTAGGTGCATAATTTCCAAAGTGTGAGGTCAGTGCAAGAGATATAAATAAAAAAAAAGCAAATGGCAGGAAACATAATGTCCTCGGAAAACAGCTTCTCCCCTCCTCCCATCTCCAGTTTGTCTTTTATCCCCTTCAGACCCTTGAGACAGAACTCATTTTAAAATTGCACCCTAATGGGCATGAAAAAAAAAACTGTTTTTGATTCCTGTCTTCCAGGGAGGTTCATCTAAAAAAAACAAAAATCCCCACCCCAATAATAATAATAAAAAAAAAGAATCTAAATTTATAACTGACTCAGAGGCAAACTGTGAAAATAAAACCTGCCCATGACTGAGTGTCTGGACAGATCAAATAAATCAGTGCTGCTGGAAGGGCATGGAAGCCATTCCATGTGCTTTACTCACACAGGCAAGCTTTAATCCTGGTTTGGATGAGCAGGACAATTAATTTGAGACCTTACACATTTTTCCAAGACCCCAAAGATGAAAGCCTACCCCAGAGGTTTGCTTGATCTGCATCCCCATCCCTCTGTTAAATAAGCAGCACTGTTGCCATCAAGAAGAAACAGAGGGATAGGAGAACTTTTTCTGCCTTGTGATTCCTTAAAATCCTGTTCTGGCAGACCCCAAACCACTGGCATAATGAATGTGGACAATAACAGTATTTATGAGCTAAAAGAAGAAATGCAAGAGAAAAAAGTCAGGATGCAATGTTATTTAACCAGTTTGAGACATCAGGGTAACTCCTAAAAATGCCAACTCCACCAGGAAGAGATTTATGGATTTCAGTCAGAAGAAGGAAACTTCCAGTGATGAAGATGGCAGGTTTAAGGTTTGAGAGGTTGGGATAAGTACTGAAAACTTCTGACTTCATTAAGAGAACATGATAATGGAAAAAAAAATTGAAACACAGTAAGACTAGACTGAGGTAGAGAAGTTCATTCTTAAAACAGGAAAAAAAAAAAAGAAAGATGGGGAAACCCACCAAAAAGCCAGGCTGTAACATCTCCTGCTTCCATTATACTTCAAAACAAAATGAAGGATTTTGTTTTAATAACAACTTTTTACTAACCTCCACACACCTTCTCTAGAACTCACCAAGTCCCCCTTGCCCCCCTCCATAAAAGTTGAAAGATCAAATTTATTCTCTTTGTAGGCAGGTGAACATTCACACGCCCAGACATAGCCACATATATATTTCATATACCTAAATATAAAATATACATTTTACAGGCACTTCAGCTTGCTCCCTGGCTGCACACAGAAGCCCAAAAAATACATGTTCCAACGTGGTACTTATAATGGACTTGAGTTGAGGCAATGAGAACTGAAGAGCATCATAATGAGGTTCCTGTGTGCAGGACTATAATATATACATGACTCAGAGCACGGAGAGCTGAGAGCAGAGCTGAACCTCCCTCCAAAGGCAATGTCCCAACAGGATCAGCTCAGCTCCTCCTGACACCTCCTCAATCCCTCCTGTCCCACTGCACTCCCAGTTTGTTGTACTGCCCATGTGGCAAATTTAGGGAATTTAATAGAGATTAACCCTCCTGAAAATTGGGAAATTTTGCAGCTTCTGGCTGACCACTCAGAGCCTCCATGGCAATAGAAACATGCAGCTAACAAACACAACAAGTCCTTGATTGCATTAATATATTTTTCAAGTCATTCCTGAAGGAGTCTGTTTCATACTGACAGAATTGCTGTAATTCCATCCCAAATAACTGATACAGAGTTTTTCCCATATAAAGAAACTCTATTCTTAAATCCCAGGTCTTTCACAATTGAGTCACATAAAAACTGGTTATTCTGTATTTCTAAGTTCCTGAGAGAGATTAAAACCATCCTACAACCACAGTGGATGGATCTCAGCTCCAGTGAAGTCAACAGTAAAATCCCACTCGCTTTGATGTCAGAGGGAAAAGAGGAATTTAATCCCACCTTTGAAAGCAAAAGGAACCAAGTCCTTCTGTGCAAGTTCCTGTGTGCAGCACCTGGCATGGCAGGGCCTGCCCAAACCAGCAACTGCTCCTTTCAAAGAGGGGCTGGATTTAGAGCTTTTTGGAAGGATAGCCAAAAGATGTGTGTTTAAAAAATTCTGTGCTTAAATGGGTAGAGCATTTGACAATTTGGAAGCATGGTAGAAATACCAAACAGGCTTGGTTAGGTTTTTGTTGCTAAAAAGGGATTTTCTCCTGCAGCTTTTCAAAACTTAAATTGAAATTTCCTGGAACAAAATATGTTCTCTTTTTTGCCCACTTCCCATGAAATAACATTCATCCCCACATCTGGAACAGTGAATATTCTGTCCCCTGTCAGTAACAAATTTAAAGTACAATTTCTGCATAAATGGAATTGTTGAAAAAGTCTTCAAAGGAAATCTGAAGTCACTCTCCCTATAAGCACATTTGGGACAAAAGGAAAGTATTTATACATGGAACTATTTAAAATAATTTCTGCTCTAAGAAAGCACAACTGAACTTTGTTACGAGGCAATATCCTATGCACAATGCAGCCATTTAAAACACAGGCTTTACAGGCTGATTCCAGCCAAAAACAGTGGTGGGAGAGAGCTTTAAATAGAGCTGCATGTCAGCTGAGCTCAGGCCTGGCTGTGTGAGAGGTGCAGGAACACTGAACATCCTTCCCAGGCCGTGTTTACCAGGAACACCCCAGCTCCCAGCAGCCAACGCCTCAGACACGGGGTAACAAAAGCATGGGCAGGCAAAACAGCAACAAGAGAGAAAAAAAAGAGTGTGTGCTGCATCATGCTTGACACATTCTTGACTTGCATTCAAAATGCAGGTTCTGGCAGGATTTAATTTGCCAGAGCGCAGCAACGCCCGAGACATCAATTGCAAATGAGTGAATTCTGTGAATTAGCAACTTGAAGGCAGACCCAAAGCTTGCCCAAGTCAATAAAAAGGTGCCTGTCAACTCAGGGAGCTTTGTTTTAGGCTCCAAGTAAATACAGATGATAAAAACCCTTATGTAACACATCACCAAATGCATTTTCTTCATTTCTTCAGAGAGGTTTAGAGCCATTTGTCATCTCCAACAGTATTTTAGTGCAGAAACACAGGAAAAACAGGAACGTTGTGAGGGAAAAAACACAGAGCTTTTGCATCCAGAAACTTTCCCTGCCTGTTACAAAGATATTTGCTGAAGAGCTAGCAAACAGCTGCTTTCTGGGAACAACAAAAGACTGAAAAATTGTGATATAAGGTAGTTCTATAATTATTTACACTGTCTGACATCATGGATGTAAAGACAGATGCTGAGGCAGGAACACTTGTGATGTTGGACTGGAGCAATTCCAAAGCAGCAGAGTGACTCACCTTGCTTCCTGGTCTGTGCAATTTGAAGCGATCATCTTTCATCAGGGTGGCTAACACCTTCTCCATCTTCAGCTCTGAAACACTGAGGCAACAAAGACAAAAAATTACTGTTCCTCCTGCTTTGGAACACAGCGTGGAATGAGCCACAGACTGGTAATGGAGAGCAAAACAATTGACATTCAGAGTTTAACTTGACAATTTATTCCTGAAATACTCAAGGTCTTGGTGCAGACACTCCCTCATCACCCCTGGAAGTGGAACCACTGTAAAATCCAAACCCCTGCTTTCAGTGGCACAGAGACACAACTGACCCACAATTTTGTCACTGTTTTAAGTCACAGACAACACACACACTCCAATTCTGGCAGAGCATCAAAATAACTGAGGGTGGACCTTCCATTCACTGGTAGTCTCCTTGGCTCTCAACCAAGAGGAACTGATTAAAGAAATAAATTGGATTACACTTCCATTATTTTCATAGTTTTTCTTTCCTTGCACTGAGAAGCACCAGGACAATTGGGTAGCACCTGGTTATTCTTTTCACCAAAAGAAACTCAAGACAGAGCTGAAGCAGCTCATAACATTAATACTTCTTGTAAATTTGTTTTGTAACTATAAAGAATAAAATCTGCAACCGCCACCTTGAACCCAGGGGTTGTCCAACACTTCTTTTTTTCACTCAGGAGCAGAAGATTGGTTGTGTATCTGTGAAAAACAGGCACCCACAGGCTGGAAACACCTGCTCCACTTTGCTTGCTACTCCTGCCACATCTTGTCTCCTCCAGTTTAGCTCCCAGACTCTCTGGAATGAGACACAGTGCTCAAACCTCACTCAAAGAATGGTACTTTCACATTTACACACATTTGTTTCTACCTGTGTTAATGACCATTCTCACAACACCAAAGAGCTGAAACTAAAGGTGTGCAAAGACACAGCTCCTTCCTCTCACAGTCACTCAAGCTCAGAGGTAACAGCAAAACCCTGAGGAACTTTTCCCATCAGCCAATTCCCCTGCAGCTTCCTTCCCTCTGGTCACATTTTTCTTTCTTTCCCACAGGATCCTACATGACTCCAGCTCCTTGCTGCCTCACTCAGGTCAAAGCTCAGAGGCACTTCCCAATGGACAAACTCACCCTCCAATTCATTTATAGCCTCCAAAGCCACCTCAGACAACACAGTTTGATTTCCTTTCCTGCTCTGAGAACTCACCTCTCCTCTCATCTGAAGTGCAAAGCCAAAGCCCAGCCCATTAGGGACTCCACAGCATTTTTTTTTTAAATACAGGAGACTCATTCAGCTGTCCTAGCCAGGCTTCACACTGGGCATTTATTTTCATTCTGTCGACTCACATTCCTCCTGTAGGCTCAACCAGATGATTTATTCTCCAGTCCTGCTTGCATGACACTGCTGGGTCCTGCTATGGCCCAGATATGGAAATGCTTAGAAAACTGCTTCGTTTCCAAGTGAGCAGCCCTGCTTAAAGGTGCATTTACAGGACACCAGAAATTCTTTGTCCTCTTTAACACTGTCTTAAGGGGCACACACAGCCCAGGTGACAGCACAGGAACAGCTGTGCAGCTTCAGGCCATTAATATTACAGCTGCATCCAAACTGGGTCCCCTTTCCAAGGGAATTACTCAGGTCATAAAAGCTGATGTCTGTGGGCCCAAATTTTCAGTCATGGGCAAAGGTCATGTCTAGGAAAGAAGCCAAGGAGTTCATTTGGGATTAAACCCATCTAAAGAAGACAGAAATCTTTGGGGTCCAGCAATTCTCAGATGCCTGAATCTCAGCTGGTCAGAAAGCTGCCTGTGGTTTCTGAAAGGAAGCATTGCTGCTATTCTTCAATTTGTAAAGTACAGAAAGAAATTATAACAACAAAGGCATCTTCTTCTTTTCACTCCAAGCTCTCTAACACCTGGCTAGCAGGAATGGATGAATTTCTGCCAGTGTTTGACAGGATATTGTGATCCTCACCTGCTCCCCATCCTTCCCAGCTCAAGCAACAAAACCTTTACTTTTGCAACCTGCCTTTTCAACCTCAGCCAACTCAGCATCACAGCATAAGGGAAGGAGAAGGTGCAGAGGAACAGCCATCCAGCCTGGAAGGGATGGGCCAGGGTGGCCATAGGACACCCTACAAGGGAGAGCAGCCCCCCAAGTGCAGCTGGGGCACCCCATGCACAGATTCCTTCACAGAGGATGCAGAGACAGGCGGGGCAGCGATGGGGAGAAAGGGAAATGGAGCATAAAATGACAACTGAGTGTTCCTCTGTCTGGTTTTGAAAAGTATAACAGCAAATTAAAACATAAATGGTAACCACTTAAGCAAGAAGAAAGCAGACCTCCCCCTGCAAAGGTTGCTGTGACAGGGCTATGAATGAAAATGTCAAACCTTTGACATTGATTTGTAGGAGTTGTCACCCCCTCTCGGGTCCTCCCCTCCCCTGGCGTGTCGCCAGCAACAGATCCCTGAACTGGGTTCACAGCAGGGAGCAGGGAGGGGGAACAGCACAGCCGAGCAGGGAGGGAAACGACTGGAGCAGGGAGGGAAACGACTCGTGCCTTCACGGTGATGCCTCCTCCTTTATAAATTAGTTAGGCTGCTGTTAGCAGATAAAGAAATTATCTGATAGCTGTCGAGGCAGGCGCTGCGAGATTGCAGCTGAAGGGGCTAGAAGAGACATAAAGGAAAAAAAAAAAACCAAAACCTTGCATTTCTTCTGCTTGTTGCCTCCTCCCTTTGAAGGGAAATCTGTTAGTTTTGCTTGGAGCTGAGACAGAACATTTTGGAGTCTATCCCTTTTTTTTTTTTTTAAAAAGGAAAGAGGGAATGGAGAGAAAACATGAGTGTGCACGTGCCTGCACATCCACATTTACAGCTGGGCAGAGCAGCCACAACTTCCAGCCACACAAAGCCCAAACTGAAAGTTGCAGAGAGAAGGAGGCAGCTTTGCTGAGCCCCAACAGGAATTACTGATCTCAGCAGAGCCAAAGTGAGATCGTTTTGGCAAAGGCTAACGCTGCTTTTCCACACTGGAAGCCAAGGAGAGGCTTCAGGTACCGGTGAAAATTAATTGCAAGCGATTTCCAATTTCAAAGGCAGTCATCTCTAATTCCGAAGTGGATTTTCATCCAGGAACAAAGCCACGTCTGCTCTCATTACTTCCGACTCTCAACATTCCTGGACTTACTCCCATGCATGCTGGGGTGGGTGGAGGGGTTTAGGAAAAAACTCTGGGTCAGATCCTCATCTCCAGTAAATCAGCAGAGCAATGCTCATTTACACCAGCTGAAGGCTGCGGGGACACATCTCATGCTTTGTCTTCTTCAAAATACATATTTTATGAAGTATTTACATTTCAATAAACCCAGCGGGAACTTCATTTAAAAAAAGGAAAAAAAAAAAACCTCAACAAATTAAAAAAAAAAAAAAGATTCACAACACACACTCATCCTCGACAAAAACCCAAGAGATTTAAAAATTAAGCTAAAAACGGGGGAAAAAAAAAAAAAAGCAAACTCCAGTAACTTGTGCAGACCAAGTCAAAAGCTACAAAGACTTAGGGTAAAGGAACAGAAATGAGCAGTGCTTAAGAGGCTCGGTGACAGTCCAACACACGCTGTCTTTCGCCCTCACACTGAATTAAATTGTCAGGATTATCACCATAATGCTCTGTTTATGAAGGGTAACAGCAATTTGTGCTGATGGCACTTGCTGCCTTGAGCTTCAAGCTGCCTTCCTGCATCTTCTCAGTAATTCATCAGCTCCCTGCTCTATCCCAGTGCCCCTTCTCCTCATCCGTGTGGGAAGAGCAGAGAGGCCGGATTGCCCCGTGCCCGTCAGGCACTCGCTGCCTTCCCTCTGAGCATGGGGGTCAAGGAAGGCAAATTACACTCCTTTCTGGCAAGTCCTTCATCTGCAGGACATAAAACAAACAAGCAAAACAAGAAAAGGCAATCCCCAGAGTTGTCTGGCTCCGAAAAGCGAAGGAAAAATAAATTTACGTAAATCTCCTCCTGCTTATTCAGAGTCTTCAAGATTCCTGAAGACCGTGGCCAGCTCAACAACAGGTCTCCTTAGCAGATGTAATTACCAGCCTGAGTGACACTTCCCTAAACTTGTTAAAAAACAACAGCATTGGATAAAAGCATTAACATTTAAAATAAAAAGGAAGGAAATTTCTCTCTCCTTCCTCTAACAATACCAAAATATTATAAAATAGAAAAACAGAACTTTCTACTTGGAGTTAAAAATTCACAATTATGTGGGATTTCACCTTTAAATGTCAGTGCTGTTTGTTACATGAAAAAAAACCCTGTCAGCTTAGCCTTCCATGTCTTGCTGGTGTCTGCTTAATAGATAGTTACCTGGGATGATGGATGGCTCTTTGTTAGACCACTAAATGGCTCACAGCCTAGAATAAGCCTGTATTTACTGCCAACATTTGTTTGTTTCAAGGATGCAAAACCAAATTCGATTCCAAGCAGCTCCACCCGACAGAAACACAAGAAATAAAAGGGAACTAATTTGTGCATGAGTTTACAGGGCTCCATCAACACTGCTACAACACTGAAGGGACTCTGGTGATGTTCTCAAACGCTGAGAGACAGCAGAGCAGGGAGCAAGGGGAGGCACAAACACCCAGCTGGCTGCTGAGGAGGCTGGAGATCCTGCCTAGCGATGCTGAGCAGCCAGTTGTGGCTTTTCTCTACAAAAAGACCATTGTGCAGGCAGAGCTGGACTAAAATCTCATCATGTGTCAGCCATCAGGTACCTGACTGCACACTGGGCTGGTTCTTACTGAGCCTGGCTTGCTCTCCTTGCTGCTACTCCCAAGTCCAAGCCAGAGCCAGGCAGGCTTGGAAGCACACCCCACTTTGGGGCTGCAGAGCCCACCCTCCCTTTTTGCCTCCCAGGACCACACTGGGCTCTCACCACTTGCCAAAGCCTCTCCTGTTCCCGTCACAAGCCACTTAAACAACACATCTTGGTCAACTAACTGCAGATATGACCCACATCTCCCAGCAATTTCTCCCCCAGACCTCTCCCAAAGGGCCAGCACAGTCTCTGACAAGATGGTGCCACGCAGGCAGAGGGCCAGGGACCATCTGACAGGCTCGTCTGACTCGTGATCGCCACGATTTGAACCCAGGGCCAGAGAGAAAACAATGGAGTGCAAAGGATCTCTGACTATCCCTGCCCCTCACCACACACACTCACTCACGCACAACCTGTCAGGCTGATGATTTTCACACACTTCCCTCTTCTCCTTTTGCTAGTCTGGGGCCAGGCCTAGATCACGAGAATTAATAAATTCTTATTAAAACCTGCACGAGACACAGTCCCGCTGAAAGTGCCACGGAAGGTTAATTAGCAAGGATGAGCTGAAACTTTTGTTGGCGTTTCTGACTCACTTAATCTTGTGAGAAGCCAGCAAGCTGACATATTCTGCCTCCGAAGGCGCCAGCACGAGCAGGCTGCTCCCGCGGCAGCCGATGCGCGCCGTCCTCCCGATCCGGTGGATGTATTCCGCAGGTGAAGCCGGAGCGTTGTACTTCAGGAAGGGGAAAAGAGCAATTAACGGGATGTTAATTAGAAACCACACACCCAGCCCGCTCACCTGGAACAAAAGGCACACCCCACACGCTGCAGCTCCCGAGGAATTGGGCTGTTTGGAACACGCCTCATCCTCGGAACCATCACTCAGCCCCTCAGCCGCGGCGGTTTTTTGACATGTGGATGTGACATGTTGGCCAACTTTCAGATAATAGGACAGTTTTCCCCATCTCAGTGTCTCTCTCTGCCTTTTATATTTTATTTCTATACAGAAACCTGTTCACTTCCCCTAAAAAAAAAATCAAATCTGATAAAACCTCACACCAAAGAGCGCCCAGGACTGCCCACATGGAGCAGGGAGCTGCCTGCTCTGCATTTGGGAGAAAAACCACAAAACAAAAAAACAGCTGATGCCAATTTGGAATTGGGCTAAATTGCTTTGTTTGGATTAAAGCAAATCATAGCTGGTTACAGGGTAGAATAAATCTAAGAGAGAGGAGGGAGTGCTTTCAGCAGTCTGTGATACAGGTAGCAACTGTCTTCCCCTGTCCAACTACCAGGCACCATGAAAACGTTCCTTAAAGACCCCCCAAATCTAGCACTGCCTCTCATTTACCTCACTGGGAATCAAAACTGCCCAGCTATTTGCAAGATAGGTTGCAAGGGTGACACATTTCCCTCCCTTTAACCTCCCCCTATTCTTTCCCCCCCTTCCTCTCTTTCCTGGAAAAAATGAACAAGCACAGAGATACTGCTCAGAAATGAGCCCTCAGCAGTTTAACTGGAAAAAACCCAACAACCAAAGCCCACTCTAGTGTTTATACCTGTGCCCTCTGGCAAAGTTTCTACTGGCTAGAGGTGTGAGTAAGATGCTGTGAGCAATCTAATTGCTCCCTGCAGGTCCTTGCTCTTGGACACAGCTCTCAGGACAGCTGAGATTTCGCCTTCTGGACACACAGAAGTCTCCCAGGGCTTTAGGTAATTTGCACTGCGTTCTAACACTGGCAACTATATCTTTGGTTAAATTATATTAATATACAGATCTGGGAATTAAAGACTTCACTTCCACAGCCTTCATCGACTAGCTGGCTGCTATAATATCATTCTTTTTTTAAGAAACACAAAAATCAAATCAAATTTGTTACCTGAAGGGATGAGGTAGAAATTAAAAAGCTTTGTTGAGGCTCTGTGCCCTGTTCCTTTTACCCAGGTGTCGCTTGATACATGTGAATCTCTGGATCAGTTTTTCCTCTATTCAACTAACCTTTTTTTAATTATAAATCTTTTATAGAAATGAAACCTGTCTCATGCTCTCAGCCTCCTCTTTGAAACGACAGGCTGCTATTTTTAAGGTTCAATCCATCTTCCTTTGTTTCTATTTTTTTTTTCCCTAGGACTGTTATTTCTGTCAACAGCAATGCAGCAGTGTGGGGTTTTGTTGGGCTTGTTTTCTTCAGGGAAAATCTGAACCATGCAGTTCTGGAGGCTGGATGCCTGCAGCTACTCAGCCCCAACCCAGCCAAGCCTTACTCAAAACACTCAAGTCACTGCACTGGCACTACTGGGCAACTCAATTTTTAACATCAGGAATGCATTTAAACTCCTCATGGAACTGCCTCCCCAGCAAGCTCAGGAAAGCAGGAACAGAACTGCAAGAGATGGCCAGGATTTCACAAAATTTGGCTTCCTAGGTGGGGAAATGGAGGGTGCTTCATCTCCAGCCAGGAGAAACTCTGGTAACACCAGAGTTATCAAAGAGAAAAACAGATCAAGACTATCCTAGCAATGCTTTATCCTGCAAAACCCAGAGTCCCAGTCCTGCAGTCAGGAATTTGTGGGTCTCCCACACCTGCAGGTATCAGCACCAAGATCAGCAAACTGCAGGAAGGTTCTGGACTGGGAAGGGAATTCATGTGAGCAAGGCTGCAGTTAACACAGACACACACAGCAAACCCACCTGTACAATCCACGTCACTTGAGGCAGGTCCAGCCCCCGTGCTGCTACATCCTTTAAAATTAATAAGGAAATCACTTTAGTAAAAATCCTTTGGAGTAGAGTGAGGAGTCTTCTGGGATGGCAACTATGTCTGAAAGCAACTGGCTGTGCAAGTAGGAATTTTATATGTCTAATTTGGGGAGAGATGGACTAAAGGTCAGAAATAACATTGAGAGTTTAAAATGTAAGGATTGTTGGCAGTCAAAAATGCAATGCAATCAGAAATTATCCACTACTATGGCCCAAAGCCTGCAGGACACACCTATTTCAGGATGGTGGTGTTGAATTACAGCATTTTGCTACAGCCCCTGAGAGAATCCACTGTATAAATGGTAGTGATACCTTTGGTTCTTCAGTTTGTTTCACTGATGAAAAGAGATCTGCTCATGAGCACCTACTACCCAAACATAGAGAGGCAGAACTAAATCTCTGAAAGGCAGCACTAGTTCTCAGCACACCTTTATCCACAGCAAATCTAAGTACTAAAATCATGCTGCTTATGATGAAAAGGGGAAAAAAACCATAAAGGCCAATGGTCAACAATCCCTGGCCTTGGGTGGAATGTCCAAAGATACACTGATCTCTACCTACAAATAATTAGTTGTTTCCTAGGTGATGGTCTGAAGTTGAGGAGCAGATGACTTGCAGGTCATCTGGCCCTAAAATAAAAGGCAAACAAACAATTTAGCAGAATCTGCAGGAAGCTGGAGCACAGCTTGAGGAGAAGGGACTTCAGCTATGCCTTAGATTTGCACCAGTCTGGCTTTGATTTGGAGAAACAAAATGCAGCTACGAAGAAAAGAGTCTGAGGCTGCTGTCAGAGTGTTATCTGATGTGCCAGCTGGTGAGAAAACCCATCAACTTGGAGAAGGACTTGAATGAGACCCTTTAGTTATCCACAGCCAGATATCTCCAAAAACATACCCCCTTCTGAGAGAAAAGAGAGTTTAAATGCTATCCAAAACAGAGAGTGCAAACACATTTCAATCTCCCTTCTTGATTTTCTGTTCATTAGTAATGTCCTCACATACTCCTTGGATTTTACATTCACCAGGTGCAATAGCAGAGCAGGTGTGCAGATTTAACTCTGTTAGGAAATGTTTTGCAACACATGTATCTTTTAGCTAGTTGCAAAATAGAATATATTAAGGACGTAAGCAGGAGCTTAATGTACTAAAAATGTGTCAGCCACCCACTGAAGTGTTTTCATGCAACTCCCACACACGTTAAAAGAATGGGAAGCTGATGTTTTGGCAGCAAAGGCCTTCCCATAAGCACTAACCAGGCTGTTTTGTGGCTCCAACTGCAGTAAAAGAGGAGACACTTTCCACAGCGCCCACTCCGAAATAATGCACACTCGCGCTCCAACACGCTCATTAAGGAGTGACTTGTTCCCAGAGTCAGAATGAACAGATGTACAAAAAGCCATTTAAAGGAGGTTGGAGAAAATAAATCAAGGGAAGTCGGGAAGCGTGTAGAGCAGTTACCAGGATAACAAGGATATAAACTCTGCAGCACGATCAGACAGCAGCGCTGACGGCTGATTCCGAGCTGGCTGGCTCTGTTCTTCCACGCTGACAAGGCTTTGGTCTTTTCCCTTACTGTGCTCTTCCTCACCCCCAGGAGCTGAGGAAAGGCTGGCTGAGGAGAGGGCTCTGACCTTGGCACAGGGCAGTTTCCCCAAAATAAACCAAGAACCAAGACACCCCTGTGGTCTGGAGCACCTCTAACATGAGAAGGAGTGGAGAGCACTGGCAGGAGCCTTCCCTCTCATCCACCCAGATTCTTTCCCTACTATTCCAAGATAATTTTCTCAATATCTCAGCTTGGAAAATCACTGCCACACTCAGCATTTTCATGTGCATTTGTCCAAGCTGAAAAGGTTCACTAAAAGCCTCATAAACAGCCAGGGAGAACATTTTAGGGGAAGGCTTTCTCCCATCACCAGCCTTGCATTCATGATCACTTTCACAGTGCCACCAATTCCACTCAGTTGTTACTGACACGCAACAGCAGCTACTCTCCTGGGGTTTCCCTTGGCTCTCTTTCACAAGTCTCTTGGGATTTACTGGTAATTGGAGTGTTTTGCAAACTCTCAAAGATTCCTCAGTATCAGTCTACCCGTGTCTCCTCAAGCTCCTTTTCCTCAAAGACCCTGGCAGAGAGCAGCAAGGCAGGACTAGGGTAAAAAGTTTGAGTTGATTTGCTTTCCTCTGCTGGCAGAGCCCGTGATTTTCAACTTCTCAGAATTTTAGAAAAATATTTGTGGGTCACCTTTCCAGAAGAGAGAACACAACCCAAACAACAACAATCCAGTTTTACACTTATTCCACACACAGACACACTAACCTGCTGCCAGTACTCTTTCAAGAAGCCCAAGAGATTTCCAATGCACCACTGTCCCCTCTTTTCCACTGCCTCAGATGGCACTGCTCCTTCCATGTGTGACCTCACACCACCATTCCTTAATTACAGAGAAATCAAGGATATGACACCTTGGCAGGTCGCTGCTGCCTCCTTTCCACGGGCAATGGAAGGGCCAATTCTTCAGTGACCATCTCATGGGAGCAAAAACCCAAAACCAAACCTACACCAGTGTCATTTTAAAAGATAACCTGAAACCATAACCACGTTCCTGCCCTGATCCCAACTGCAAAGCACACAGGGGCATAGAATCAAGGAACAATCCACCTGAGGGATGCTAAATAGGCTAAAATTTCTGCTCTGAACAATTCATGTTACCAGCCTGTGCTTGTGGGTACAAGAATGGGGTACAGGGGTGAGTGCCAGGGAATGGAGGGCAAAAAGGTCACACTGAAAGCAAGTCCTGTCACTGCAGAAGATCAGAACCAACAGGGCCACAAAAGTTTTGCAAGGGCCTCGGTTTGCTCAGTCCCTCTCACACAATCTAATTAGGGCAAAGGAAATTGCTAAAGTTGCTTTTGAAAGACACTCAATGGTGAGGTCTTGAAGGCCCTGAGCTTGACAATTGGCTGCCTACATGAGGCCTAGAAGTACAGATGGAAGGCAGCTTGCTCAGGTGCCAGGCTGTCAGTTGGATTAAAATGACTCATTTATTTACCAAAGAACCTCACAAAGTGCTTTAGCTAACAGGCAGAGAGGGCCTAACGGCTCTCCAAGCTGGGGAAGAAGCTCTCGCGCCTTCCCGGCCTGCCAAAAGTCATTACTGCCGAGTGTGGAAAGCCATCAGCAGGGTAGAGACCCCCGTCGGCAGGGTGACAGATTGGGCTGCGTAATCAGAGGAGGAAGGGGAGAGCACAGAAGCTGTCAGAGGCGAAAGCTCTTGGCTGGGGCCGCCAGAAAACTGGCAAGATGAGTTAGCGTGACTGAGTAAACAGCAAACAATCTCCAAATGATCTTTCCTCCCTCCCTGGAAGAGATGAACTTGTTTAAAAGGCACATCCCAAAGGAAGCCGCAAAGAACTTTCAGTGAAGGAGAGAGAAATAAATCTGGATGAGGCCCTCTGAGATACATGGCCCTTCTTTATTTTCTTGTCTGCCAGCTTATATTGTCTGGCAAAAATATTTTATGGGCTATATTAATATACATATGACATAGAGCAAATTAATAAAAGGAACAGCAGGTCCCATTGCTTACTAGAGCGGAAAGATGGGTGGAGAACATGGCATAAGGGACAAGGGAAGGACGGCAACATTATTTGTGTTGCTCTTTTGTGAGCCAGGTTTCAAAATTTTGTGGGCACAAACCACGATTTTGCAATGAAAAGAACAGAACCACCTTTCTGCAGAATTTTTTTTTTTTTTTTTGCTGATATGGAGAAGAGTGTCAGAAAAAGCAATGCCCTTAGAGGCAGGAGGTGGTCACAGAGCCTGGCTGCCCTTTGGACATCTGCGTTGGGGAGGCACCTGTAATGTGGGACTGGTGCAAAGTGTATCTCTATATTAAGGTGTCCATATGGTCCCCATTACTGTGGTAACAGGCCACCTCCTGCTTTCAATGCATTTGTCCTCCCAACATCTCTGTAAGATGGAACTGTGCTACTTTCCCCATTTTACAGATGGGCAGATGAAGCACAGGGAGATTTTGGACTCAAGACACGCAGCTCACTGTGCTTAACGTGCTGACCATGTGCCAGCTGAGGCACAGTCACCAGCACCGGCAGGAGCTGCGTCCCTGCCTTGCAGGAAATGCAAAGCAGCTTAGATTGAAGAGGAGGAGGAGGCTTACAATAAATGTGTTACCTTACACCACCCTCATCATGGCAATCCAGGTTACTCCACGTTATCTCCCATTTATGACCATTATCTCCCATTTTTGACAGGTCAGGAGCAAACCCACAACCACTGCTGCTGAACTGACATGTGGCTACTTGCCTTGTCACCCCAATTCCACCTGCACAGAGTCTGTGGCATGGCAGGAAATCAAACCACATCTCCACAGTGTCTCAAGAGGGGAATCCCATCCACCAAGGTTTCTTTATCCAAATTCTTTTTCCTACCTCGTCAACAGTTGCACATTTCCTGACAGATTTTTCCTGTCACAGGCTGCATTTTCCCTTCAAACCTTCTCACCCAGGAATTGCTAGCCTAGTGATAGCAATGGTTTTGCTTTTTCTTTGTCTAAAATTGAGCATTTACCTTCCTTCCAAACCCATTAAATTGGAATTTCAAAACCAAGATGCATACCTGACATTTCTCAGTTATGTGCATCAAGGATAACAAAGTTTAGCTGTTTATTTTTCAGAATTTACCAAATCTTTGTATCTTCAAAACAATCTACAGCACTGAATGATTTAAGCTTTACTCTCCTCCCTAGTTCTGACACTCAAGTATTAACTCTATATACAAGGGAGCCAAGTTACAGTTCCACTTATGCACTGCAAAGATGCATTTTGACCTTGATCAAATCACTGAAAGGTTGTACACACAAAGCAGGACCAAAAGGTAACAGGTAGAATTTTACAGGTGACATAATAAATAATTTGGCAATGCTAAATCAAGCACTCCTATATACATGGCACTCCTAGTTTGAACTGTGGGCAGAAAAAAGAAAAAATTCATCTCTTCACATTCTGAAAAAATTGCAACTAGTTTCCTTTAAGAATAAGGTGCAGCAAGAACAGGAGTCATTTCAGAGCTGGAGAGGGTTTCTCAGCTCTAATTACTCCCGATCGCTGTAATTTACAGGTTTGCAGTGGGTAGAAATCGCCAAGATTCACACGTTTTCAGATCAACAGCTGCCACTATTAGAGAGCAAATCGTGCAGCCTTCTGCACCACTGCAGCAGCCTGTGGCCCTGGCAGGTCAGGAGCGAGAGGCAAAGGTGCCACCACAACCCAAGGGTGCCAGCAAACTTCAGCAGAGGACAAGAATTTCACCCTCAGCACCCTTGGAAGGAGCTTGAAGGGCACAAGGCAAGGAGAGCAGCAGAGCATGTGCTTTTCCTTCTCTGGTTGGGCTCCCCTTTCCACCTCTGCAGGTGGTTGTTTTTAACCTTGGGGTATTTATTAAGATGGGAAATACCACATTCCATCCAGTTTTCCTGGCAGTTCTGGGGCACACTACAAATCAGGATTGCATTCTACTGGCTGTATGTAGGGGGCAAGGTTCCAGCTTCAAAGGAACAGATTTTTCCAGACATAAGACCAAGCAAAATACTTGGTGGTCTCTAATATAAGACATACAATTCTTCCTGTATATGGTAACTCAGCAGAAGATCATGTTAGTAGTTTGCAAAGAAGGCCCCAGTCTTTACTGAACACGTGAGATGCAGAAAAAGGAGATGACTTTCCTCAAGGTCAGACAGTGAGCTGGAATTAGAGCTCAGTGCCAATTCCTTGGTTACCCTTAGGGATCAGACCATTAGTGTGGAGCTCCAAAGTGACTCCAAGTTACTCACAGTGCAAAGCAAGATGCCAGTCTTGGATTTTAGGAACTCCTGGAAGACCTCTGTCCTTTCCTAGAAGATTGAAAAGGAAGAATTAAAAGACTGCTTATCACATTACAATCAAACACAAAGCAAATTAGCTGGGGTAACAATTTAACTGGGTCTTGTTCACTAGATCATGTACAGATCCAAAAGCAAAGGAATTGGCCTCACAAGTGCCAGACTCTTACTGCAAATGGAAAAATCTGTGGCACACAGGTGTGGTCCCAGGTAGGAAGGCAGTGTCTGGGGAAGCCTGGATGCATTTGGACAAATCAGAGCAGCCAACACCTCCACAGTTTGCACAGAAGCAGAGCCTGTGTGTGCCAGCAAACAGGAACTGTTTTACATGGAGAGGGGATCCACAAAGGATTAGGCAGCACCAACAGAAGCACTGGCACACTTTATGGGCAAGACAGGCTTTGGTGGAAACAAGCAAAGCTGGACGTGTTCACTGCTGTCTGTCCAGTCACACGATGGGCAGGATAAGCCCATTTTGTTGACACAGTGATATAATCACATCACAAGAGATCAGCCTCATCATGTGCCCAATGGGGCATGCACACAGCCACTGCTCTGACTCTGGAATTAGAGTGTCAGGGATGCTCAGCTGCACACTGAACTGCTGTGGGACAAGGCTTCAAAGTAACAGGGCAGGAGAGATGGTCAGAAATCCCTGCCCAAGGGGAAAGGAGGCACCTTCCCATGCTTTCCCTTTTACTGGCAAAGGCCACCAATGGGGCTGATGACATTGGGATGGAGGCTGCTCCTTCCACCAGGGTCAGAGCAGCCTTGTCCCCATCTCTGCCCTGCTCCTGCAGCCCCCACTCCTTACATGAGCTCAGGCCCACAGGCAGGGCCATCCACAGCACCCAGATCCCAAATTACCCCCAGCAGTCTCTGAGCCATTAAAGGGAACTGCAGGAACCCAGTACAGCCCCTCAGCTCCCCTCAAAACCCTCCTGCTTTGTCAGTCCCCAAACCTTCCCAAGCACATTCCAATTATTTTAACTAACAGCTTTGGGGTGTGTTTTTTTTCTTGATGAAACCACAAAAACTGACTCTATAACTCACATTACACCACAATGATATTTGCTATCTCTGAGCACCAATAATCAAAGTTCTCAGCACAACTTGGTCTTCACTTGCCAATACCACCTCTGCACCTACACTCCTTTTTCTGCTCGCTTTCCAAAATATCCTTATTTCCACATTTCAAGCCTTTCCCTGGAGTTCTGGCTAGGAGCTAAGTGTTACACTGATGATAGAGGAGAAACCTTACACACTTGACTCCCAGCTAGAGGTGCTGTTCCAGAAAAGAAGGGAAACTTGGGCCTTGCTGACACACTGAACCCTCTGCTGACAAAAATTAAAGAAGAGAGCACGCTGTATCTTGTTGACAATGACAGCAGCCGTGCTCAGCAGTACCATATGGGATCCACAATTTAGCTCCATTAATGCTCTTAATTTGAAGACATCAAGCACTAATTACACACTGGGTACTAAAAAGGCAAAACCCTTCCCCTGGTGCCAGCTACTTAGTGGTGTTCTGTTGGCTTAACAGCTGGTCAGGGTAGAGTTGGGCCAGACCAGGCCTGCTCACTTGCTCAGGCAGGCAGGTTGAGGAAAGGCCAGACTGCAGGGACAGCAAAGCACATGTTTCTGGTCTCCACAGGATGGGAATGAGTGAGAAAAACAATGGCTCTTCACCTCTTGCTTCATCAGAAGAGCTTTATTCATTTGCCATCTCTGCTGTGCAGCTCAGAGTAGAGCAGCAGCTCTCTCCATCACAGACCAAGGGCAGGATCTGGGCCTGAACTTCCAAGGGAGGTCTCTCAGCTATTGTGAGAAACTTTGCAGTGACAGTTCATCTGACATTCTCCTCCTGGCCTCTCAGCCCTCTGTAGCAAGGCCCAACCTCTCCAATAGGTCCAAAACTATTTTGGGGTAATCACTGTTACAATATTATTATTCCATCCCAGGGAAAACAGCAGTCTGTCAAGACACTGCTCTTCAAAACCAAAGCAAAACTGCTCCAGCCTCATTTAATGGGGACAACTCATTAGGCAATAATATTTTGGGGCTTAGAAAAGGTTTTTCTTTGGCATTAAAAGTCCGTCTTGACTGCATGAGAGAGAAACACAGAGACATAAATGGTTTAGTGTACCCACTGGGAAGAGAGAATGGCTGCTCTGCCTGCTGAAATAACACATTTGCTTCTTCAGGTGTGTTTTTCAGATATGGCTACCAAGATACTTTCCAGAAATGGGACAATATCTTTATTCTCTTTAGCAGATGGAAGACTGAGGCCCCTAGAGGTGAAATGACTCTCTGTCCTCTCTTCTGCCCTCCTCCCCAAAATAGCCACATAATAAATCACAGGGAAAAAGGAGTAAAACTGCAGGTCCTGACATTTTGAGAGTGCTTACTTCCTGTTCCATGTTGCCGTGCAGACGTAGAAAACGTAAGCTCACAGAGGAGAGGGGTGAACGTCCAGCTTGTTCTGACTCTGGCCCTCCTGAAAGGACCTTTACAAGGAGCTCGTGGTAGAATTCCACTTGTTCACAGCTGGAGAAAAAGATGATCATCTTGTGGCGCTTTTCAAACTGCAAGAACAAGAGAATTGCACATGACCACTTCCAAAGGCCTCTCCCAATTCCCTGATCATGAAAAGATGCAGGTGGTTTACACTTCTGGAGATACAATTATCTGGGAAAGGATTACAGAGCCTGACACCAAACAGAGAGCCCACAACAGAAGAATGAGTACATGCTGCACAGGGATCTCTCTGCCAGCATGAAAGACACAACAGCACCTCAGCTCTCTTGTGGTTCAAGATGCACTTCAAAGCCCTGGATCTAATCCATGCTATCCTCAACAGAGGAACAGATAAAGGAGCTGGAAAGGGCAAAGGGCTACTTAGTAATATAAATGCAAACAGAGTCTCACCTTGCATTTCTGCAGGATAAAAGCTGCTAACGTGACAAGCCTCAGTTTGCTGGGCACCATCATGACATACTGCTGGAGTGTCTCTGGAACAGCAAAGTTTTCTTGCTCCATGCAGTTCAATGAACTGCTGGCTTCCCTGTCTGTTTGTGATGCTGGCTCAGGCACCTTCTGGATTTCATCTGCTATGGAGATGCTGACAGGGTCGTTCAAGCTGATATCAGCCAGGCGTGTCACCCCTAAACCACAGAAATGAGAGACACGTGAGGCCAGTCTGGCCTGGGATGATGAACTCACACAAAAAACCAACTAACAGAGTTCCAGTGAAAAGGAGTGGAGGGCAAGAACCCAGTGAGACACCCTCAGTCACTGACAGCACACCCTCACAAACCTCAGCCTTTTTAAGGCTTGGCTGATGTGGACTCCACCAGAACCTGGACAAGACACTACAGCTCACTGTGCTATTTTACAGTACATGAATGTCTTTATGGACAGACAGCATTTGGCAGGCCTACTTTTAAATGTGTGTGGGAAAATCCCAGCAGATCTTCACTCTGTCAGGAATACAGGAGTCAGAAGGCCTGGTTCAGTTCCTGCCTCAGCAGCTTGTGTGGTACAGAGCAAAGCATACAACAGCTTAGTTTTTTGCCTTAATTCTGCATTTGTAAAGCACACAGATGAACTTTCAGGTTCATGCTGACTTTGCTATGGAATTTGGGAGACATATGTGGAGACCATGGAAATACATACACTGACAGAAATTCCAGGAATAAAGGAAGTGCCATAAACCAAAGAAATTAACAGAAAATTAATTCCACTCCTGCAAAGGGCTTCAGACTGGGCTGTAATAGAGGCAGACTCAACCAACTATTCTGCAGTTATTATTCAGCTACAAGAGCCCCCATCTGTCCATAACCCACCTTCAGTGAGGGTGGCTGAGAGCAGCACATTCTGACGTGTCTCTCTCTCAGCATTTAAAGCATTGAGTATCACAGCCACATCCTTCTCAAAACCCAGGTCCAGGATCCTACAGAAACACCAGAGATGGTTAAAGGTGCTGTAGGAAGGAGAAAGTCTTAATACTGCATGACATCTTTGCAATGAATAATTGCCCAACAGTCTGTCCAAAGTGGGTATTTCATCCTAATCCCAGACATCTGGTGCTTGGCTGAGGCCACTGAGCATGAATGGATTAAAATCACACCCTCTCATCATTTAAAATAAATGTTTAGCAAATTATGATGCAGAGGGCATTGTAATAACTCTCCATATCTGAAGACTTGGAGGTTTACCTGTCTGCTTCATCAATGATCAGCCACTGAGTGCGACGGAAATGAATGCACTCCGTGGACCTGATGTGATCAACCAGGCGGCCAGGAGTGGAGATGAGGATATTGATCCCTTTCCTTAACCTGTGCAGGTTTAAAAACAAAAAATAAAACCCAGGGAAGAGAAAGAAAAGAAAGAAAAAACAACTCCATTCAGGTTAGCATGGAACAGGACCCAGAGTGAGGAACTGGAACCTACAGAGGGAAAAAGTGTCACAGTAAAATCAGGGACAGCACATTCCCACTGATAAAAACTGATTTGTTTTGCCCAGCTAAAATTTATCCTTGATCATCACTGATACTCTGATACTCAGAGGCACACTCAGTGCTAAGGACAGGGTGGAAAGAAATAATAATATATAAAAAAAAATCTAACACACCCCAGCTAGGTTTTCTTTTCTAATTGAGTACTTGTTTTACCGTCAAGAGTAAACTTCTTTTTGTGTATGATTATATAGAGAGATATGAAAATTCCATTTTGGATTACCAGCTTACAATTCAATTCTTGAAAAGGGGAAAGAAAGGAATTTTTAACACCAGGAAATCTCTTCTCCAGAAAGCAATTTCCCCCATAACAAATACAGTTGGTGGTAAGCAAATACAGGTGTTTGTCAGAAGAGGGAAAAAAATACTGACACAAGAGCTCATCTTCACAGAAGGCTCATCAACATTTTAGAAATAAATTCAACTGGGGGAAGTGAATGTTTCCTGCTGACCCAGCCACTGTGCCTGTGTAAGATCCAGGGGATCACAGCTTGATCCAAGCTCACCATCCACCCTCCCAGTAAGAAAAGCTAAAAAAGAGCAGCAGATAAAGAGTCTGTAGAGCAGAAGGATCCAAAACACAATTTAAGAAGTTGGTTTCCTACCTGGCTTTTTCTGATTTTCTCTTTTCTCCCCCCATTAGCACTCCAGGCACAATCCAGGTAAACGGCTACAGAAAAGAAAACCAAGAACAGCAATGATTCTTCTTAATAACAAGACAAAGCCTAATCAAAAAATGATGTTTCTTGGCAAAAAAGAGAGAGGATGGGGCTGACAGCAGAGTGCATGTGATGTGATCACAGCTCCAGCACTAAAAAAAAAAAGACTTGTAAGTCTCTTTTTAAGACTTATAAATTTATAAGACTTATAAATAATGAGAAAGTACCCTATTATTCCAAAGAAAAATGAAGAGGGGGTGGAAATATGGATCAGATAAATAAATGATTTAAACACCTTCTAGCCCAATGGTAAGATACTCTGCCTCAATTACAAGGAAAGCACTACCATTTAATGATTTTAAAAGCCTTCTCATTTCTCCAGTCATTCAGCTGGCAAAGCAGTTCCCCAAGTCCTGCTCCCCATCTGAAACCCATCTGTCCAGTATTAGTTTCAGTAAAACGGTCCTTGTCACCACCAGAGTTTCCATTCATAACTCAGCCCGAGACAATGAAAGGTATTTCTACAAACAAATGGCTCTGAAAATCAACTGTGCTTGTTTATCAGCACATGTGCAACTAGGGTGCCATAATTAATCACTTAATTGCTCATGTAATAATTTAAAACATGCCATAGGGAAATCACACACTTAAACACATTTATCTTTAAGGACCAAACATCTTGCCAGGTGCTGGATTTCCTTAAACCTCCAGCTGAATTCACAGGAACTGAAGTTGTTTAGCTCCTTACAGGAATAAGAACACAGAGCATTGAATTCTTACCTTAAGTAGTTTCTGGATTGTGTCAAAACTTTGGAGTGCAAGCTATGGAAATCAACAAAAGAAAATGAGCTCTGACAGTCTCTCTGGACCAAAAAGCTGGATTACAAATCCCTATGGCCCAAAAATCTGTAAATTAATCTAGTTATGTTTATCAGAATTCTAAATGCATCCTTAGTTTTTCTTTTAGAAGCTGCTTATTAATTTTTTCTCTTGAATAATCTCTCTTTTATTGTATTTTGACCTGCTCAAAAACCTCTCTACTGGCTCAGCTCCATGAGCCAGCTCTCAGGACAAGAGAGACTTCTGCTGGCTTCTGTGAATGCCCTGGGGAGAAAACAAGCTACAGGCACAGATGATTTTGCTTCAGAGGAAGAATAAAAGAGAAAATTATAGAAATTCTGGGGAAAAAAACCACCATGAAAAGGAAATACATAGGTCAATTCTCTTCTGGCAGCCCTCACTGCTCCTCACCTGACCCATGAAGTGATTGTGCAACTGGATCTTTCTGCATTTCTTTTCTCAAGGAAGGTTATTGCTTCCATTACAAAGTAATACCAATTGTAATCACAAATTATCTTCCTAAGCACTCTCAATGGCAGCCCTTTAAATGAGCTTACACAGTTTCCTCCATGCTTAGTATTCACATGGCATCCTAAAGAGGCAGTAAGTTGTTGCTGTAAAAATTTAAATAGCTTCAGAGCCTTCTCCTTTCAGGTAACAGAGCAGAGATATTGCACTGCAGGCTGCATAAAATATTGGACCCCAAATGAGATACCTGCAATCAATTCTCCACATGGAAGTTATTATCGTTTGACATACCAAACAAAAATAACAAAGGTTGATAACCTCTTCTGACACTGCCTTTGCAGTTGCAAATAATATAAATTAAATAGAAGAGTTCAATGGAGAAACCAACTCTTGGAGGCCTCAGCTTCAGCATTCACTTATGGATTTGAATAAACAGCTTTGAAAATGAAATACTTGTATAAAGCTACACATTTGCAAAGCTGAGTTCATTGGTTTTACTCATTCCCCCTGTAGGAGGGAAGCAGGAACCCTGCACTGAGCCAGGGAGCTTCTGCAGCCTCCACAAAGGTTTCCAACTGCAGGATGAGAACTGAGAAACTCCTTTCTTGCTCTGCTTGGCACTGAACAAAAGTGACAACACTTTCTGTGAGGGCAAGATCTGAGTAAAAGGACTGAGTGTTTTCTGATGTGAGGAACTCTGGTGGACCCACACCCCCAAAGAGCAGTGCTCAGACAGATGGAGAAAGGAAAAGGCACCTACCTCCCTGGTGGGGACGAGCACGAGCGCGTAGGGGCCGTCGCTGCGCTGCAAACACACAAGGGCAGGGCTCTGAGAGAAGGCAGCACTGAGCACAGCCCTCCACCTGCTCCCAGCCACCACTGAAGAGCTTCAGTGCAACTCTGTACATGACATTTTAGGGTATTTCTGCCCCACAGCTTTTATCAAATCAAGTTTTGCATGTATCAATCCTACGCTGCCTTCTTGTCCCTCTGGGAAAGCTGCTCAGAGTCAAAGCCAACTTTTTCTTGCACACACATGTTGTTGTTTCACTCCTGTGCTCCTGAGCTGCAGGGATGCTCTCCTGCTCGATGCACAGCAACATTCTCTAGGAGTGACAATCCAGGATGGGCTGGAAATGCTTCAACCCTTCAGTCAGGATGATCTCTTGCCATAAAATGCACAAGAACTGCAGCAGCATTTTCTGGTGTATGATCCAAACTGGGAGCATTACCCAACCCCACTCCATGCCAAAGGTTACCTAAAGACATGGCAGTAACCTTTGTTTTCAGTTCTTCTGGCTGCCAGACCATTTCTCCTGCTCTCTACCTTCTCCACACCTGATAATTTAGCCCATTTCCAATTTATCCTGCAGCATGGAGCAATGGGGAGTGGCTAACATTGATCTTGTACCATCCACACCTCAACAGAACTGGGAAATCCCATCTGTCACATGTACAAATAAAGGGGAACGTGGATTGCTTGTATGAAAAAGAGACAGCAATGACTACAGGAGCTGGATTTTATTTTTATTAATCTTAGTATCAAAAGCAAATTTGCTTAGTGCTGCTGGACCTACCTGTATTTTGGATTCCATTCCTTGCAAAGACTGCACAAGTGGAATCCCATAGGCAAGAGTTTTACCTTTTTGGAAGGGAGAAAATAAGAAAACTTTCCATTAAAAAAAAAAAAGTGGCAATTTCAACACTCCAGCAAACCAAAGCCCCATTTGCCCCACCATTCTTAAACTGCAATCACAGTCTGGAAAAGTTTCTATTAAGTAGAAAGTTTACAGAATGGAGGATTAAAAGGCAATTCAATAAAGGGGCAATTAGAAAAGAGAGGTGGTATCCCACTAAGATCTACCTAAATAAATGCAGTTAACACACCCTGAGGAAGGACAGTGACAGCTCAACACTGACCTGAACCAGTCTGAGATCTCACCAGGGCATCTCTGCCTTGCAGGAGCACAGGAATGGTTTGCTTCTGAACACTGGGTGACAAACAAAGCAGGGCAGGAATTGCAGATGCAACACAGGATGGAATTCCAAGATTTTAACACACAGTGACTGTCTCAAAATTCTTCACCCCAAATTCCCCATCTCTGCTGTGCAGCTACATCAGCTGAGGTGATTTCTAAGCAAAGCCACTGGATAGGCAGCAGATGTGATAAATTCAAACCAGATGGGATCATGATTCAAGTGCAGGAGTCCCTACAAATCCAACAGCAAACAGGACAGTGGTACTGTGGCCTTCAAAACCCATTAAATAGAATGAGATAATCACAGGTGATTGGCTTTTAGGGGTAAACTGCAAAGTTTTGATATTAATTGGCTTACCTGGTCATGCTGCATATGTTTAGGACAGTGTTTATTGTGGAGATCTAGAGAGATAATAAAGAGAAATAAAGGTTTTATTGTCAAACTGTTCCTTGTGTTACTTCTTGTACTGCTAAGGCAGAACAAAACCCACAAGACTGACATTTATTCCCTGCATAACTGGTCCATAAAGTTCCCATCTCCTCAAAATACTTCTTAGTTAATCAGAATTACACCACTGCTGATTTTCTGTGGTTTTTTGCTATTACAACTGCAAATAGTGAAGAGATCAGGACATGGACCAACACCCCGAGTGCCAAAATCAGGTGAAGTATCCAGGTCACCATGAATAAAGGCTCCCTGACCTGCTCCCCACCCAAAATCCCCAAGTTTCTGAGGCCTGCAGCCCTCCTGCCACTCACCAGATGTGGGTGCAGCTCCAGCTGGCTGAAGGAATCTGTAGTGAACACATTTTCCTGCACCTGCTGCACTTCTTTTCTGAGTTGGGGGAAACAAAACCAAAACAAACAGGAGGGTTACAAATGATACAACAGCATTCTACATAATCAGCAATGAAACTCCACCTACCAAGCAACTGCTCTGCCAAGCAAGGGCGAGAATTCAAGACAATGAATTTCAAGGCACTGCAAAGGGTTTTTTTTTCTCTCCATTTGTCTAAAATACCTGTGAATTTCTGGAATGTCTGGGTTGTTTTTAAACAGGCTGGATGTCTTGATGAAAGGTTTGTTCTTCTGGCTTTCATTCTGTTTGTCAGTCAGCTGCTTCTTGGGAACAGATTTTTGTGATGAGCTTCCCTCCTCCCTCCTGTCAGCCTCCGTGGCACCCTTCCTGAAGGTGTTTAAGGATAATTTACGTTTCTGTTTCACGGGTGGGCTTCCATGTGGTGAGGGCAGCTTCCTTTTCAGAGCACCAGATTGCTTTAAAGTGAAACAAACCGGTCAGCAGTGACACACAAACATCAGAGCCTTATTTTTGGAATCCCCCACTCCACGACTAAAGAAATCAGAGCTGGTTTCTGCAGCTACACAAGTCCTACCCCAGCAGTTCCACCACCACACCTGACACTTCTGACACTGCTGAAATGCCGTGAGCGACCTGAAGCCGTATCGAGTGCTCAGCCCTAAAGGATCCCATTCAACTTCTCCAGTGGCTGCGCGGAACATGCTTTAAAAATCTCTCTCAGAGTCACTTTAAAGCCCCTGCAGACGAAGCAGAGCGGGGAGAGCACCGCGCACCGCCCGTCAGAGGGAGCGCGGCGAGTCGGGGCAGCGCCGTCCGCCCGCAGCTCCCGGGGCTCGAGGAGCCGGATCCCGGGGCTCGGGGAGCCGATCAGCCCCGGCTCGGGCGGGGGAGAAGCCAAAAGCTCCATTTAACAACTTGAGGGACGCTGCCTCCCCGCCCGGTCACGGTCCCGTGTCCCGCAGGGTCCCGTGTCCCACAGACCCCACGCTCCTTCCCTTCCCTTCCCTTCCCTTCCCTTCCCTTCCCTTCCCTTCCCTTCCCTTCCCCTCCGCCCGTACCCTGCCGAGGCCGCGCATCCCCACGCCCGCCGCCATGTCCCGCCCGCTTCCTCCGCAGGGCCCCGGGGCCGCCTCCCGCCCGCCCTGCCCGGCCCGTGAGCGCGGCGCGGCGGCGGGTGCGGAGCCTCCCCACGACCCCGGAGCCCACCCGGCTGCCCGCCCACCCCGCGGCGCTGCGGAGCTCCGTGAGGGCTCTCCGCGCCCCGCAACCCGCGCTGCGGGGCCCGCGGGGCGCGCAGGCGGCGGCGGGGCAGCCGCGGCCGGGCCCGCCGGGGGCTTCGGCGGCGGCGCGTGCGCGCGGCCCGTGAGGCGGCGGTGACATGGCGGCGGTGGGGCGGGAGGAGCCGCCGCTGGCGCTCGAGGCGGCCGCGGAGGAGGCGGCGGCGGCGGCGGCGAGCGCCGGGTTCCGGCTCACGGCGGTGCGGCGAGAGCCGGCGGTGCGGCTGCAGCACGGCGCCAGCGGGCTGGAGCCGCTGGCGTGGTCCGAGGACCACCGGGTGTCGGTGAGCACGGCCCGCAGCATCGCCGTGCTGGAGCAGCTCAGCGACGTGCACAGCGGCGGGCAGGACATGGTGATCCACCGCACCGCCGTGCCCGCGCCCGCCGCCGCCTGCATGCTCAAGGTGAGCGCCTGGCACGGGCTCGTTCAGTGTGTGAATGTCTGAAGGGGGAGGCGCAGGTTGGACTCGGGAGGTTCCTCACAGGAGGGGCGGTCGGGCTCGGAATGGGCTGCCCAGGGAGCCCCGGGCTCGGAATGGGCGGCCCAGGGAGCCCCGGGCTCGGAATGGGCTGCCCAGGGAGCCCCGGGCTCGGAGGTGTTCAGGGAACGACTGGAGGAGCACTCGGGTGACGAGGTGGGGATGGGGCACGGGCTGCACTCCGTGATCCCAGAGGCTTTCCCAACTTTAATGGTTCTGTGGTTTTTCACCACGGTGCCGAGCAGTAAGACAAGAGAAACGAGTGTAAACTGATAAACAGCTGCGCCTGAACACGAGAAGAACTTTTTACCTGTGCAGAATCCACGGAAGGGCTGGACTCTCTCCCTCTGTGGTCCCTTCCAGCCTGACCCATCCCGGGATTCTGATCCTCCCCCTGGGGACCTGCCCTGCCCTGCCCAGAACTTTCTGCAGGCTCTCATTTTAAAAGCACAGGAGAGAGAAAACCATATCCCAGTGATGTGCAGGGGTTCTGAAGCTCTGCTGTTTTACTGAGAATCACTTGAGCTCCAGTACAGTCATTTCAATACAACTTTAAGTAGAATCATCCTTTGTTTTGCTACCAAAGCTGAAGGATTTTTGCAGCAGGGATTTCTCTGGCCTTCAGGGGAACATCTGACTTTTCACAAAGATGGCAGATGTGGGTGGATATCTTATTAAATAATACTTTTGTTGTTGTGAATCTGATTTTATTTTCCAAAACAATGCTGAGAATATGGAATGGAGTTGAGATACTGAGTATTTACATATTGTGCCAGGTATCTTTAAAGGAACAAAAGTATGAAGGCAGGCTCTTTGATTCAGCAGACAAAAATTCAGTAGCTGAGAGTCAAAACTGTGCAAATTCATTAATGAAGCTGAAGTCTTTAGGAGTGACAGCAATTAACCAGTGGTGGTGATTGGGGATGCTCTGTTTGAAGAGAGAATTCATTCCAGGAAAGTCTTCCTAAAAAAAAAAAACCAGCTGTACAATAGTTTTAAAGGCTCTTTGTGTTCTCTTTTAGGTCGGCCCAAAGAAGGAGGTGGCTGAGTGCAAGGAGAAATTCGCCAGCTCAGTGGATCCCACCGTCAGCCAGACCTTCATGCTGGACCGGGTGTTCAACCCCGAGGGGAAGTCGCTGACCCCCATGCGGGGTTTCAAATACTCCAGCTGGTCCCCTCTGGGCTGTGACGCCAACGGGAGGTGCCTGCTGGCCGCCCTGACCATGGACAACCGCCTGAGCATCCACGCCAACCTCAACCGGCTGCAGTGGGTGCAGCTGGTGGACCTGACCGAGCTCTACGGCGAGCGCCTCTTGGAGGCCGGCTACAGGCTGTGCAAGGCTGACGCTCCCTGCGGGGAGCTGGGAGACTTCCCCGAGTTCCAGCGGCGGCACAGCATGCAGGCCCCGGTGCGCATGGAGTGGTCGGGCATCTGCACCACGCAGCAGGTGAAGCACAACAACGAGTGCCGCGACGTGGGCAGCGTGCTCCTGGCCGTGCTCTTCGAGAACGGCAACATCGCCGTGTGGCAGTTCCAGCTGCCCTTCCTGGGCAAGGAATCCATCACTTCCTGCAATACCATCGAGTCGGGGATAAGCTCCCCCAGCGTGTTGTCCTGGTGGGAGTACGAGCACAGCAACCGCAAGATGAGCGGGCTGATCGTGGGCAGCGCCTACGGCCCCGTGAAGATCATCCCCGTCAACCTCAAGGCGGTCAAAGGCTACTTCACGCTGAGGCAGCCCGTGGTCTTGTGGCAGGAGATGGACCAGCTGCCCGTGCACAGCATCAAATGCATCCCTCTGTACCACCCCTACCAGAAATGCAGCTGCAGCCTGGTGGTGGCCGCGAGAGGCCCTTACGTGTTCTGGTGCCTGCTGCTGATATCCAAAGCGGGGCTGAACGTGCACAATTCCCACGTGACGGGGCTGCACTCCCTGCCCATTGTCTCCATGACTGCAGACAAGCAGAACGGCACGGTGTACACCTGCTCCAGCGATGGCAAGGTCAGGCAGCTCATCCCCATATTCACAGACGTTGCTTTAAAGTTTGAGCACCAGCTGATAAAGCTCTCGGAGGTGTTTGGCTGTGTCAGGACTCACGGAATCGCCGTCAGCCCCTGCGGGGCGTACCTGGCAGTGATCACCACCGAGGGCATGGCCAACGGGCTGCACCCGGTCAACAAAAACTACCAAGTTCAGTTTGTCACCCTCAAGACTTTTGAGGAGGCAGCTGCACAGCTCTTGGAATCTTCCGTTCAGAACCTTTTCAGGCAAGTGGACTTGACGGATCTTGTACGCTGGAAAATCTTGAAGGATAAGCACATTCCTCAGTTCTTACAGGAGGCGCTGGATAAAAAGATAGAGAGCTGTGGTTCCACTTACTTCTGGAGGTTTAAGTTGTTTCTCTTGAGGATTTTGTACCAGTCGATGCAGAAAGCCCCCTCAGAGGTCACGTGGAGACCTTCACACGAGGATGCCAAAATCTTGATATCAGATTCCCCTGGGATGGGCAGCACTGAAGATGATCAGGAGGAAGGAACTTCGAAACAAGCCAGCAAGCAGAGCCTGGGGGACACAGGCAAAGGTGTGGACATTGATGACACTGCAGAGGATTCTCTCCATCAGTCAGGTGACACTGGAGGCCGTGAGCCAATGGTAGAAAAGCTTCTTGAAATACAGGCACAGATTGAGGCTGTAGAAATGCACCTGACACGAGAACACATGAAACGGGTGTTGGGAGAAGTTTACCTGCACACGTGGATTACAGAGAACACCAGCATTCCCACCAGAGGAGTCTGTGACTTCCTAATGTCTGATGATGGCTACGATGACAGGACAGCACGAGTAAGTGGCACCACTGCTCAGGGGATTCTGTGTCACTGTCACTTCCTTGCCCCCACTCCTGAAAATACAGCTGGTCTGGGAAGGAGAGCTGTGGTCATGTCATCCTTGCCAGTGAGATTCTGTAGAGCATTCAGCTTAAATTGTCCTTCCTTGGTATTGTGGAATAGGAGGGAATGTAAATACAGATGTTGAAATTTGGATCAGGTGCAATAAAGAATAAAGATGCCTGAATTTTTGGAGAACTGGGGAGAGGACTGGGGTTACTGTGCTTCTGTCAGTGGTTTAGAACATGAACTGATTGAGGGATGTTTGTTTTCATTACTCAGTTTATTTAACCCATCATCTTTGCACAAGTTAAATTCAGGAGTATTTCCTCTAGTCAGTCCCACTGCAGATGTTAAGAGCTGGTGTAGTGTGGTGTTCTCCCTGCTGGCATCACAGCCAAGTGTGGCCATCAGTAACTCACTAGCAAAGTGCTCTGGCAACTGCTGGGTTCTTCTGGCATCAGTTGATATGAATTGAAAGTTTGAGAGGTTGCTTTTCTTATCTTAGAAGAATCTTGTTTCTTTTTTATAGCGATGAAAAGCAACTTCTAAATTGTATTTTATCTACTCTGTTTGCTGTCACACTTTAAAGGTCCCTGGGATGTGGTTTATATCTATTGAAATATCACAGACAAATTTGATCACATAAATGTGCTATAAACATTGTACTCCCAGATGAGTGCTGAAGACATCCAGGTAATTTCTGAACAGGAATTTTTTTTTAGCACATCCACTATGATAGGCATGAGGGAAAGCATTGCTGTTATGGTCAGTGATGTGATATCAGTTCTTTCAGTACTTTTAAAATTTGCAAGGAATTACTGTTTTTAAAGTCTGTATCCCTTTAGTGTGAGACAGAAATCTTTAGGAGAACAGGAGAAGAAATGAATACTTACGGATACATTGTACTTCTTACACTTTGATTTTTTGGGATTCAGCTTATTCTGTGTCACTCTGAAACCACAGTGAGGTGTTCCTGAAATACATTCCCACCCTGGCTGTGTCACTGAGTGCCTCCCGTGTGTTGCAGGTGCTGATTGGGCACATCCTGAAGAAGATGAACAAGCAGACCTTCCCCGAGCACTGCAGTCTGTGCAAGGAGATCCTGCCCTTCACCGACCGCAAGCAGGCCGTGTGCTCCAACGGCCACATCTGGCTCAGGTAATGGCTCAGGCCACATCTGGCTCAGGTAATGGCCACATCTGGCTCAGGTAATGGCTCAGGCCACATCTGGCTCAGGCAATGGCCACATCTGGCTCAGGTAATGGCCACATCTGGCTCAGGCGATGGCTCAGGCCACATCTGGCTCAGGTAATGGCCACATCTGGCTCAGGTGATGGCTCAGGCCACATCTGGCTCAGGTAATGGCTCCGGCACCCGGAGCTCGTCCCCTCTGGGCATTCACACATTCCTCAGGAGCTCCCTGAACCACCTGTTAGCACTGGAGTGAAAAGGCATGAGGCATCTTAGCCATGCTGCAGGTTTTTTCTGTCCTCTTCCATAAAAGCCAGGGCACTGGAGGTTGGATTGGTTCTCTTAGCAGGACAATGTTTTTATAATAAAATGGTTTTAAGCATCTTTTTTTAGGGGGAATATGGGGTCAGGGAGAAAGCAGGCAGGGGAAAATTGAGGATAAGTCATCCTTTGGAACATCACTTGAGGGAAGGTTTGTTCAAGCTCCTTCAGCATTTGAAAATAAAAGCAATTTAACAAGAAATTATTGAGAACAGGCACATTGAGAAGCCAGACAAATGAAATGAAATTTTAGAAAATGAAATATTAGAATTTGAAATTTTAGAAAATGAAATCTTTCTGTACCACTGTGGGAGGTACATGGACATTGTCTCTGGAGCTGTGTCACCAGTTTGTCACAGAAAAGCTGTGCCTAACAGGTTTTGTGTGTTAGTTTGGTAAATAGTCATGGCCTTAAGGACACCCTGGTTCTTCCCTGTGCAGTAGGGCCTCAAGCTTTTCACCTCCTCTACTGTATGCTAGAATTCTTTTGTCAATGATATATTGAGTTTTAACCTTGCATTTTTGTGTCCATATGCAATTTGGTACGCTAGGGAAGTTAATAAATATTAATTTTCATATTTAATGTGGTTCATTACTGCCTTTACTCTCATAAAGCAAACTGTGAACAGACCCCAGCCTCCAGTCAGGGCACAAGAGCAGGTGATAAAACAGTAAACCCCAAACCTCTTGATAAAACTGCTTGTCTTTCACAGGTGCTTTCTCACCTACCAGTCCTGCCAGAGTTTGGTGTACAGGAGGTGTTTGCTTCACGACAGCATTGCACGGCACCCAACCCCAGAAGGTAAAATGGTCCTGGGGCCAAAAGAGGCAGGATTGGGGCTTTTTAACTGTTACCTACAAAATGGCTTGAGTTTGTTTCACTGATTTTACTCTTTTAGGTAATTCCCATGTGAAGCTCTGCATTTCACAGTGTCCTGGCGTTGTCTGGGCATTAGTGACATGTTAATTGCAAATTAATAATTGTAGAAATTGAGGTATAAATCCACATTTTAATGAAAGCTGGGTAAACACATAATCTGTGCTGGAATGCTCCAGTAGTTAGTTTGATATTCAAGTTGAATATATCAGCATCCAGTTCTGCAAGAGGGATAAAGAAACAGGAACCAAGGACTGTGTTATGTGAGGGATCTAATTTCAGTTTAGAAAATGAGAACGCTGCAGTTCCATGATGATCCTTTACTTTTTTTTTTTTTCCTATATAGCTATGAGCATGTAAAGATAAAGTATGGAGTTTTCACCTTAATTGTGTCCCCTGCTGAGGTGGAATTTAATCTGGCATTACTTGAAATTTTAGGGCAGAATCAGAGTTGGATTTCACTGAATTCTCAGTCACTCCTGCAAACTGTCCAGGATTCCTGTTGAGTTTGTGCATCTCAGGTGTCATTCCTCTGTTCATCTCTGCCTCCAGATTGAAACAACTTGTTTTCTTATTTGCAGATCCTGAATGGATCAAGAGGTTATTGCAGGGACCTTGCACCTTCTGTGATTCTCCTGTGTTCTAGAGAAAAGCTGTGTCAAGACTGAAAGTATTTTCTCTACTGCATAAGCTCCCTTCAGCCTGGGAGGATACAGAGCCAGGAACACAGACTCTGCTGGAGGGAGAACACCTTGTCCACTGCCCTGTACATAGAACATCACAGGTTCTACAAACTCCTGAAATCCAGAGCCCATTCCATGCTCCAGAAACAGGAATGCACCTGGAAGAGCCAGTTTAAAGCTGTTTGGAAATGCACCCAAGGAAGCCTCAGCAGCTGGACACTGCCAAGAACTGGAGGGTTGAGCACAGTGGGAATTGTCCTTTCTGCCTGACACCAGTGTCAGTTCCCAAAAGTGGGATGGGAACAGCAGAGCTCACTCCTGAATGGTCTTGGTGGGCAGAGAAGGCTCCAGCTTGCAGTGCTGTCCTTTGCTTTTTAACCACCCTGGCATTTGCTGTAGAACATGGAACTCTCCAGATAATCCATAGTTCCAGTCCTTGCCCAGAGGAGCAGGTGCCAGTTACAGCCATAGGAGTGAGTTTGGCCATTACATGAATTTCACTGAAAGTCTAGAAGAGTAACAGCCTCAGAACTGTAACAGTGTTTCAGTCAGAAAGGTGATATTGGCTGCCTGGGATCAGTAAGGATAATTTTGAAATATAATAATAATAATTATTAAACTAATAGCAATTAGCTTAAACACTAATATATATACATATATATAAAATTTCCAATGCTCTTAATTCTCTTGCCCCACTTCCTTTTTCTGAACTAAGTTCTAACTCCTTCCCAGCTCTTGCCAAAGTATTTGCCTTTGGTTTCACTTAACCCTCTACCAAGAGGAATCTTCTTTTCCAGAGAAACTCATTTACCAAAAGCATTACCAATTAACACTACTGTCAATTAAACTGACAGTCTCCCTCATACAGCACCTGAGTTTTATACAAATCTGACACACAAATAATCACTCCCAGCTGACAGTTTTGTGAAGCTCTTTGTGTATCCCAGAACGGTTTGGGTTGGATGGGACCACAAAGCTCATCTCATTCCACCCCTGCCATGGCAGGGACACCTCCCACTGTCCCAGGCTGCTCCCAGCCCTGTCCAGCCTGGCCTTGGCACTGCCAGGGATCCAGGGGCAGCCACAGCCAGGGCCTGCCCACCCTCACAAGGAAGAATTTGTTTCTAATATCCCATGTAACCCTTTTGGAGCCATTCCCCCTTATCCTGTCACTCCAGGCTCTTTCTGAGAGGTAGAATTTCTCCATCTCAAGTGGCCGACTCCAGAAATTTATTTTGCCTTCTAATTGTCCTATCAGAAAAACCATCTTTTTTATCATCTGTTCCTACAGGGAGCAGAATCCTTTTCAACCTCCTATGCAGTGTTAGAGGAATAATACCTCCCAAATGTGTGTGGTTACTTGGTACAGTTTGTCTTGTTAGCTTCAATCCCTGCTGTCAAATAATCCTGAGTTTGTGTATTTCCATTCTGCAGAGTACCACTCGCAGAGGTGTCTCCCTGTCTGTGATCCCTGACACTTCCACTGTGTGGGAGGTGCTCTACAGCTCTTGAGAAATCATGGAATTGTGCTGACACTCAGTCTCCCACCAGTGCTTGTGTGATTGGTGCTTGTTTCCTCCATTCAATGACTATGCATATTTTGTTAATGTTCCTTCACCTTTAATTGGAGCAATTTTTTTTCAGCAAACATTAAAGAAGTCAGCTGTCCTTCTGCTCAGTGTCTCATGCATTAAGCATGATCATGCATTGACTGAGAAGAACATTGCTGTAGTAGCCTAGAAACAGCAGAAGCACATTAATCTGTAAAATAATTAGCCTTGTTTGTAAATATCCTTGGAAGTGATACCATAATTGTATTAAAGAAACATTTAGTTTTTTATTGCTGTGCATTGAAAATTGAAATTACTTCAGTGTGTCTGCAGGGAAGGGAAATGTAGCTCGTGTTGGTATCCAGTAAAGCCAGGAGTAACCTCAATACCCAACGTGTGTGAGTTTGGGGCCAGCTCTGGTACCTGGGACAAAACTCCCAGTGCTGGTGGGGCCTGGGGGAACAGAACCTCCCTTTTCCTATGAGCTGAGTAGGGGTTTATTCCTGGTGGTGGAGAAGGCTTTGTCAATGGAAGCTGCAAGTCCTTGCCCTGGCAGCTGTGAGAGCTCATCAGTAAATGTTCCAGTTTAGAAATTCTCCTGCCTGTGGAGAAGGGGAGGGAGCCCTACAGAACCCTGTCCCAGTGCTTTCAGAAAAGTCAAAGAACATTTCTTTGGCCATCCTGACCTACTGAAATGTTTAAGCCTGGCTGACCCAAAGGTTCACATGATAACAGATTAGATTGGTTCTTGCTGATCATTTCTGGCAGTTCTCTTGAATTTCCCTGGACTGAGTTTTAATGCTTTGCCATGGAGAAGCTCTAGCACACCTCACATTAACATTGCAGCATTAATGTTTATTTTCCCTGTCTTTCAAGGCACTAGATGCTCAGTCTGCCATTGCCAGTTTATTTAACCTGGTTTCAGACTTCTGGGAAAATGGATTTTTAAAGCCAACGATGTTGTCTTTGTCTGCCAGTGGAGATCCTTTAGCAAAAAGCTTTCACTCTTCCCCCTGACCTGTTCACAACAGGTACAGAGGAATTTGGATTTAATTTCTGTGTAAACCAGCACTTGTCCCTAAGTGCATTTTTAGCCAGAATTGCAGAGCCCACCTCACTCAGTAACATTTAACCCCTGCTGCTGACCTGAGTGGGTTTGGCTGCCCAGCGAGCACTGAGGCTGCTCCAGGAATCTTTTTATGCCTCAGATTTGTGAGGGGCAGTTCTGGGCACGCAAGGGTTGGTCCTGCTCTTGTCCTGAGCAAACCTTGCTGTCACCTCACAGGGAAGGGGAGCAAGAACGAGACCTGCTGCCAGACCCTTGTGTTACTTTGTCATTATCAGAGCTGCCTCCTCAAACCAACACATCTATCAAGGCCCAGTCTGTTTTGAGACATCAACTGAAGTGTTCAAAGAACAAATCCCACAGAACTGGAGTTTATCTCCTTAAGTTTTTGCCCAAGTTTTGCAGGATACTTCAAACAAGTGACTAGTTGGAAGATGTCAACTCCTTCACCATTTGGTGGTGAACACTGGGTGTTCAAGGGCCCTCATCTCCAGAGGGAGAGCAACATTCCAGCAGAGACTGAGGGTTCCTGCTGCTCTTTTTTTTTTAATGGATTATGATACTTGCAGCTGAGAATTAACAGGCAGAGATCCTGTTTGTCCGGAGCTAAGGTGTCATTTTCCCTGAAGAGGAGCTCCTGACAGCATTTAAGATTTGCTGCTCATGCTGGTATCACACTGGGAGTTAATCCCTCCTCCACTGGGATGAAGAAATCATACTAATCCAAGTTGGATGGATAAGTGGAACAGCTCTGGATTGTACAGTGTCTTGGTACTAGGTGCCATTCTTGGAACTAAGAAGGAAGTTTGGGGTCACAAGGACTCAGTCCTGTGTCTCCAAATTACACCCCCTGCTCTGGGATTGGTGGTGAGGGACCTCATTGCTGCCTTTTACCTCAGTTCATTTATGGCTCTGGGACTTCATCATTCAGTCACCCTTTCCTTTGGTGTTTCCTCACCCTCTTAATCCTATTGTGTATTTCTAGAGAGGAAATACTGTGGTTGTCAGTGCATACATAAAGACAATAAATATTCCTTGGGAGAGAGGAGAAGGAGGAGCCATCCCTGCTCCTCAGAGCCCTCACCACAGAGCAGGTTGGGGTCAACTCCATTCCCTCACAGGGAAAAGTGAGAGCAGGGAAATCCTTGGAGAGCCACAGGGAGTCCCTGCAGAGGTGCTGCTGGAGGAGGGGATCTCCTGCCTGGGGGTGTCCAAGTGTCCTTCCACCACTGAAGGATCTGCTGTCCAGAGCTGGTGGACACAAAACTTTGTGGAACAGTTGGACAAATCAACCTTGTTGCTAAAGTACGTAATTAACAGCATGACTTATTACAATTTACAGCACAAGCTCCAGGCAGCCCTCTCCACAAAGTGTCTCTGGGAAGCAGAGTGATGGAAGATGTCCATTCCAGAGCTGGGCAAAGCTGTGCAATCAGTAACGTCTGATCCCTGCTGTGCTCCTACCACCTCCTCTTCACCTTGTTTTTCTCATTGCTCAACATTTGTTTTGCCAGAATAAGATGCTAATAAAATCACGCCTAGTTACCAAATTGGTTTTCAAGTGTTGCATTCCAATTATAAAAGCCTAATTCCTGCTTCCACCCACTGAACCTTTTTGGTATTAACAGGCTTTACTATGCAAAGTCATGCAGGGGCTGTTTCGTTTACAGTAATTAAATGAATGTCAATTGTTTTAGTTGTTTCTGAGGGAGAGTTCTACATGAGTATTAGCATGTTCTGCTAACCCTGACGTTCTGCACTTCAGGCCTGCTGCAAACCCTTGGGGGTTGACCACTGACCTGAGACTCCTACCCAGACATGCCAAGTGCATCTCAATGAGACTGAGCTCTTTTTCTCAGTTTCTATGGAACCAGCGGAGCGGAACTAATATAGCATCCGCATATAGATGAAAGAATGAAGAGGAAAAAGGGCTTTACAGCTAAATTAATTAAGCAGATGTACCTGTCTAATTAAAGATGCGCTGTCCCTTTTGTACCCTAGCTGCAGTACAAACAGTATTTAAATACACTCTCTATCCATTTCATCTATCAAAATATTTAGTAGGAACGCTCAGATGAAGGTGATATTAGCAAGATGAGCTTCCCATGTATTATTAATAGAAGGGCTCCCAATTATGCATGAATGCTGCAGCACATCTTCGTAGCAATGGCAGAAAACCCAGCTGCCCAAGCAGTCACCAACCAGCACATTTGTAACAGGTAGGGCTGTTAAAGATGTCCCTGCCCAGCTGAACACAGGGTTTTGGCTGGCCCCTGTGCCTGGCAGCAGCCTCAGCCTCAGCCTGCTGCTACAGGCTGGAATTTCTCAGCTCAAGAGGCACCAGGGACTCAGATTGCTTGGATTTGGCTTTCTTAGGTTTCAAAGGTATTTATTCTGAGACTTATAGAGCTGCCCTCAAGGCTAGAAAGTCCAATTCCCATCCATCAACACCCCTCCCCTCCCAAAAGTATCAAAAATTCTGACTTTAAATTCTCACAAAATAACACAAAATCCCCATTGCCACTGGGACAACTGGGGTCTTTCCACCTGAAGTTCCAAGGGTTTGCTTGCAGGGACAGAGGGAGGCAAGGAGTGCCTGGGTGGTTTTGGTGGAGAATTAAGACACAAATACATCTAACAGCTTTAATACTCCAAACTGGCTTCATGGGTCTTACCTAGTGAAGACAAAACTACTATTCAGATACAGAAAAAAAATTATTAAATTAAACACAGGACTTCCCCAGCCACGGTGTTTTGTATCTTGCATCATGAAACAAAAGCCAAACAACTTTCCCAATTTCTTATCCTCAGTACTTCACTCAGCCTTGGTGAGCTTCAGATTTAGCACAGCTTAACTGAATTCCCCCTCCCTGGTGATAACCTGCCACTCCAGCAACCAGACTGCAAATATTACAGGGAAAAATTTAAAATCAACTCTTCCACAAATCAACCCTTTGAATTATAAACTTCTAATGTTTTTTACATGGAAGGGGCTTAATGATACAGCTTTCTATGAACTCAAAGATAACATAAGGGTCTTGGTCAGCATTGACATAAAAGGCATCTTGGTAAAAATCCTGCAGGGCCTTGACATTGCTGTAATAGATGTCCAGGCGCTTCTCAATATTTTCTTCCTCATCCTTGGGGTTCTGCCTGAGCCTGGCCTGGATCTCTGGAGTGGGAGCTGGTCTGAATGTGGTGTGGTATCTGGAGAGGAGAAGAAATGCCAAGGTTTCAGCTCAGCCTGGGGACACAGCAGCCAGTTCTGCAGCTACTCCGTGCTTTTACCTGCCACAGTCCCTTGGCCTCTTTCTGCTCCAGGCTGGGGTTTTAAAACAAAGATTGGAAATTTCAGGGCAGGTAATCTGTCAAGAATCCTGGATCCTCAAAGGCCAAGGGTTTCTCTGATGGTGACAATGGTTGTGTTCATCTGCTCTACACAAGGAGAAATTTCTATTACATGACCCAGTGCTCTGGGTTCAGAAGCATTTCCAGATCTTTTACTTGTAATCTTTGATTCCCATCTTTAAAAAAGCATCTAAAAAAACCCTAACCTTAAACATAAACACAGCCCTGTACCCAGCATTGCTGGGACCTGTCACTTAAACTGTGTTTAAGGCTCTCAGGCATTTAATTGCTAACATTTTTATGTAGTAGCAGAAGGTAAAAAGAGGTTAATTCACCTGAGATAGGTTTTGGTTATTTTTGATTTTCCAAATGCCAGAATTTGGCTTCCCTCAATTCACAGCTCTGGCTTGCCTCAGTTACTTCAGCAGGAAAGAGGATTTTCATCCTCAGAGTCCTGTAGCAGTGCCACAGCTCAGCTCAGCTGACACCAAAGGAATTCTGATGATGTTCCTGCATTGCCAAAGGCTCCCAACAATCTCTGAAAGTTCCTTTGCAATCAAGTGTTCAAATTCCCTGTTAGAATTGGTAATCCTAGCTCTGATTAAAGATCTCCTCTGCCCTAACACAAAACCAGCTTCTCCCTCTTCCTGTACAGACAAATTTCCTGAAATTTGGGATATTTTGGGATATATTCCTGATATTTTGGGATAAATGCAAAACCAAGGAGACAGCAGAGTTTGTGTCTCATTTAGGGCACAGCTGAAGGCCACCCCTGCCCTGCAGCCAGAGGGGCAGGCTTTACACATGCCAAGGATTAGACACAGCACCTAAAAGAATTCAATTCACGGAGAACTTGTGAGGAATAAACCCCAGAGTGTGGCAGAGGGAAGCGTGTGAAGTGGAGCAGATACTGAACAGCCTAATCCTAATGATAAGAAATGCAAAGATGTGGGAATGATTTGCTTCAGCCTGCTCCTTTCTGCTGAACAACCACATTGCTCATTACTAAAGCAAAGAGAGCAGTTACAGCAAATCACTGCTGCTGTCACAAGTTAATGCTGCACCTCGAGTGAGATGTCTGAATAATCATCCATCACTTTGGGACAAATCCACTCCTTCTGGCCTTAATCTTGGAGGGCTCAGGATTTGTCTTTGATGCAATAGGATGCACTCAGCCTTTAGAAAAGCAAAAGAAGGGTTTAAAAATTATGCGTGGGGAATCATAAATTTATTTGTGATTTGTTCCCTGGAAATCAAGTGTGGAGAAGGTAGGAAAGCTGAAGGTCACTGGTGGGACAAGGGGATGTGACACCAGTGAGAGGAACCACCCTTCCAGTGACTCAGTGACTCAAAGGAGTTTGCTCTACTGAGCAGGAAACACATCAATACCTCCCAGCAGACAGGACCATCACAGGAGCCTGGGGAAGTAAAATGCAGCAAGTTTTCCATTTTCCCCAGCTGGGAAACCTTCAAAATTCCCATGGGAATGTCTGAAACCATCTGCATTTAGGCTAGGTTTCAGACATCTCCCCTCAGCATTATTTTCCCAACCAATTGAGTTACCATTAAAATATTAGACTGAGCTATTTGCTGCTGTAGATTTCAGGCACCAGGATTTAAACCCCCCTGCTCTGAGCTGCTGCTGCAGCAGGAAGGTGGGCTGGTGCTTCAGGAGCTATGAAAGTTTTAACTCTTCTTTTAAGGAATCCCTAAGCAGGAGTAGAGCATTCCTGAGCTCCTTAGATTGCTAAGGAGCCGATTTGATGCTTTCATCTCCCTGGCAGTCAGGAAAACGTTCGACATGAGGCAGGAGTGCTCACCTCTCCCCAGTGACAGGATCCGTCCTCCGCTGGGACAGGCGCTCCATGATGGCCTCGTAGGGCAGATTAAAGAAGAACACCCTGTGGAGAACACAATTACATGAATTAACATCCTGAGAGCAGCACTTGTGACCTTCAGAGAGGGAGGTAATCCTCACCAAAGGAAGAGCAGCAGTGACAGTGCCCCAAACCTGCAGAGTCACGAGTGTGAGCAGAGGATTTCTGCACAGCCTCTCCTCGTGTGTTTGGTCTGCAGGCTCAGCAGGGCAGGAGCTCTCTGGCACAGGACTGTGTGTGCTGGGTGCTCTGGCAGCTCAGGCTGGGCAATTGCAGCTGGAGCCTCTCTCAGTCTGTCCCAGCCTGCTCACCACCCCAGCACCTCCCTCTGAACTTCTCCAGATCCACTTCCCAACCCACCCAGCAAACAGAATCACAACGACATGACCCCAAAGGTAAATAAAAACCTCTGCTGTTCCTGTCAAGGACAGAGAAAGACCTTGTCTGCCAGAAATATGCATTTCTCCAGTGCCCATGAGAAGGATTTTCCTCCTGCTGTTTCAGTTCTCTTGCACTCCTGTTGCCCTTGTCTCCCCCCAGAGTGAGTCCTCTGCTCTCCCACTGCTGCCCTGCATCCTTCAGAGCAGGATGGGTGCTAGGACACAGCACAAGCCCCACGATGCTGCTGACAATTCCCTGTCCCCTCCAGCAGCCCTGCCAGGGCACAGGGAGCAGCTCAGCAGGGCTGGGCCCTGCTGGTGACACTGCTAAAAGGAAATATTAACGCTGAATGCTTCATTTGAAGATCAGAACCTGCAATTCCCATTGAGCCTGAGCGAGGCAGAGCTGCTGAGCCTCTCTGAGGGGCAGCCCCACGGTGTCACTGGGGTGGGTCCCACACAGGAACAGCTTTTCACTGGGGGCTGGAGCAGGACTTGCCAACCCATTCCACAGAGATGACACAAACTCCCTTACGTGGATGCAGAACCAGAAAACAAGCCCCACATGCACCCAGACACATCCCACTGTTGCATAAAAACTGCTGTGCCCATCTCACATTGATTCCTTGTCTTTTTGGCTCATTACAGTGCTCCTGTTAATTTTACATTTGTGTTCAAAAGCTCCTCAGCAGAAGATTCCTGACAAACTGCTGAGCATGGGCAGACAGGAATCCCCTGTCCCCCAGCTATTGGAGCCTGGAGCAGACCTGCACAAAGATCACATTTAACAATTAGCTCAGAACAAAATAAAAAATAAGGCTCCTTTGAACCTATGAATATCATTTTCCCCAGCGAAGCACAAGCTGAAGGCTGTAAATACATCTTTCTTTACAACACACCTTCTCCTGCTGCTGCCTTCAAGGCCAGGCTTCCTGTTTTCATTTTTGTCTGCTTCTCACAGGAGATACTGCGTGGTTTAGACATTCACCAAAGGAACATTTTACACTGACTGGGTGGGATCAGACCAGATGAAAGGCTGAGCTTTACCTTGGCATGCACATAGCAGATTACTAGAATCCTTTGTAGGATTTAAAGTTATGAAAATCATCTCTCTTTTCAAATGTTTACAGATAATGACTTCTATTCACACTGTGGTAACAAAATAACAGCCAGGAATAAAACATTCAAGATCTTGGAGATTCCAAAGACAGGAAAAGAACAACAGTTTCAGCACTCTTTTATCCCTTACACTCTTAACATTTTGTTGTTCTTTGTTTCTGTTGCCCAACAATGGCACAAAAACGTGATTGTCAGAACAGGTAACATCTGATGATATGTCTCAAGATAAATATTCTAGTAGAGAGGAACAACATTTATACAGTCATGATAATTGATACGGCTTCCTATTATATCCTGAGATAAACAAACCCACTGAAGGATTATAACCTGGCATATCAAGAAAGCTTGTCGTAATTCATAGTTAGGAACACAAAAAGTATTATGGTATTTGAAACAGAAGAGCCTAAAAAACTCCACTTAAAAAGCTGCCAACAAAATGAACTCTGAAAGCCTTGTCTGAGGCTCCCTTCTCTTCCAAACAAGATGCTGCTTATTATCCAGTCTGGTGTCACCATTAAAGAGGAGTGAGGGGAGATGTGGGAGGGTGCAGACATCCCTGCTAATGTGGATTTTTTTCCCCCACGTGCACTGTGTAAGAGCACACACAGAATTTGCTGTACAGCAGCACAAAGTCCCAACCCAAGGGTCCTTCCAGTGGAAGGTGGGATGCCTTACCCTGCCACTCCACACATCTCCCACAGATGAGAGAAAACAACACTCCCCAGGGCTGTCAGTTTACAATCGTTCAGAAGCAAGGAGAAAAAAAAAGATGAAGGGGAAAAGCACTGACAGAACTACAGTCTAGACTTGAAACACTTCCAATTAGAAAGCTTTATTACCATTTGGAAGGAGACACACACCCCACACAGTCTATTAGGCAGCCCCAGGAGGTTTACTCACAGGAGTAAAGCCCATTCACATGGAGGCAGGCTGGGAAGGGCCAGCCTTGGCTATCTGACACATCCCTGCAGCTCCTCAAGGTGCTTGTGGGCAACGTTTGGCCTCTGTCCCTTGCTCAGGCTCCTGTGACTCTGCTCACATAACAAAGCTGACCCTCCAACTGCCCAGGGAACACATTGGGTGGGTTTCTCTTGGAAATCCTCATAACAGAGGGCTGCACCCATGACCTTGATCCAGCAGCAACTGGAACAACTCCCTGCATGTACTGGGTTCCTCTCCAAGCAGAGCTTGGCCCCTTCCACACAGCAGGCGTGGTTTTCTCACATAAATGCATCCCCTGTAAAGCTCACTTTAGGAATCAGCCAGGCTTTGCATGTTGTAATGTCACAACTCCTATCAAGGGGAAATATGAAACAGATGTCATCAGAACTGGTAGACAGGGAGGAGAGGAAACACGGGCTCATATCAAAGGACACGACATTACCCTGCAGGATTAGCATCCAGCACAGCTCCTCTGCCACAGCCCCCAGCTGCAGCAGGGGAGAGGTGTCACTCAGCACCAAGGGCAGGGAGGGCTGGCCACAGGGCACCAGGAATCCTCACTGCTGTGCCACAGGGCCAGAATCCACCTGTGGGCAACCAGAAATCGCTGGCATCCAGCTGGAGACTGTGGGGGAAAGTTGGTGCAGCCTCTGAGGATAAATGTCCCCCTGACTCCCACTGAGTGAAACCAGAGATTCCTAAGCACAGCTCTGTCCTCTCTCCTTTGTTCCATCTCCCAGGAGAGGGATATGTGGGAAAAGGTCCAGTCCTGTCAGCTTTTATAGATGATAAAACTGTGAACACAAATGTTAAAAGGCACAAAAAAATCCGTGTGTCAGAATCCTGCCTCTTCCTCACTGTACTTGACATCATTTATCTAATCTAGTGCAGCTTCCAGATACATTAGAGAGATTAAATTCCAACAAATTAATAATGATGATGACACCTTCACTGTGTACCCAGTCAAATGAGAACTTGCTGCCTTTGGATGGTGATGAAATGTATTCCAGCCCTAGCAGCTGGAATGTAACTCTGTTTTCCTACCAGCCATCTGGCATTCCAGAAGAGCATTCCAGCCACTTCTGACTATTCAGACAGTGTCATCTCAGAGCCTGGAGGGCACCAGAGCATCCTGCTGCTTCCCCAGGCAAATGGGGGAGGAGAGGGAAGAGCAGGGGTGGCAGGGGTGTTATTTCAACCTGGATTCTGAGACAGGGTTTTGGGGAAAATGTGTCCCAACCACGCCATAAGTGAAGGATTTGTGACCTACACAGCAGCATTCAGCTAATCCTGAGCTGCATTTGTTCCAGATGGCAACCAACCCATTTAATCCAAGTTATTAACAACTGGCAGTGCTCAGTGCTGGCCTCACAAGAATTTATTTGGTGGTGGTTTTCCTGTTTTCTGGAGATAACCACACTGGCTTCCAACACCTGGAAGGGAAACATTTTGAGTGCTGCTGTAAGAGAAGCAGGTGTGCCTGAACCCTGGAATCCTGTGAAAAAGGAATGCTCCTGCTAAGGACAGTCCCTCTCCAGGATGGCTCCACTGCCCTGCCAGCTGCCTGCACATCTCCAGGGAGATGTGGAGATGCTGGAGCTCTGCCTGCAGCCAGGGCTGTCCTTTAGGCACAGCTGCTTCGTGAGGCTGGCCTAGATGGATCCAGATGTTGGCTGTTCTAGACCTGAGCCATTTGCTCAGGTCAGATTCTCACCCCTGGCATTTCCCATTGTGAACTGGGGGAGTGGAGCCCAGAGCCAAGCCCTTTTTATAGAACTATTGTCTGTGAAATCAGATCATACCATGCAATCAAATCCATGCCTTGTTTTCATTTAAGGATGCAAAGACAACACAACTGAATATCTGAGACAGGATCCTGATCCCACCTGGCTTTTAAAAACAGAGACACTGACTTGCTTGTGGTTATACCAGGGCCAGGCCAAGCTTTGCAACAAAGTTAGGATGCTTGAATTAAAACAAAAACACACCCCCAGCCAATACTGGGCCACTTTTAATGCACCTTTTAAACTTTTGAGTTGAAGCTGCAACTTTAAAAATAGTAAGTTATTAATCTTTCCCTTATTTTCTGACTCCTATATATCTTCTCTGTCGCAGGCAGGTACCAGCTGCCATATTCCCATTCTTCATGCTCTGCACTCTGCAAAAAAAAAGAGGCCCCTGCTGGCCAATTCTTGTTTAAAATTGTGCATAATTGATAGTGGCAAATCTACCCCAGCTGTGTCTAAAACCTCTCCAGGGGCAAGAAAAACACTCTCTGTGACTGTCATTAAGTACTAAATTAGCAAGTGCTCCTGGCAGTTTACAACGTACCACATCAGTCTGCTTAAAAAAAGTGAAGAAAAAGTGAAGATCAGATGCCTTTGTGATGTCAAAGTTGCAGCAAACTTTGCTGGCAGAACTTTGACAGACCCTCAGCTAAATCAGAGCAAAAAAAACAGGAAGGAGAGAGTGAAAGAAAGAGAGAGGAAGAGAGGAAAAGTTATCTCCTTTTCCAGGCAGACAAATAGAAAATGTCAAACTCAAGGCTACAAATAACTGTGCCTTTCATGAGGCACAGAACATCTTACTCCATCTGGAGATAGCAACAGTGCTCCTGATGCTGTGGCACAATTCCCCATGGAAAACAGAGCTCCTGGAGGATGCTGCTCTGGCAGTGCAATGGCTGCAAGCTCTGTAATTGAAATATGAAGGTGAGAAAGAGCTGAGGGTGAAGTGCAAGGATGCAGAAGGTCCTGAAAGGCCACCACAGGCACAATCCTCGTGTGATCCCTGGCACAAACTCAAGCTCCTCCCTTTGGTTCACAAAGCAGCCAAAGCAGGTGGGGAAGGAAATCTCAGAGTTCTCACAAATGCATGGAAAAGCCTTGGGGGCATCATGGACTGATGGCAGAGAGACAAAACCATCCCTAAAAGCTGCCCTGAATCTGGGTAAACTCTAAGACTCCCATTGTTAAAACTAACCATATTATTAACTTTTAAAAGTTTCAAAAAGTGCACAAAACTGTACAAACTTCTGGATTTTAGAAGCAGAAAGGAGCTGGATGGCAGCTCTGGTCAGGCTACAAAATTATCAGCACTGCAAAAAGGTTTTTTCCTTGGGTAGCACCACTGAGTGATCACAACAATATGACAAATCAAGTTAGTGATCCAACTTGACAGGTACAAGGAGGTTCAGATTTGAATCCAAGTTATTCCAGATAAAACCCTGACCATTTTAGCTTTGTTGACTTTCCAGAGATCCTGACTTGGATCAACCAATTCCCCTAAAGAACATCCCCTGCCCTATGGCAAAAAGACACCTTGAACCTGACTGAAACCTTGCTAAGCCTCTTCTCAGGCACCATGGCCCAGACACAGGATGCCAAGCATGTTATATTTCCACAACTGCATTCTGCATCCCAAATCCCCCTCTTAAAAATGAAAACTGGTTGCACAGACCCCATCTACCTTCTCCCCAGGCCTGCTCAGGGCTCAGTGCAGCTCCCACCAGGTGTTTTGCCCATGAGTAACCAGACTCCAAAGGCTCTGCTGAGGCTGCACCCCTGACTCGACCTGAATCAGGGTTTATTCCCTACCCTAAATACTCCTCCTGCATGTCTCTGCAATGGATAAAATGATCCTTATCTCTTATTTATGGAAGGAGCTGTTGGGAGATTTTATTCACTGATTTCTTTCAAACTCTGGGATATCTCCTGATGAAAGATGCTTGATTCTATTTCGGGAAGTAATTTCACCCTCTAGGTTTCAACCATAAGGGAAAATACACTGCATAAACACTAAAACACAGGTTCATCAGCACAAGATGAGCTCTTACCACGATTCATGGCAGGACAAGCAATTTCCAGCCCCTGGAACTTCTCAAATGGATGCATTTCTGTCCAATAACTACAAAAGGCAGCTCAGTGGGGCACTATTCCCAGGACACAGCTGCTGGCCAGGGGAGTGAGATGAACAACACCCTTTGAGGCTGCAGATGTTCCTTCCCCCCACCAGCAGTGCAGAGTTCTAGCTCTGGTGGATGCTTTCCACCCCTGAGATGGATGAGCTGGGCTCCAGCAGCCCAGACAGCCAAGGTGACAGGGTCCCCCTGTGTCCCACCCAGCAGCCTGGTGGCTCAGCAGGGTCCCAGCAGGTGCCACACCAGCTCACAGAGAGGGAACAGGCACTGGTGCCTGTCTGACACAGCAATGGACTGGGTCTGGAGCTGGGGTAAAGCAAAGCAGCTCCACGGATTCACAGCAGCCCAGGCCTTTGGGCAGCCAGAGCCCTTCCATGGTCTGCAGGACTTGGGGCTGTGCAAACATCACAGAGAGAGGCACTCAGAGAGAGAAATGTGCTCGTAGGAGTGGCTTCAATGCATTTTTAAAGCTTCTTTGGAGGAGGCAACATTAACTCTTTCTGTGTGCAATCAGTGCCTTGGATGCATTAATACCTGCATTCAAAACTGCTTTACATTTCTCTCCTCATTTCTATTCTTTGCCTCCTCCTTACTCTCAGCTGTTATTCCAGCATCTTTGCATTCCCCCTGGAGTTCATTCCAGCGGTGCTTTATGAATCACAGAATGAGATGGCAGCCAGCAGTGCTTTAGAGGAGTGGGGCTGGCACCGTTTCTGCCCTGCACAAGGTTAATCAAACCCCTCCTCAGGTAATCCACAGCCTCTGCAGCCCCAGAGGCTCGAGGTCAGGAACCTGAACCCTCTCCCCAAATGCAGGCGTGTTTCCTCAGATCCCTGCAATAATTAGATTCTGCAAAGCAAATCTGGAGCAGAGCAACAACTCCAGGGTTAAGCACCAGCAAACTCATCTCAGGACTGATGCCTGTCTGCAGCTTGGCCAGCACCTCCTGCTCCTAACAAGGCTAAAACCTATACTCTTCTTAAATAAACGGAATCAAATTTAGAATAAATGATGCTTAACCCCCACCCCCAACATTTAAACACTAACTTTTGTCGTTAGTAAGATATTTGGTATGTAAAAATAAATAAAAGAACTGACACCGAAAAAGTGTATGATTTGGGGGCAAGGGGAGGGAATAAAAGAATGGATTATAATGTGTCATTTTATATATGTGTCAAAGGAAACCAATTTCATAATAGGGAATAAAAATTCCCTGTTTAAATACTGTCAAATAAATCCTCAAATGTAATAGGGTTCACTTGTGGGGAAAGGAAAACTAAATCTGATTAAATATTAATGTGGCGTAGTATTAATTAAGAGAGAAAAAAGTCCATCAAGAGAACCCCAATATGTTTACTGTGTCCCCAGGAAGCTGGAAAATTTCACAATCAAGTGTGTAAATGTTCTAAAAAAGGGTCCTGAATATTTTATGAATATTTGTCATAAAACAGAAATAATAACCACTGTGCAGAGCTATTAGAATTAATATTTATGCTGCCCGCCATGAAATATTCATGGGGACAGAGAAAGGGGGGCCCGTAAGACAAGAATTAATTTACATTGGGCTTGGTTTACCCGCTGGCTTGATGTTTAAAGACGGCTTGACAAGGCTCCATATGAATCCGTCAGTCACTTGCAGCGGTAGGTGGGGTGAAGGCAGGGGGAGGCAGGGGGGGAGAGCGGGTCCAGGCTGCTGACAGCTCACAGATTGAGTTTCTGACAGCCCTTAAAAAATCTAAACGGCCCCCCACCTTTTTTTCCTTCTTCCATTGCCCAAGGCGCTCTGTACTGCCACCGTTCATCCGATCTCCCCTTCCATCTGCTGAAATTAAGGAATTAATGAGCGCTATACACTTTACAGCAGGCCCCAGGAATGTTTACTGGTGATTAAATTATAATGCAGCCGAGCTGTATAATTCATGAACCAATTAAAGGAAGTGTTAGTTGATTTGATGGGATGAGGACGTACAAAAAGCATTTAACTAATAGGGAACCGTGGGCTGCCGGGCGCTTTGGCTTTCTCGGATTACGCGGCTAATTGCTCTGCTTTATAGGGCTGTCACAGATAGCCATACATATTTCATTGTTCTCAAATACTTCAATTGTTTGCTTTCGTGTTGCTGCTGTAATATGTAGAAGCCCAGCCAAACTTCAGTGTAGTTAAAGCACTACTCTGCAAAAGCAGGTTGCTCCGGGAGGAGGGAGGGACCAGAGGGGCACGAGGAGAAGGCTGGCTGAAAAGGAGTAACTTAAAGCCTCAGAGTTAAATGTCACTCAGCAATTACATGATTAAAAGGTGCAACATATGATAGTCTTTTGTTTTACAACTTTTTGGACACTAATATTCTATGCTGACTTCACCGTGGAGGAAATATTGGTGCGCTGAGCTGCTTTTTGTTTTTCTAATACCGAGGAGCGAACAAGGAAGGTGGAAAATGATTTAAAAAATCCAGCAAGGAAGAGCTAGATTGCTGTGGTTATCAAGAATAACACATCATGTTTAAACTTAGCTGGTTTGATATTCTAAAACACACGAGAGATGAAGGAGGTTGATTTCCCATCCCAGAGAACGCTCGGTGTCTAATTCCGAGAGCTGCTCATCCCAACAACTCCAGTTTGCTGCACAAGGAATGGGGGAATTTGCCATTCCTGCTGTTTCACAAAGGACTCCCCCACAGCTGACAGGCCACAGGGTTTGATGAAACAGATTCTCTGGATTTGAAGGGGCCTATCAGTCAAGTTATTCCTCAGTCGAAACAGGCACGTTCTTCCAGCAGTGAAATCCCCAGCCCATATCCAGAGGTATTGCTGAAGAAATTAGGTACCATCAGATAAACACCTCACACAGGCACGATTTTGTGTTTAGATCCTGGACTCTATTGAGTAAACAACAAGCTGGATGAATACTGGATTTCTTTAACTCAGTGATAAAGACTGCAGAGCTCCATGTGTCCCTGGCAAGGTGTTTTGTCACCCACCTGAGGGACTCTGTGGTAAGTCCTGACCTGTCTAATTTGGAGCTTTCCATCCCTAAGTGTTGTACAAACACCAGCTCAGCAACTTCCAAGATAAGTTATTATGTAAAGTTTATAATCTGCTTCATCCCTTTCCCTGCAGCTGTTCCCTGCAGGATCTGGGTTTGGAAAGCAATCCCTATGGAGACCCTTCCACCAGAAATCAGGATGTCTTTGCAGTCCAGTGCAGGTGTTCAGCAAGAGACCTACATTCAGTGAATAGTTACTTTTTTTCTAAAAAGCAGAGCAAACCTAAGTGGCCCCAGAAAGAAGGAGCTGCACATCCCATTTCCCAGGGCAGCACTCAGATTAGGGGCAGTCTGGGTGGAAAAAAAAGATTGGGGTGCTAAAGAAAAAATATTTCTCATATAGCTTGACACTGATGTTAAAAAGCATGCAAATTAAAAATATATATTTTAAATAATTTCTTTTATTCAGGACTACCATATATTGATAGTGTGTCCCCAGTTTCTGGGTTAAGTGATGCAAAACTTTGGCTTAGTTTAACAGGTAGGCTCCAAAATAAGGGATAATGACACCAGTCACACAGCAGGAAAACTTGTCATCAACCCACTGGGAGGCTGAGTAAAATGGAAATTGGATTGCCTGCTCTGGAAAATAGAAAGGTTAAATTGTCTGGGAGATAAAGTTGATCCTAAACTCACCTAAGTGGGCAGGGCCTCGGCTGTGAAATCTGACTTTCCAGATAATCATGGGGACAGTTCTACACACATATGATCTTGGGGGGCTTTGAAGTACCCACTGCAGGATTAAACACATCTGCATTTTGGTAAAATCCATTCAATTACGTTTCTGACATTCAGCACCTGGGACAGCAGCAAAGAGTGTTGGTTAATAATAAAAGTGTTTGTACAAACTGAGCTCAGAGACTGTCCCAGGAACAGTGAGCAGCACTGTGGGCATTACATGGGAGAAAAGCAGAGGTGAGGGCAGGCTCAGGAATCACTCTGAGCCAATGATTCCTAACAGGAAACGTCAGAACTTGGCAATGTCAAGGAATCAGAGGCACTGCAGAAAGTATTTTCTTTGTGTCTTTTGAAGTGCCCTGGATACAATCAATCATACAGAAAAAACTCCTATATTTCAGTTCAATGTGGAAAGGGCTATTTGCATTTCAATATGTTCAACTTATCCTGCCAATAAAAACATGGAATCATGAAGAAGAGATCAGGCCACTGGAGTGAAAAACAAGAGATGACATCCTGCAGACCTTTCAGATAAAACAACTTCTTGTTTGTAACATTTCTGTTGACGTCCCAATATTTCTGAATGATTGGGTTTTCAAATGAGATCAGTCAGCATGCAAATAAGGAAACAGGATCAAGACATCTCCCATATCTGATTGGATAGAGAAATTATCAAAAGACCCTTTTTTCATATCAAATTTCCATCACAAAAGGTCAAACTTTCAACTCCCATTACTTTTGCTAACTGCATTTCACTGTGCCTGCCAGCTCATTGCTGCTGCTGTTTTCAGAGGAAAATCAGAGAAGTAACAAACGATTCCATCTTCTCCCACATCTGTCAGACAGGATGGACAAACACTTTTTAATCTTACTCCATTTTTCTCTGCAGCCCTAGAAATCCTTGCAGCCAAAACATCCTTTCTAACCTGATTAGCTGTTCCTAGGTTGCTTTTATTTTTCTTACAGGTTCTCTTCTTATTTTCTAGCCCACAGACTGACAGAGCACCAGCTGTGTTGCCAGGATGTTTTGTCCTACAATTTGGCCATTTAAAACACTTTTTGATGTGTGCTTTCCTAAAATATATGTCCCTGTGTTGTCTGGCTGGACTGCTGCCTAAATACACAGGTAATGGATGTTCCAGAAATGGCCCAAGACTCAAACACTCAGCTCACACAAACTCAGAGGAGCAGCTCAGCATCCCGAGGTGCCATCCTCGCTTTTCAGGTTTAAAGCTGAATCCTGAACAGCAGGGATAGCAAGTGGGACAAGCACAAGAAAAATGAATTCATTAGTAAATTGGCAGGACTCGATGTATTTGTTGCTCCTGGTCCCATAAAAATTCTCCCTCACCATGATTATCATTGCAACATATATAACCCATCAGATCAGTACCTAGAGGCTTCTGTTACTCTGATTTTCACTGTTGTTCTTATTACTCAACAACTAAATGCTTCACAAAGCCATTTCCTGCAGAAATATTTATGTTCCCAAATGTTTATTGGCCCCTCTATCATGATCAAGCTTTTATGAGCACTCTATACAGAACTCTGAATTAAATACATAATTCCTGCTCTATCAGATCTGTGTTTGTCTATTCCACACAGCCAGGCACTGTGGTGAACCAGAGAACACCTTGCAGAAAATCTAATTTATATGGTAAAGATATTTCTATCCACACTGACTGTGAGGGCTGGTGATTACAGGAAGCTAATGAGAACGAGGAGGATGGAGGGTTTAAATTCCATTAAAGGCTTTTCTTCATTGTGCTGGTTGTCCTGAACAACCTCTCCCAGAGATTTCCACACAAGCACAGGCTCTGAACCATCACAGGCTGGAAGGAGATGGAGGAAATGTCACACAAGTGCTTCTGACTTGCTCCACACCACACAGGGACCACGACAGCTCAGCTACATGGAATAATCAACCCTCAGTCCCCTGGAATCTGCTCCTCCTGGCAGCTCTGAGCCAGGACCACTGAACAGCTCAGATCAGGAGCTGATTACTTCCTTCACCTCTGATTTTTCATTTTTCTTCTCCTGTTGACCAGCAGTGCTTGTGGTGATTTGTCAATGTCTCTTTGCAGCAACTAAACTGAAATTCTGGCCTCTCTACCAGCACCAGATCAATGTTCTCAGCTCCTCGGTGCCCAACAAATGCCAGATGCAGAATACAGGGAAACTTCTTGCAGATAAATCCTTGGGAATGGCTGGAGCTGTGCCAGGGGAGGTTTAGGGGGGCATTAGGAAAAGGTTCTGCCCCCAGAGGGTGGTGGGCACTGACCAGGCTCCCCAGGGAACGGGCACAGCCCCAGAGCTCCAGGAGAATTTGGACAGCAGGGACATGGTGGGATTGTTGGGGTCTGTGCAGGATCAGGAGTTGGGCTCCCTGATCCTTGTGGGTCCATTCCAGCTCAGGATATTTTATGATTCTATGAAAATAATAGTGAATACAATTTATCTGTAAGTTTCTGCTCTTCACAAGTCTATTACTATTGACACACTAATCATCAGGCCATTAAATGGATCAAAAGTCATTATCTGAAAGGTTAAAATCTGTAATGTTCTCTTTTTTCCTGAGACGTGTCTGGTCAAAGGTATTTTTGAGGATGAACTGAGGATTTCAGTCACTAGGTAAGATCTGGAGCTCATGGGATTTCATAATGGGCTCTTCAGAGTAGATGAAGAAAATATAAAAGATCTGCTGGCTGGAAACTATATTTGACATTCAGATACATTCATGACTGAGGTGTGGGATTCTAATAATGACTAACTGCATAGGAAGTTATTCACTCTTGGATTGATTGCACAGGCAACTTTTAAACAGAGTGATTTCTCCCCGCAAAGATACTCTAGTTCAAACAAGGCTCTGCCTGAACCTGTTGTGAATTACAATGTGTTTGGAATTAATCAGACAGAATCTGACATTTAACAAAACAGAAGAAGATGGATTTTTCTTCTCAGAACTATTTTAAATGAAGACTCCTGTTCCTTAAAAGGGCCACCCACCATGCACAAGTGTTTGTACCCAGAAATCAGCTGAAGGAAAGGGCACTCACCTCCACTTGCAGCTTGCACACAACAGGAAAATGTGAAAAGCTGAATGTTTATATTATTTCCCCACAAATAACACAGAATCCTGCCTAACACTATAATGAAAAACACCTTTTACAAAATCAAATCCTCTAGTTCTTCTGAGGGCAAAGCTTCCAGGCTACCCAACAATCAAGAATTTTCCAAATGCACAGTTCAGACAACCACACAAACTCAGCAGCACACAGACTCTGTGCACCTTGTAAGAACGAGGAATATTCACAAATATGAGCCCTTTGCAGAATGTTCTTTAAGGGCAGGAAGGAAACCAGAACAGGTTTTTGTGTTGGCTTCCAGGAAAGAGCTTACACTGCCATTACCATAAATCACCCCAGAACATCCACAGTGATAGAGCACCTTTCATTAAAAAAAATACTGCAGCTTCCTTCAGAAGCACTGCCACTTGCCATTTCTTTGAGGTAATCAGATAGCTGTTAATTAATAAACCTGTCAGGTGAATTGTCCTGCTCTGGTCATCATTATCCATTCTGTAACAGAATCCTGCTCTCATCACTGCTATCCACCCCATAGCTTCCAGCTCAATTAACTTAATGCTATGCAAATGAGAGGCTCTCCTCATCATTAGCTTATAGCCCACAAATGTTAATAACATAATTGGGCCTTCAACAGGGTAATTAGACACGATTTCTTCCATTAGTCTTACAAGGCTAATTATTGTTGATAGGAGAGAGGGGATGAGTCCCAGTGCTGCATGCAAAGAGGGGCATCTGGTTAAAGCAAATATAGACAAACCATCAACAAGGTAAAACAACAGTTGAGATCCAGAGCAGGGTCAGGTAGGGATGGGGCGAAGGAAGACACCACCAGGAGAAACTTAGGAACCACAGGAGAAAAGAAATCCTACAAGGCAAGAACTAAACCCAAATATCCAGCCTGATGCTGGAGCTCTCCTGCCCTGGGCAGTGAAACAAGGTGATGCTTAATAAATCCAAGGAACCTCCTCTCAAGATTTTGCAGGCAGGGCAGTTGGGAAGCTGTGCTGATCAAAATTTTCGGATTTGAGATACAAATGTGCAGCCACAGAGAAGATCTTAAGAACTGAATTTATTCCTCCACTTCCCATGTCATTGTGCCCAACCATTACTCCTGCCACCACTGGGTTGGTTGGGTTGGATCACAAGATTTTTCGAAGCAACACCTACTTGCTGTAAGAACCAGAGGAAATGGTCTCAAGTTGAGCCAAAGAAAGTTTAGATAGTAGGAAAAAAATTCTTCATGGAAAAGGTGGTCAGGCATTGGAACAGGCTGCCCAGGGAAGTGCTCAAAGTGCTCAAGAATGTGTGATGTGGCACTTGAGTATGTGGTTTAGTGGTGAACACCATGGTGGTGCTGGGTGGAAGGCTGGACTTGATGATTTTAAAGATTTTTTCCAGCCTTCAGGATTCTGTGATTCTAATTATAAAACTGGAGTACACTGAATTATTTAATAATCACAAAGCAAAATGCATGTCATCAATTTATTCACAGAAAGGTAAAAAAAATCTGGATTCAGTGTAATGGACTGGCAGTAATATTTCTAAAAAAAAATGGCAGCAAGTTTCCAAATTTAAATTCTGTTTTAGCTGGTGGAATGAAAGCTCAGGATTTGTTCCTGTGCCAGTAAAACCTGTGTGTCTGTGAGTTCTGTGAGAAACCTGGACTTTCAAAAGGAGGAAGAAAACAGAAATATGGCAGGTTCTCCACATCCACCACCTTAGCTTTTACCGTTCAGTGTCTTGCTGCAAAGTGTTTAACAAAAAGGTAAAACTAAGGAGTGAACAGGACTCAAGGGGTTGAGAAAACACATTATTCCTTTATTTTGTATCTGTTTGACTTTGGGGCACATTCATGGCCAATATGAATCCTTTGATTTCACTGCAAGTATGTGAGGAGGAACCTTTTCTAAATTCTTGTCCTGAAAATCAGCTTAAATTATGTTCACAGAAGTAGCAGCTTTTAGTAGAAGGTTAAATGAAACCATTACTCTTTTAACCTTCTGTACCTTGACCTTTGGTCAGTCTCTCAACAGAACAGGGTTGTTCACTCAGTGAATATCAGTGGGATATTAATCAGCATTATGTCAAAAGAATGACAGACCACAAGTTTTAAAGAATTATTTTTATCAAAGCATGGCAGTGCCCTACTGAGCTAAGAGGTACAGAACCTGTTAGGAAAGGGTAATGTTTAAAAGCCTCTGTGGAACAGATAAAAATCTTTCACAAGGTGTATTTCAAAGGACAGCATGCTGTAATGTGGAATTTTGCAAACCTAATGGGTTTAGGGACAGAAGTGATGATCCTTGCAAAGCATAAAAGCTCTGGGTCACCTCTTACACCTGAGCCAAAGGAGGCCAATCTGAGTGATGGTGATTAATACATTTATGTGACTCAGGTGATCCAAGCCCATAGAACTGGATCTGTCAGACATCAGGGATCATTCCCACATCTTTCCTGCAGAATAACTATTGCAGGATTGTTCCCCTCTCTTAAATTGCCCTGCACTTACTAAACTCACTCACTAGAAAATTCTGAGCAAACCTCTTGTTCCAAGGCAAACAGCAGTAAATCCACTGCTGTTTTTTTTAATGAAGATTACACTTTCTAATCCTCGTGGTAATGACAAAACAGTCTCCATTCAATATGCAATATTCCTTGTCAGTTTTAATCACCAAAACTGTATTATATTTGCTACAGACTGATGTACTTGTCTTCCCAGACCTTCAGCCTGGACAATCCAAGCAGAAGCAGCACAATTCCTGTTCTGCTGAGGGTTTTCTGCATGGGCCAATTTTGTCACATGAGCTCTGAGTAAAGCCTTGCTCTGGGATTGGTCCCAGATCCAAGGAGATCACTAAATCAGAGCACAGCTGGCACAATGCTGTCCATGTTCTTACCTCAGAAATTCTGAATTGCAGTGATGGCAGAGTTCATAAATTCAGTTTTAACCTGTACAAGATGTAAGGGTGGCTTTACTGCATTTATTCAGAAGGATATTCAGGCAAATTCAGCCACCACACTACTGAAGTAACCATGATGGGAGATGCTGTCCAGCACAGCCCTCCTTTCCCCTTGTGTTTCCTCAGCCACTAAATGTTTTTATTTACAGTTCTCACACATGCAAAACTCTCCTCAGTTTTATCTACACATGTCCTCTTAGCAATGCAAAGAAAATGTCCTGGTTAATTAAATTAAAATGCTCCCATATTTTATATTTAAAGTTTTCCTCCCTCACTCATTTTTCAAAAGTTTTTCTGGTTCAAGGCACATCTCAAAACCAGTATCTTCATTACAAAAACACTTCAAAGCCAGCCTTGCATGTGTATGGTTTTTGTGTGTTAACTCCTGAGTTAATTAAGGTGAAATTTTGAAAATGACTGCTTTATACCAGGAGAAAATAGTCAGAATTGACCAAGCACATCATATTTTACTTTATTTATTGGCTGTGAGACCCACCAGCATTGCACACCGTGAAATGCACTGATGGTGCAGGAGTGCAGCCCCAGCTTTTCCTAGGCTCACATCCCAGCAGAATCGTTGGTTCAGAGGGACTCTGGGCCAGAGAGGCTCGAGAGGAGCTGCAGGAGGAGCTCAGGCACTGCCACAGCACTGCTGGATCCCAGCCCAGAGTCAGCCAGGGGAGAGAGATGAACAGAGCAAACAGAGACCTGGGGAGGGCTCAGGGAACTCTTGGGGCTCCAAAATGTGTGAATAAAAACTGCAGCAGAGTGTAGAGGGGGAAAGCACAGGGTTAGAGTTAGCTACTATTTAAATGACAACACTTGGATTTCCTTGGCTGTTTCACTTCATTCCTTAAACCAAAGTTGTGTTTAGGTGAATGCCCTGAACAACCTTTGCTGGTTTGTAGAGATTGGCATCACAAATTTGTCATTGGACTGAGACATGACTGGCTTGCTTTGTCTTGTCTAAAATTCGCTACCAGTGCCAAAAAACCACCAAAATTAGCCCAGACTCTGCTGCTTTTTCAGAATTTTCCCTCTGCAGTTTGGTGCTGAGCCTTGATGTTGGTGGCATCTTCCAAGAGAAACAGCTCCAACTAAGGGCAACCAGGATAGAAAGGTTGCCCTTAGTTGGACTTGTTTCTCTTGGAAGTTGCCACCTTCAGGTTTCCTAATGTTTCTTCATTTGTGAGAGATAGTTCCTGCAGGAAAATCTCCCTCCTTTCAGCAGTAAAAGGAATGAAAGGGTTGTGCATGTGGTGTTGGGCCCTTAAAAATAACAGTAAAAATAAAAATACTGACTTAGAAGTAGAAGCTTTTCTTCTTTCTCTTCCTGGAGACGTTGGAAGCTTGCTGAGATCAGAGCACTCCTTAATTGCTGTATCCAGGATTTCACCACACAAACTCCATCAAGAGGAGCTTGTATGAGATGAGGTAACTTCTAAAAATAATCCCTGCCTCCCACAACTGAAGCCAAATATACCTCCTATCCTTGTTGGAGCAAAATCAGCTTGTGACAGCAAATGCAGAAAGATTTTAGAACTGCATTTGATGTTTTGTTATTGCTGGCTCAAGATGCATATTAATGCTTCTCCCCAGGAGAGAAAGGCTCTTAGGGGACCAATATAGGTCAGGCTGAATGTGCAGCAGAAGTGACATAATCTTTTTATTGTAATCATCCAATTTTCTATCTATTGGATTATCTAAGAGCAAGAGCTTCTATTCAGAGCAGTGTTAGGAGGGAAGAGAGAGCACAGTCTGAGGAGGAGGAGAATGGAGAGTGGGGATTCCCCACCAGTGGCTAAAGCTCACAAATCTGAATTAGGAGCTGCTGCCATTGGGTTTGTGTGCACAAAAGAATGAGGGTGGGTTTTTGCACTGTGTGGAACCCCTGGGAGTGCTGAGCAGAGCCCTCCTGCCACAGGGACACGGGAGGGAATGGGAGACTCCTGAATATATTTTGTCCATCACTCCATGCCCAGTGGTGCCTCTTGCACTGGAGGCAGATCAGGAAACAAAGGTAAATGACTTAATTGCTTAATTACAATCTTGTTAAGGAGCAGGATAAGTGTCCAAACACTTGCATCAAGAGAGGAGACAATCACTGAGTTAGTCCTGTGGAAAAGGGTTCAGCAGTAGGAACTGGATTAAACTGATCCCACTCCCTGAGTGAAGCAGTCTCAGGTGAGAGGAAGATTTGCTAATTCTGCCCAGTAAATGAGCAACTTTGCAAACATTGGGATTTTGGTGTGATTCCCCCCTTGGCCAGGGTGCTGTGGTCCCTCAGAGCAGGGCTGTGGGTGAGAGGGGCAGTGTCTCTGCTGGGGGGGAGCACAGATCAGGATTCCTCACCTAAACCACACTTCCCAGAGTTTCTGTTCCATCCCAGAGCTCTGCAGAGCTGCTCCTTCAGCCCCCACTGCCCCTGGATTTTACCAAAGCCTCTTTGTTTGGTTATGGAGGAGAAGAGCCCAGCTGAGATGGGAGCACTGGAATGCAAAGGGAAAATGAACCCAAACCAATTAGTGATAGTGAAGAGTCACTAAAGCAGCAGCCACAGAATGGCTGGAAGAGTGAGCTGAGAAAAAAACTGAGAATGACTGAAACAGAGAATTGTGCTGCCTATTATTTTTACTATTTTACAAATTAATCCAAATCCTACATAGTTCACTTGGACTTTTCCTACAGTTTCTCTGTCTCTGGTGCAGGCAAATTTTATTATACAGATTTAGTCCCTTGATTACCACATCATTTTTCTGTTGGGGCTTTTTTTTTGGCCTTAAAATGAGGGGAAAATAAGACATAACATTTCTTCTTTGCTACTTATCAGATTTTTGTATGCCATCAACTAAAACCACAACTATTATAAATGCACAATATCCATCATTTAAATTAGGTCAAAGTTTTTTAAATGCTCTGTAAGATTTTTCCATGTCAGAATAATTCAATCACTATCATGTTTCCTTGACGCAACTATTTTGGGATTTAGCTTGTTCCTTGATAGGGATTTAATTAAGTCATTTACATGTAATTTCCAAATAAGTAGCTGTTGCAAAAGGCAGCAAAGAAATGAAAAGGCAAAAAGGAGCCTGAAGGCAGGAGATCTTTAACAAAAATATTTCTGATATAGAAATGAATCTGAGGAATACATATTCAGCGATAAGTATTCCAGTCCATGTCTGGTAAACTCTCAGATAATGGCAGCATGGTGGGGTCACTGGGGTTCTATTAGCTCAATTAATGAGGAGTAAGATAAGGCTAACACCCAGCTCTTCAAACGGCTCAAAAATAGAGCTGATAGTAATGGAGTTATTAACCTTCGCCAGCCATTGAATTTTACTGCTGATTCCAACTCCATTTCCTAGTTCAGGCCTCCATTAATAGGCTGTTTATTATCCCTAATCCACATTGGGATCAGCTGCAGAAATATGAAAGCCCCATGTAAAGACTAAATAGTTCACAAAAATCTCCTTTTTTCCCCCCATCCTGATTTCTTCCTTTTCAACACATTCACAGATTCTTCCTTAGAAATTAAGGACTTCATTATCCTAAACTGTTTGAATACATGCTCTCAGCAGCGTGGTGAAAAAGAAGCTTTAAGTATATTATGTAAAAAGATGACATAATTGGGAACACAGCCACATCATTTTGAAGACCAAATAAAACCCTGCTGGAAAGCTTGCACTGGAGAAGCTGCTGCTGTTTATTTTCTCTATTGGGAAAGAAACAAGCTCAATTTTGGAAAAATGGGTATTAGAAATATAATATGGATGTATTGTTGGGCCAATCCTTTGGCTCAGCCCTCCCCTGCCCAGCTTTGTCTGTTCACTTGTATCATTTGTAATGCAATTAATCAACACTGAAAAGCAAAATAACTGACCCTGGATTCAGATCAGAAGGACAAAAGCAAGGAAATAATGGAGGGGGAAGTGGCAGTCCCAGGAGAGGCAGCAGCAGAGCCTTTGGCACTGATGGGAGGGCTTGAGGAGAGCTCAACACAAACCTGCTCCAACTTTAACACAGAAATCTCGAGTTAAAGGCTCTCTTTAGATCTCTCTGAGTTTGAACTCACCCAACTGAGATTTTTGACACTTTGTAAATTTTTTTGTCTATTTTCAGTGAAAGAGACAATGTTTAGTTACCCCAGTCTGCACACAGAAGTTGTTCTTCCAAAATCTGTCCCAGTAACATCTGACAGAACATCAGCAATTATGAGTGATGGAGTTAAGGTCAAAATAAAAATGTTTATTATACCCACCTCCAGTACACAGTACTGCCCTCAAATGCAGTTCTGGCTGTTCCACCTCAGCATAAAAAAAAAAAAAAAGCTGGAATGCCCAGAGAGGGGAGAGAACAGGATGATCAAAAGAGTGAAATGATTTCTAGGAAAAAAAAAAAAAAGGATAAACAGATCAAGGTTCTTTGTCTGGGAAAAAGGTGACTGAAGGGCAAATACAAGAGGCTGAGAAAATCAGGAGTGTTGGGAGACATGACCAGGGAAAGTCTGTAACTGCTTCTCAAGAGAAGAAATACACCTTGAAAAAATTATGAAGCATTTTGATATGACACCCATTGAAATAAGAAACTCCTTTCTACATGATTTGGTGGCCCAAAGGTCTAAAAAGAGATTATAAACTCAAGGAAAAGGGGTGATTAGAAGCTTTCCAGAGAATCCTCTGGCTCAGGGAATCCTTAAATTTCTGACTGCCTCAGCTGGCCCAGCAGAGGAAGGATCAGGAACCAGCTGAAGGTGACAACCAGAGATTCACAACACCACCCTGCTGCTGCTGCTGAATCTTATTTTAACTCCAAGTTTGAGAGAGAGAAAAAAGGATAAAAAAATACCTTGGTGGCCATTACACTGAATTTTCAATAGAACCACCCATGGCTATATTATACATTTATTTTTGTTGTTTAAGCACTGATTAAAACAGCTAAAACACTCATTTGGGTGAGGAACTGCATTGAGTCCTTTGTGTGCTGTGGATTGCAGCTCAGGTGGGCACTGAGCGGTTAATGGCACTCAGTGGTTAATCTCCGAGTCCCAGTTGAGAGGCCATTAACAGATCCAGCTCCTTATTTGCCCTGAAGGCTGCCCCGGTTCAATGCCAGCAGGATCCTGTCCACTTAGGCAGGAGCTGCTTCACAGGGGGAGCTCAGGGCAGCTCCCTCCTCTCTGGGCTCTTTGGGAGACAGAGTTTGCAGCTTTTGCTGTGCCAACCCTCATTCTGCTGCAAATTCTAATTTAAAGAAACCCCCTACTTCTTCAGTGCAAACTGAATTATTTTCCTTTTTGTTCCACAGCAGTTCTTTGGATGTGGTAGCTGATGCTGTATCAGGTTTTTTTTTTATTATTACATTTTAACAAACTTTATAGCCCATTTTGTTTGTTTTCAAATAACTTTATTTTCCTTCTTTTCTACCATCAATTACTAGGTTTGTTTTTCTTTCTGTAAGATGGAGGAGTCAGGAGACTGATCCTGCTCAATGCTGTATAATTTAGTATTATGTGTGGTAGCTTTATGAGGTGGGAGTCAGATAAAACATAGTATTTGAACACTAACCATTTATTAGCTCTAAGGAATAGATTTGTGACTTGACAAGCAGACAATAACTCTGGGTTCTGATCAGCCAAAGAGGTCTACTCTGAGTTCAAAAAGCAGAGTAACATTCTCTTTCACAAATAATTTTGTTTACTGATGTGACTAGATTTTAATAATAAACTTGATATATATGTAAATTTATTTTAATCTAATTTCATCAACAGAGCCCTCCTAAAAATGAGACTTTGTAGATTGTTCTATGTCTGATTTATAGATTTCTACATCCTATTCCCAGATTGATTTCAAGGCTATAATTCTATCAGGTTTTTCTCCTGATGTCAGAAACACCACCTCTGCAGATAGTGTTTTATAACTAGCATCACAACTGAAACTGAATTACTGCCCTGCTATCCTGTGCTGCAATGTGTCCTTTTGTTTATAATCACCCTCTCTCCCTCACATCCCTGCCACTTCAGCTTCATGGGAAATATCAGCTCTGAGATCAATCAGGGAGCTCGATGCCTATTTCTGTCCCTCACTTCAAGCCCTGTATAAAACAGGGACCAAATTCCAAACTCAGATGTGAATGTGCACAGCTCTTTAAAGTGAAGGGAGGCTGAGCAAACGGATCAGTGCTGAATTTCCAGCCATCCAATTCTATAATGAGTTGCTCTTCCTCCCTTGATGAGGTCTCAGTGCTGGAGGGAGCACATGGGGCACACTCCAGTATTCCCACTGATCTCAGGGACTCCGGGTGTTCAGGGATTCTGCACTTCCTTCTAAATGCACAAGAAGAATAATCTGTGGGAAATTATGTTTCACTGAGTCCAGCACAACTTTTGAGGTTCTTTCTCCATTTTTTTTTACATGCAATGGATTCCTGTTTAAGATGCACAAAGTCTTACTTTGGATAAATAAAGTTACTGCTGTTTTCACACATTCCCTTTTCACACCCTGATGGATGCACAGCTCCCTCCCTCTGCACTCCCCTCTGCTCTCTCTCTACTCAACCTCAACTTTTTCCATCCTTCTCCTACCCCTGTTCAGGAGGGAATCCAGGGCAATCGCACAGGAAGAGTAACTCTGCCAAAATTAAACACTGATGTGGGTAATGCACCTCTCCTACCACTACTTTTCAGATAAGAACTTCTTCCTCGGAAGCAGAAAATCACAAATTTCCAAGGTTTGCCTTTGGAATGGCCACTGTGCCAGCCAGTGGGATGGACAGAGCCAGGAAGGCCTGGGAAGGGGATGGAAAAGCCTCTGAGCTTTGATGAGTGCACCAGCACTTTAAATCCTCACCTTTGGACCAGCTGTGACAAGTAACTCTATTTTATTTGCTTGGCGCTCGTAACAGTTCTCTTTGGATGCTGATGTCTCTCATATTACATTTCTGAACAATTCATTATAGCTCAAATAAAATGTAATTCTCGTGTTGTTTTTAATTATTTCACAAAACCCAAAAGTCTCATAATGAGCTCCTTGCAATACCAATATATTTCCATGGTATTATGTCAATGCTGAAGAAAGAAGACGTAGATCCCCCCTCCTGCTGCAAATAAAATACATCTTCTCATATAATCCAAACTTTAATCCATTTCTTATGGTTTGGCTTTGGAGGCAACTCAAACAAATAACCAGGACAACAAACCTCTTCTCTCTCCCACAGTTTGGCCATCTGGAGCATTTGTCAGGCCAGGGCTCTATTTCCTCCTCTCCAGGAGCAGCACCCCTTCCCTCGCTAAGGAAACAAAAACTGAGATGCAGCAGCACAAACCACGTCAATAAAGGTCTGTATCTTTCCACAAACAAACCTTTCACATCCACAACGGTGTGATGGCTGGATTTCTCCCTTACCTGTTGGGATTGATCTGTGCTTTCTGCAGCTGCTCCCCCTGCTCCGCGTCCCTGGGGAAGCCAGAGAGCACCCAGCCATTGCTCAGGCAGTCGAGGGCGCTCAGGCGTTCTGTCAGCAGCTTCAGGACAAGGTTGTCTGGCACTGCAAGGGAGGAAAAAGGTGACATTTATTCTGTCTGCTGAGTCTGCAGTGAAGGGAGAGGCTCACAAGCCCTTCTGGAACCAAACCAAACAGTTAATCCCATTTAGGGCTGACTGGCGTTGGGCATTGTTGGGTTCTGCATATTTATTGTCATGGAACCTCCAAACTCTCAAGGAACTGTAGGAGCAAAGCAAAGGATTTGGTAAAACCTGGTGCCCACATAATTTTGCAATGTCCTTTTTCCTCTCAGCCACTCTGGACTGGTGGCACAGTGACGTGTGTGACACAATCTTATCAAAATGCAAAAACAATGACCTGAGGTGTGGAAAGCAAATCCTGAGACAGAAAAGGAATTTCTGAGCATTCTGGATTGAACTCAGCAGGTGATAATGGCTCTGCCACAAGTCTACATGTGCTATTGCTCCAATTTACCCAAAGGCTTGAAGATCTTACAACTGAAAAGAATTTTCAAACTTAATTTCAACAACCTTAACTACTGCATTGGCAAACCCTTAATTTTAGAGCTAAAAGCTCTTTTTCCTCTATTATTATTTTTCTTTAGGGCAAGAGAGAACATCAGCAAGAAACTGACTGGGATCTCAACTACTATGGAGCTTCTAAAATTCTCTTTAGTGGGACACAGTGGTAAGGAAGTATCCTGCACATTTTCACTAGAGTCTTTATAAAGTAAAATATTTCAATTAAGATACTTAAACTTTTGGGGTTTTTTTCCTTTTTTGGGTGGAAGGGGTGTGCTCAGAATTAAATTAAGATCAACAGCCAGTGGGATATATAAAAATATAAAATCTATAGAATCTATAATCTATAAAATCTATAGAATGACTATAGATTTTCCAATGACTGTTGTCATGTCTTGGGCTCAGTATCAAATAATCCCAAAGAAAGGACAGCAAAATCTCCTGGAGCTGCTTCCCAAAGCAGCAGCCAAACCAATTCCCAAGCAGCAAGGAGAGCCCCTTCCCTTTATCTGTCTGACACACCAGTGCCTCCACTGAAAACAAGAGAGAAATTGCTACATAAATCCCCTTCATGGCAGGTTGATGTTTTGATGCTCACCCTGCCATCACATCTGCATACAAAAATACAACAACAAGTGCTTGTAGGAGAGTGTATGTGTCAGATTTCTAGCACTGCACTTCTCTTCGGGACAAGCTGACAGCAATCTGCCTGGATTTTAGCAGAGTGAATTATTAGCAGTGCACAGTTCCACCCCAGGAACAAGCAGGTTTTAAACTGCAATGATAGAATCCATTTGCTCCTGGAATTTAACATTGTGCCTCTATCATGAAATTCATGGCTTCTCCTTTAAATAATCAAATTACTGAGTTTACAGAACTGCGCTCAGGATTCAATGTACCAGCAAAAAGAGAGGAAAACCGCAGGGAATTAATTAGGAAACAGATTAGTGTATTAATTGAGGATATCCACTTCACATTATAAAAGAACAAGTTAAAGAGAGTAATAATGTCTGTCTGCTGAAAGGAGAAAAAAAAGGAGTGGAATAAACCCACACACTGACAAAGAGCAAAATGACAATGCAAAAACTGGGTATTCTGTCAAAAATGGGATTCATAAAATTAACTGCAACAACAGCACAGCAGCAGGAAGGAATTTTATCAGATGGAAGCTTCTTCCCTATCCAAGACTGAACTGCAGGCAGGCAGGGCAGGGAGAGCAGGAGAATTTCTGTGCTTTTTCCAGGGCAGTTGTCTCCCCACCCTCCAGCTTACAAACACAACACATCCTAGCAGAAATAAAGAAAAACAAACAAACCCAAAATTTCTCTTTCCCAAAAACATATTCCATACAAAGAGCAGTGGAATTTCCCCATAGTCCAGAATTTCTGCAGCATTAAACTTTCTTCATGTGTGTTATTTTATGACAATTCCTGCTGGAATCATTGACATGGATTTACAGAGATGCCAGCTGACATGATTTTATTTTTTCATTTCGGAATGCTGAAAACAGTTTTGCAAGGAATTGGAATAAAACATACAAACTCATGAGTAGGATTCTGGCAGAGCTGACATCCCTGTCAGCTGAACAGGGATCAGGGCAGAGGCTGGAAGGAAATGGCACGGAAAGATGGGTGTCCTGTGCTGCTGAGCTTCTGCAGATCCTGGGAGATTCCCCAGTTCCAGATTGCTTCCATCCTCCACATGGGAAGGAGAAACACTGCAGCACAGGAGGAAATGAAACAGAAATTGTGACAGGAACCTGGGGCATCTCCTGGGCCTGAGCACTTCCCACAGCCTTCTGTGACCCCTGAGGACCAAAATCCTCCACTGTGGTCACTATTTTGGAACAAAACTCAAGCAATCACACAAGGGGGAAAAAACCCTGAGATGCAGAGACAAAGAATTAATAGTTTATCTAATGACATGCCAGGTTTGGGGTGCTCTGAGGGATGCTGGGGACACCTGACACATCTCTCCCTCCAGCCAGGAGTGACTGCAAGACACCAGCAGCACCATGTACACATATACATCACTGAATAATATAGATGCTTACATATTTTCTGTGCCTCCCTCTAAAGCTTGATGGTGAGAAATAAAACATAAACAAGTCAGACAGCAAGCTCTGCTCTCCTCTTGATTAGCAAACATACCTATCACTTCAACACAATGGGGGAACAGAGCTTGTTGGCTGCTTGGTGGCATTACAAAGTACATCAGCTGCCCTTGAACAGGAACAGTCACACTTAAAACAGCTGCATTAAAACTGTAAAACATCTTCCACAGACCAGAGGGAAGGAAAAAAAAAAAGAGAGGGAAAAAAAAATCAGTATTATTCTTATTTTGTAGTACAGACAGAGTAGGTAATGAAGAACTCTGCAGTACAGAATTCCTTTTCACTCATGTGGAACTGTCTCTGGAATGTAAGGCAAATTAATAACCTGTAATTGGAGGGGCACACAGCCTGTCAGGAACTAGCCAGAGGTCTCCTGGTCTTAAGCACATGACCCAATGGGCATATAGCAAAGTAAAATATAGAGATTTCCTGATGAGACAGTCAATCTACATGTTTTAAGGAGATTATGAAGCACAAGAGCTTTGAATAATCAATTCCTTTTCAACATAAGCTTGTGTGAGTTTCCAACTCTGAAAGTTGGGGGAATGAGACTCAGGAGAGATTTTACTTTATCATTAGAGAAGTCCAAAGCTAAGTTTCTTGTAAAAATTACAATGTGCTGCTGCAAAGAGATATCCAGACTAGCTAAGGTGGGAGCACGTCTCTATCAGGGAGAGAAATCGAGGCACAGGAGCAGAATTCAGCCCTCAGAAGTAAAGCTGCAGAGCCACTGAGCTGCAGTGACTCCTGAGAGCACCAGGCACAGCTGAGGACAAAAATCCCCACACAAACCCCACAGCAAACCCCAGGCATGGAAGAGCAGCAGGACGAGGCCACAACCAGCTCCAGATGGAAATGCAATTTATCTGTGCCTGCACCAACCCCACACTCCGTGTCTCCTTCATCTCCCAGCCTGTTTCACCACATTAATGATCAATACTGCACCCCTGAATTGGCAGCTGTGGATCTGAGAAGTGATTTAATCATTTCAGGGGTTTGATCAGGTAGAGGACAAGGCTTAAAGTGCTGCTGCTCGTGCTGGAGCTGCTGCATGGACACCCAGAGATTTTCCATCTCCAGGGCTGTAAAGCAGCACCTTCCAGCAGAGCATTTAAAAAATAAATTTACTTCTCAGAGCTTCAAAGGTTTTCACAGGTATCAGGTGCTTCTCATGAGAAGTGCGTGCTCCTGAAGCTCACAGGAGTGTGGCCTATTAGCTCTTCCCCAATCCGTGGATCTGCAGGACTAACAGAAACCAGGATCAGGCAATCAGGTACAAAATCAGGCAATCAGTTACAAAATCACACCATCTGCACCAGACAAAAGTAACAGAACATTAAAGGCACAGTCTGAAAGGGGAAAAACACCACTTGAGAGATTACAGGGCACTATTCTCCAATAACTTCAATGCTGTCAGTGCTCTGAGCTATGCAATTATCATATTTAAATTGATACCTCCTCCGTGTATTTCCCTTTAAAACAGACTTTTGAAGAGTATCAGCTCACTTCTCCAACCCTATAAAACCTCAATTCTAAGTACAGCATAAATGCATTTACAGATCCAAATTCTGTCAGCTTTGTGCTCTAAAAGGTCCTTTTGACAATCCTGTCCATCTATGCTTTATCCCACTTATTGAGATTATTTTTTAGCAAGGTCTGAAGACTTTCACAGCTAATTTAAATGCCTGAGGCTTGATCCCAGTAGTTGACAGGTAACATCTTGTCCTGAGTACAAGCTACTGCCAAACACTACTTTCCTGAATTGTCCACGAAATCCCAAATTTAGCAAAGCGTGAGATTTCCTTATTTTATTGCTCTAGAAACTCCGGATGATTCACAATGAGTAAATGCCCTTTTCTACTCTGTTTTTTTTTGCCCACATAAAGGTGCTCAGAGATGGTATCGATTGAGATTGTATAAATTGGTTTTTAATGTGTTTGAGAATGATTTTGCAGTGATTTACCACAGCGTGGGCTGATGGATAATTTCGGATATTCCTCCGAGCCGCCGGTGGGTGAGGATGAGCAGGGCTGTGGCAATAACCCCAAAAAATAACCCCAAAAAATAAATAACCCCAAAAAATAACCCCAAACACGGGGCTGACTGCCTGCAGCGGCGCCGGCAGGAGAACAGCGGGCTTGGCCTGGCTGCAGTCGGGAGAGGGGATCGGCTCCCCCGGGCATTCTCCGGGGGAATTCTCGGGAGGCTCCGACCCCACGCACCCCGAGGGTCCTGGGGAATCCAGGGGGGCTCCGGTCTCCGCAGCCCGCGGGGTCCCGGAGGCTCCCGGGGGTCTCCAACCCCGGGATGATCCCGCAATGGTCCCGGGGCTCTGAGCCCCGCAGGATCCCGGGATGGTCCCGGGATAATCTCGGGATGGTCCCGGCGGTCCCGGGATGATCCCGGCGGTCCCGGGACGGTCCCAGGATGGTCCTGGGATGATCCCGGGCTGGTCCCTGGCTGTCCCGGGCTAGTCCGGGTGATCCCGGGCTGATCCCTGGCTGACCCCGGGCTAGTCCTGGGCTGATCCCTGGCTATCCCGGGCTGTCCCTGGCTATCCCTGGCTATCCCGGGCTGGTCCCGGCGGTCCCGGCTCTCCCGGGCTGTCCCTGGCTGGTCCCGAGCTGTTCCCTGACTGGTCCCTGGCTATCCCTGGCTATCCCGGGCTATCCCGGGCTGTCCCTGGCTGATCCCTGGCTATCCCTGGCTATCCCGGGCTATCCCTGGCTATCCCTGGCTATCCCGGGCTGTCCCGGGCTATCCCTGGCTATCCCTGGCTATCCCGGGCTATCCCTGGCTATCCCTGGCTATCCCGGGCTATCCCGGGCTATCCCTGGCTATCCCTGGCTATCCCGGGCTGTCCCGGGCTATCCCTGGCTATCCCGGGCTATCCCTGGCTATCCCGGGCTATCCCTGGCTATCCCTGGCTATCCCTGGCTATCCCTGGCTATCCCGGGCTGTCCCGGGCTATCCCTGGCTATCCCTGGCTATCCCTGGCTATCCCGGGCTATCCCGGGCTGTCCCTGGCTATCCCTGGCTATCCCTGGCTATCCCTGGCTATCCCGGGCTATCCCTGGCTATCCCGGGCTATCCCTGGCTATCCCTGGCTATCCCTGGCTATCCCTGGCTATCCCTGGCTGATCCCTGGCTATCCCTGGCTATCCCGGGCTATCCCTGGCTATCCCTGGCTATCCCGGGCTATCCCGGGCTGTCCCTGGCTATCCCTGGCTGTCCCGGGCTGTCCCGGCCCGTTGTGTGTTCTCTGTCGCCACCCCGCGGTCACGGCGGGCAGCGCAGCAGCGCCCGCGCCGCCGGAACGCCGCGAAAAGCTCGGAATTCGGGCAAAACCGCGCCCGCTCCGGGTCTGCCGAGGCTCCTGAGCCCCGGCAGCGCCCGGCTGGCTCGGAAGCACCGAGAGCATCTCCGGTTCTGCCGGGCTGGAGGAAGGGACAGCGAACACGGCACCGCCGCGGGTGTCACAGGGACCATTCCCACAGAAATCCCGTTCCACTCGCTCGTTCTCACTGCCCAGAAGGGCTCCTGCAGGAATCGGAGTCATTCTTTCAATACACTAAAACAAATAATGCGATAAAATATTTAATTTCCACCTCTAATGTATTTTTGCTTCTTAGCAGATATTAGAACCAGTCTTTCCTTGATTTTATTTTTGGTTTTTTAGGTTTTTGGTCATTTAAAATAGGAATTAGCTGTATTAAAGTGGAAATGATACTATTTCTAAAGCAGGTACAATCCCAAATTATCGATCATATATATAATCATAAATGGATATTTGTGTTTATTTTTACTCCTTTTGTTTCTGCAGAGACACTACAGTTGGACAGAGAACAATTACACTTCAAACCCATTGGACTCCTCATTTCCATTACCAACCAAGCTCCTATTTCCTCCTTATTTCTAAAAGCTCAGCTCTGCTGAAGAACACAGCACAGAATTTGACCTACAAACCCTTCTTGACAGTGATAATATTTTTTAAAAAAGGAATAAATTGGTCTGATAAACATGGTGAAAAACATTGTGGCTTTTTACACCAAATCCTGCTCGTGCTCCAGACCCCCAGGAGTGGGATGGATCCTGCCCTGTGCTCTGATCCCCTTCTCCTGACACCTCCCAGCCACATTTAAAAATAGAAAAGGATGCACAAAAGCTGTTTCATGTTTTCCTTGTCAGGCTGTTCCATGCAGCAGCCTGGTTCTGTTTGTATTACACCCCGTGAAACAGAGCCAAGCCCAGAATTTTATGTTAAACTCCAAAAAAATGAGGATGCTGACAACATGCAATGTGTTTTTCCTTTTGGGTTTTGTATAAAGGCTCCTATGTTATCTCTCTGCACCCCAAACTCAAAACCACACAGAATTCAGGTTAGCAGCCCTTTGGTGAGGAGACAGTGCTGCAAGGAAAGGAGCTCCCACTTCCCTAAATTTTAAAGAATAACTGTCAGCAATGAAGATCAATACAAATATTAAAGATTAATACTTCACTTTTATATTGTACTTTGCTGATTAAATGCCTCTGACAACCACGAGGCCCCAAATGGCCAAGGGCCACATCTTCACTCAAATCCATGAGGGTTTGTGGCACAAATATTGGAAAATTGATCCTCCAGCAAGAGCAGGAATGGTGAATATCACTGCAAAACCATTCCACATAGCCAGGACCATACCCATGAGCTGCCTGATTATCACAATTGCTCCAGAAAACAACTGCACTCCTCTCTTTAGTCAAATCACATTTATTTTGCCTGGTCTGGCTTCCAGGGTTGGCTTTTTAGGGTGGATTTTTTGGTGGCTTTGTTTTTACTCTTAACTAGGGTGGTCTTTAAAAATATCTTTGTAGACCAAGGCTCACTCCAGCTCTGAGTATCTGCCAGACAGACACACCAATCTGGATTGCAGAATAAAGAAAAATACATTCTAGATTTTCAAATAAAGGAAAAGGGAATTCTGATTTATCATCTTGCAGTGATTCTACACACGAAAATGTAAAATTCAGGGAAGAAAATTACAACCTACTGCCTATACATCTGCATTTAAAACTTTCTGTTCACAAGCTTGCATTAAAAACATGGCCACCAAAGCCAGGAAATAAAAAAAATATATTTTATTATGTTCTCTTGACCACCAATTTTCTCCTAGTAGGAAAAAAGACTGCTACCTATTTTCCATAAAAAAACCTTTGTAGCAGTCCCAGAGGAAAAGTCAAAAGTTTGACTTGAAAAACGGAGCTACTTCAAAAGCATTGTCAAACAGAGGTGAAGGTTTCTTAAAAATGCATAAATTAAAGCGTGGTGTATTCATAAATATCTCTGTAACTTTACACAGTTTATTTGTGAGCAAGTTGTACATTTAGGGGAGCTATAGAATTGCTGTAAAACTAACTTAAATCAAGTAGAAAATCGATTTGTTTATTAGCTCCTGTTTGGACTCTGTGTGTGTGTGTGTGTGCATGTGTGTGAAAAATGAAAGAAAAATGGAGAGTTTTTTTCAATAATAAAAAGGGAGTTGCACTGCAGGGCCCCTAAAGCTTGTGAAAAATTAAACTCGACGGATTCAAACTGTCCTATTTCCACTTCAAAAGAGAAGAGGCACTGAGCTCTTCCCAACTTATCTTCAAACGCCCAGCACCCTAGAAAGTTTCTTTAAAAAAAATAAAGTCTCTAGTTCCCCCAAGCACTGTACCCGTTACTGTAGCTGCTGTCTCTCCCTCTTCTAATTATACCCATGTGAGTCTATTAATCAACTTGTAAATTATTTAGAGAGCCATGCGCTGTCTTCAGCCAGTACAAACACACTGCATGCAAAGGCTTGCTGAAAACCAATGGAGCTCCCAAAGGGTCTCTGCAATGTTCAGACAGCTTGCAGCTCGCCAGTACAGCGCTCTTAAAAACAAGAAATAACACTGAGCTTACCCCCTCAGATATCGAGATTTACTCGTCCTTTCAACTCGGAAACTCTCGGCGAGTTTTTAACAAAAGAGGAGCTGCTCTATTGTCAAATCTGTGCTTCGGGCTCAGTGATGAGAATATTAATTTGGTGTCAAAAAAATAAAAAATAAAAATAAAAAAAACAAACCCACCCCGAACTGAGCAAAGTGTTTTCAGTGAGACTGTGATCACAATCGCCAGGGGACCCCAACTTTCAGAGGCTGCACCAAAAAGCACCCCTTTAAAACCACTGCAATTTAAAATAAGGGGAGAGCTGTATTTGTACGAGTAATAGTTTTTATTAGAAAACAGGAGAAATTAGGGAATTCCAGATTTTACCCCCTACGTGCAGGCTGCCATTGGGGACAGCTTCAGATATTACAACTTAAAAAAAATAGAAGAAGGGAGAGGAAATAACCAACACAGATTGTGTGTGTTCAACTCTAACAGGCTGCAAACAGTGCAACGTTATGTGTGTTCCATGAATCACTTCTCTTACCTCCTGAATCTTCATTTTGGTGGGAAAAAACCCAATCACCCAAACTAAACAGCAGTTCTCCCAGCTGAAAAGCAGAATCTTACTGGTTTGGGAGTGGTTTTTTCCTTCATGCTGCTTTCCTGTCATCTCACTCTTCTTGGCTCTATTTATTAAAGCCTCACAAACTGATATATTAATTAGCAGTGATCACTCCACGCTATTTCACCACAAAACTGGACAGACTGACATGCAGATTCCAACTGACTGATGACCTTCCCTATCTCTGTGGTACCCCCAAAATGCTTCTGCTTGTCCTTTCATTAATACAGTGCAAACATCAGGGACATTTAGGTGGGGAAATAAAAAATACTTTCTGCATTTTTTTTTTTTTTTTGTTCTCTCAGGGTATCAGATTCTGACAGACATCTCTAAGATGGTGAACAAAGATCATGCAGATGGAACTTTTAATTAATGTTTGTCCATGTTTTCAGTGAGACATGTCCAGCCCTCCTCAGAATTGGAGCAACCTGAGGACAGGAATTCTGTTGAAAGGTCTCCTTCAGGCCTGTGGGGTCTCATCTGTCCAGGGGAGGCCCAAGTCTATGGAACTGCCTCCTCAGAACATTTCAGAAGGAATCAAACCAAATAAGTTAATTTATGGCACTTCTCTTGCTGCCTGTGGGAGGGTTCTGGCCACTGCACTCACCTCTAACTCCATTTCTTCCCAGGCTGCCCAAGGAAATGGTGTGTGCTGAATTTAGCATTATTGACCAAGAGTTAATCTAACTGGAGTTAGGGACCAGAAGATTGGTCTTAGACTGCAATGTTGGTGATTTTCTGCCCAAGTATAGTGAATAATAACTACCCAGTACTCAGTGAGACCACACCTTCCTAAAGGAACACTCTCTGCATTTCAGACTGGTTGTTTGTCCAAAGCACAACTCAGTGTTTATGACAGGCAGAAAGCTGTCAGGTTTCTGAACTTATCACCAAAAATGCGTTTTTCAATATCTAGTGTGCACCTGTTGTAGACTAGAATGTCCTGGGAATTAAAAAAATAATGGGCTTAAAAATATCTATGCTGTCTTCATTAGGTAAAATAAATCATCATACACAAAACTGAGGATTTTGACAAAAAGCAGGTCTTGATGAGACACCAAACATTAGAAAATACAGACAATGGTGATAGTGGGTTGCCTTTTGGGGTGAATAACAGAATTGTCTGGGCTGTTCCTGAAGTACATGGAAATACATGAAGCAGGAATACAGGAAAAACAGCACCAAGAATGTGGATGGACCCTAAAGCCACGAAGAGATGTGGGTTAGCCAAGCAGAGCTGGAGCAGAACAGGCAGTGGGCAGCCTCAAAAACCCAATAATGAGTCAGCTCTGGACAGGCAGGGCTTTGAGCCTCCTCACAGCACCACAACACGCCCTGTTGGCACATCTTAAATGACTAATTGTATGCAATCAGTGCTGTCCACAAGAAGGGAAACACGCTGAGATCAGTCCCCTGGGGGAGCATTTTAAGAATATATGAGGCATGTCCTCAAGATTTTATGGCGCTGCTTTCGTTTTGACAAGTAATGATTTGAGAACAACTTTTCTCCTGCTCTGCCTTTGGTTCCCCTGCTCTGCGGAATGTCACTTGCAGGATTCCCCACCCACAGGCACAGCTAAGCCTCTCAACAACCAGAAATGCAATGAAAAGGGTGAAGTTCTAATTGCTTTTCCACTTCCAACACTGTCTGCTATTGGCTGCAAGTGAGATTTTCTGGGAACTGACTGCAGTCAATCATAGCAGGAGAATCTTTCCCCTGTTTTAACCTGGGCTGCAGCAAGAGAGCAAAGATGCAAAGATTCTTTGCCCACCTTTCCTCTTCAGTACCCTGTGTTATTCCATTTTCTCCAAGCCTCTTGTGAGGGCAGTAATGAATTCTTGTTAGTGTTTACTAATGTAAATTCATTCTTTGTTATCCCTGGGAGAGGAGGATTAGCAAAATGACAGAACTTATTATTTCTGGTTTTGCTGGATGATATTTATCTTTATTCAGCCCTTAATTTTGTGCTGTGTCCCACCAAATAAAATATATATGTGCATATCAGCAAATCTAAGGCAGAATTTTTAGCATAATGCACAGAAATATAGTTATGATCCCTATTAATATTCAGAAGTGTTCTACAGCTTTTTCTGTGCATGCTGTATTAAAAAAATTAATCTAAATCTGAAATAATTTCTAATTTGGAGGAAGAAAGGAATTACAACTTCAATTTCATTTTCCTGAAATGAAAGCAGCTCCCTTGGACTAAGGATGTGCATATTTTTAGGACTGGCAAAAAATTATGATCTGTGCAATTATTTTACTCTACTGGGAATGCATCTCCTTTAAGGAACTTTAATGGTTAAGATGGAGTTTATAAAACACACAAAGAACATTTTAGTAAAGGAAGCTCTTAAAGGAGCTATCTTGGAATAAACAGATCATCCAAACTCCCATCTCAGCCATAACTGAAATTTAGAGAGTGAGGTATTTACAGTCCTCCTCTGCACAGAGAAGAGCAGACAGTGAAATTACAGCACGCACATAAGATTCTGAAATCAATGGGCACCATGGAAGTCAGGCCTAGAGCTTGAAAGGATCTCCATGTGGGAGTTGAACTGCACTCAAAACCAGCCACACCCAGGTCAAACCAGATCACAGGAAGGAATTGTGAAAAATGTGTATTTTATGATTGGCTTTTCGCAAGTATTAAAATGAATATTGTATGTGTAGGTTGGAAAGTTATGGTGTATTAATTTTCTTAAATAGAGTTTTGGTTTATAACATAATGTTTGAGTAGAAACTATGCTATGTAAGATATTTGTTTAAAAAGGATTCACACCAGATAGAAGCCACAGGACACCTAAATCTTTCAGAGAAAGGGAATTTATTGCTCCCTTATCAGCAGAAAACTAACTTCTTCCCACCTCGCTCAGACAGGAAGGCAGCATGAGGATTAAGAGGAAGAAGTTGACAGTGACCAGACAGAATCCTGTGTTTGAATGGAATTTATGCATCATGTATGAGATGTATGAATATGCAATGATTGTTTTTAAGGGTTAATTCTCTGTTAATGGGTGTCCTTTTTCGGGCTTGTGCTGCCCAGAAAAAGGTACCCGGACATCCGTATCTCTTTGTTTTTATTGTCTCATGTTGTCCTAATCTCAACTGTTCAAATTTTATTATTCTAATTATATCATTATTTTTATAACTATTTTATTACTATTAAACTTTTAAAATTTCAAAAAGAAGTGATTGGTGTTTTTCACAGAATTATTGCCACACCTGGAGACCCCGGATCCCCTGCACACCACACTCTGAGATCCCCTGCCTTTGAGTCAAACTCAGAAAATCCTCTCCTACATCTCTGTGCCCATTCCAGAGGACCCAAATTTCCCCTGTCAGGCTGCAGAGGTTCCTGCTGGGCATTGCCATGGCCCCAGAGCAGCTCCCAGCCCTGAATGCACTGGGCTGCTGACTGCAGCAGGGATAAATGCAACCCATGCACTGGAGATGGAGTTCAGAGTTAAAATCCATAACCCTGAGGCTTGATAAAGGGATGGCACCCCCAAAGCTGCAGGCTGCCAAAGATCTTTTGGAAAAAGTGCTGAATCTCAGGGTTTGTTATCAAGGGAACCTTGATTTAACCTCAGTTAATTTGAAAGGCTCGTGTTTCAGAGCTGTCTAATTCAGCCTCTAATTCAGAATTAAGCTTTTGTGCAAAAAACAAAAGAGATTTTCAAACTTTTCACCTTACCAAATACATTTTTGCTAAAAATAAAGGACAACACAGATTTTTCTCTTTGCTCTGGGGGGGCTTTGCTCAAAATTCCATTAATACTGAAGTTTAACAGAGATTTCCCCATCTTCAGCACGATTGTCTCCTGGTGTTTGTACCACTGGAAACCATTTGTGCTGCTCCCAAAAGTTCCTCTTCCAAGCCATTGCAATTGGGCAAAATAAACATTCTTCCACCCTCCTGCAACGTGACTTGTCCTCTTTAATTACAGATATTCTCTGATTTCTAACACCCACCACACACAGACAGCAGGACAACTGGGACAGACAGACAGGGTGAAGCTGCTGCCCTCAGGAGCTCAAAGTATTTTTGATTTATCTGAAATCCCTGCAGAATTTTCCAAAAGCAAAGTATACTCAGTATTTGTTGTGGCAGTCCCCTCCCACAACCAAAAATGCTGACAGAAATGAAGTATAAAGAAACTTTAAGTTTAAAATATTTACATGAAAGTAAAAGAAACTATGGTAGCATTCTAAAAGTCAACATCCAAATATAAAATGAAACACAATATTATTGTGCTTTGAAAGCAGTTTGACACAATGGTGTGCTTTAAAAACAGTTTGAACTGATACAGAATTTTAATTTAGATTTAATTAGAGATTAAAATATGGAATTCAGATTTCAGAATGTGCACAAGAAATCTGAATTTTGCTGGAGCAGTGAATATTTGCTTTGAGGATATAAAAAAACCCCTTAGAAATCCAACTTCTGTTACACAATGCTACAAACCCCATGGAATAAATGGAATTAATTGACTTTCAGGCTACTCTGACCAAGAAAAATTCACTCAGAATTTGGTTTTTGCTACAGATTTGTAACCACAGTGTAATGAGACAACAATGTGCCCTACCTGGGCATCCACTGTCAATGTAAGGCTTAACGAGTTCTCCAAGTTTTGTGTTGTCTGCAACAGCTTCCTTTAGCAGTTGCCCACAGCAAACTAACAGGAAGGAAGAACAAAAAAGACACAAGGTTAAATTTTAAAAAGGAGGCAACAAAGAAAAGAAAAGAAAGGAACCCAGAAGCTGCATACTGGAATAAGGTCACTGAATAAAATAAAAGTTGTATGTTTTTTGAGTTTGTTGTTAGGGTTTTGTTGGGGTTTTTTGGCCAAGCAGAGTGAAAAGCAAGCAGAATGAGGGTATGGAATGAAAAAAAAAAAATAATATATTTGGCAAAGAACGTATTAAAAATGGAGAGAATGATATTAATCAAATATATTTCTGAAATAACAACTCAAGGGATTGCTAGTGGCTTTCACTTTTTATAAACTTGTAATTACTGAATGAAGTTCCAGCTGCTGAACAGCATCTGAAGCACGCTGCTGGAGGTGCAGCATAATGCTCAGCTCAGGAAGGGCCTCCCTGGATCATTTAATGATCATGTAAGGATTACATTTAAAAAAACTGTGCTAATGCAATATTATCATTGATTCCAAACACACCCAGAACACCAGGAGATGCAGATTTCAGGTTTGAGCCAGGACAGCTGTACAGGAAATATTCCTGGTTTGGGCTTGGAGAGCAGTGGCTGCCCAGGGGAGGGAGGGAGCCACGACATGGGGAGGTCACACAACAGCAGAAATCCTGGCTACAACTCCAATCTGGTAAAAATATTAGCTATAATTCCCCCTGGAGATGATTCAATTAATAATCCTAAATTGATTCCTTTCTTCCTGGAATCAATAGCCCTGACAGGAACTGCCTTTGATGGGAGGAGATGGAGCCCTTTAATCAGTTTATTGCTGTTAATCACACTGCCAGGCCAACCCCCCAGCAGTGCTCCTGGGACAAAGCTGATAAAATTCAATGTTTAAGTGACAATTTGAACAGTCACCAGTTGTCCTGGAGAAGCAAATTCATATTCATAATAAATAGTGTAAAAAACACAACAGAAACTCAGTGCACAGACCCCAATTTAAGACACCTAATGAGTACACACCTAAATTCAACCCAATTCATGAGACTATTTAAATATAGATTTAAATTTTTGAGCCTGAGCTTCATGCCCAATGGCCTAATAGAAATTGTGTGCTGAATATTATTCTGAAAAGTGATGGTATTCCAGCTCTGTATTAAACACTTAATTTTTCCTAATATTTGAGTTATAGAATACTTAAAATAAAATGCAACATATGGGTAAAGCACTGGTAATGGTTTTTAATAAAAAGAGCTGCAACTCTCTCATATTGTAGTTACTTTAGAAAAAAAAAAAGCAAATTTTGACCTAGATGGAACACTATGAAACCTGCAGTTTTAGAAAAAAAGTTGAAAAAAATTCAAAAAGGACCATAATTTTTATTACAGTCAAGCATGATTTGTTTTCTTTAAACTAATTACATAATTAATAAAAATACAGCTTTGAAAAAATCTACAAATATTTAGTTTCTCACATGATATTTTAAAATACAGCAATGGCACAATAACTGACATCAGAAATATTCTACCAGAACTGCCTTTTGCTTAACTAGCATGATGTGACTAATCAGCAAATTTTACAGCTAGCAGACATTTGTTTAAAATAATTTATGGCCACTCCACTGTTAGAAGACATTATGAACATGGAAATTACTGCACTGATGCTATCACCAAGCTGCACTTTTATATACAGAACTTTTTAATATTTAAATTATAATCATGAACAAGGCTCATGCAGAAATTTCTGGACTTCCTTTACAGAAGAAAGATGATACACTTTTAACTAATTCCTTCATTTTCTCACACATTACTTGAGCTGTGCAGAGCCTGAGACCTCACTAAAGTTCAGAGTGAATTATATTTTAAAAGTGCCCCAATTTTGGTCAGAGAGCTGAAACTGAAATCATTACTCATGATCCACTGATCCACAGAAGAATTCAGAGCACTGCAGGAGTCTAACAATAGAAAAAATACAGATGTAAAAGGTATAAAAATGATGAAATGATGACTAAAAAAACCTTAGAGATGGTTTGTCACACCATATATACTTGGTTTACACTTCTTCATTCAAATACTTTTCACTTCCCTCCAAGAATTGACATCCACAGCAATGGACAAAGGTAAGAAAGACAGCAAAAGATAAAGGATCAAAAAGAGAGAAAGGGGGAATTGAGCAAAATGCATGTTTACTGAGAACTTACTGTTGACAAGATCATATTTCTGAGCTATTAGTGCTGCCTGCAGGCTCTTCCCACTGCCTGGGGGGCCAAAAAAGAGAACCCGGGGAGTGAAGGGGGCAGCAGATCTGTGCCGGGTTTGGACAAAGGCAAGAACTGCAACAGGGGAGAAAAGCAAAAAATTAACCCATTTCCTTAAAAAAAAAAAAATATATATATATAATAATTAACTACTCTCTTCTTTAAAGAAAAATGTTGATCATGATTTATTTTATCAATGTAACATCCAGACTCTGCACCCAAAATCAGGACACTGATATAAAACTGTCCTGTCAGCAATTCACTCTGAGAGGCATTTTAGAAATCTCACTATCATTACATTCCTCTGTCTTTCATCAGTGCCTGTCAAACCATTTTAAAGAGCAGATTCAATTAATAATTGTTCTCTTACCATGTTGTTTTTAGCAGAAGTAATTTTTGCTTGATAGCTACAATTTTACCATGCAAATTATAGAGGGCTGTAATTACATTTAATACTTTCTGCAGTTTCTGAACAAATATTTAAGTGTAAAAACTTGAGATGTTAAATTAATGACATTTATCCAGCTGTGTGTGATTAAGACTCCTAATTACAATATTACAGACTTGTAGCACAGTGTGTCATGACACTGCTCAGCCTTGACAAAGCAGAACTGAGTGTGGATGTTTTATTCTTTTACCCATCCTTTTTGTGTAACTTGTAAAGAATATTTGAGCTTCTCTGCCTGATTCCACCCATTTGCTGGACACCATCCTCCTAAATTTTGCTTCAAGCAGGAAATAGCACCTTCAGGTCAACCTGCAGGTTCGGAAAGACCACGGGACTTGTGAGGCATCATCAGCACTGTCACATCATAGAGACCTGGACTTGGTCACAATCCCAAAAGAGAACCTGAGAGATCACCAAGAAGCCAAAAGGTGTCACAGCACTGGCAGTGAGGACAAACTGGGGTTGTGTTTGGACATAGCTGTGCCCATCTGATGGCTGAGAATGCCAGAGAAGGGAGCAGCTCGAGCCATACAGGTTTTTCCAGGGATCAGTCAAATTCCAAAGCTAAACTGTCTGGCACTGATCCCACCTGCCATGGTTGGCCATGCCCAAAGCAGCCAGGACACATCTGCACAGGCTCTGATTCCCCTGGGATTGCAGTGGATACAGCTAAAGGTGAGCCCAGGTGAGCTGCAGCCTCTGTTTTTGTGAGATCTTCAGTTCCAATACAAGACTCTCTAAAGAGTCCTTGTAATAAAAAAAGAATTTTAGGCTAAGGAATAGGAGAAGCTTAAACATGACTGTTGGTATGAGTCATAAGCTGTATTAAAAAGCACAAAAGGATTGGTGGGCAACACCCTGAGGATCAGGATTTCAGGAGCCATTGTCAAAACATTGCTCTGCACCAACAATTTTTCAGGGAACCCTCCCTTTAATGCTTTGGTATGATGAGAAAATATTTTCTAATCAAGAAACACCTCCAGAAAACTGTAATTTCAACATAGCAGACCTAAACTAAAACTGCAGCCAGGTGGGATTGCATCCATGTCCTCCTGCAGAGCTGGGATCCTGCACTGCCCAGCTGCAGTGGGGGTCATTCCCACACCAGGGCAGCAGCAACTGCATGCACTTCACAACATTTTATAATTGTGTGAAACGACCCACAATGCTGCTCATTTTTGGGAGAGATCTCCTCTTTTTTTTTTTTTTTAATGCTAGCTGGGGCAATAAAAATCTAAACAAAAAACCCTGGAAAATCCTACTAGAAAATAGTGTTTGCTGCATGGCTTCCTAAACCCTGAGTATCAGCTACCCAAGCAGTGCTCCAGTTATTCTGAACATTTTCCACAACCCAGTGTATTGAAAAGCACAAACATTACAGGCAAAGCACCCTGCTTACAAATGATGCTTAATTTGCAGTAAATAACCAAGTTAATTAGGAGTAATGATCCCCTAGACAGTCTCCACATCTAATTATTCTTTTAAAAAAATCTGGCTGCTTGATGCACTGCAGAAAAAAAGATCTAGAGAGGATTTTTTCATTCCAGTTTTCAATTTATCTCACTACATTATTAATTAATAATAATTAATATTCAGGCACTCACATTTTTATTTACAATTCAAGGCATGAATTCTTTATGAATGATGATATGAACTTTTAAATTTAATTAAGTAATTTAGAGGTAATTAATGTGGAAATTCAGAATATAAACTTCCTACTTGTTTATCTTAAAAGTGCAGCACTTGTTATTAAAAAAAAAGACCTTTTTGAGATGCAAAATTACTGGGATATAAGAGATCATCTGCAGACTGACAGCTACAAAGTACATCAATTGGTCTTCCTGGCAGTTTCCTTATTCTCTTCTAGAAGGATCAACATTAAAAGTCAGACTGCATTACAGTCTAGCAAAGGCAAACAAGAACTGATGAACAGGAAAGCTCCCAGCACAAACAGCTTTTAAACAATGAAATGTTCCCAGCTTTGAGCTACTCCTCCTTGTTGTTCTCAGACTTTGGAAGGTACTGGCCCTTTGGGAGATGAACAATTGAGCCACAGGGCTCCCTTTTAGAAGAGACACTCACAGAAATGATGGTGACATTTGCTCTACTGAGTCAGCTCTTCCTTGGCAGGGCTGTGAGCTGAGAATTTCCAGTTATCTGCACTTACTCCAGTAAAATAATTACCAGGAGCAGCCCAAATGCTGCTCTAGAGAGAGCACAACTCAGCTGGGAGCCATCTGTGCTGCCTAATCCTACAAAGTGACTCTAACAGCCAGGAACCAGCCCTCCAACAGGACTTTCTCTACTTGCCACAAAGCACACATTTACCCTGAGAGAGAACATCCACGGAGGGCTGGTCTGCATTGATGGATTTCAGAACTTTCTGGTAGATGTGGAAAATCTCGGGGAAGTTTCTGTGATATTCCAGCAGCTTCCTGGACACCTCCTGCTCTGAGAGATCTTCTGGTTTCACCAGTCTCTGCTGCACCTGGGGGTCACTTGGCCAGTCAAAGGTTGTGTGGAAAACCTCTGCAGGGAACATGGTTAGGAGCTGAGAGCATGAATTAACAGATCTCTCATTAAAAATGTCCCTCTTCATTCCACTCCTCAAAACATCCAGTCTGATTTTTTTATTGAGCTATGGCAGGATTCTATCTCGTGATGGATGATTGATGATAAAACTCAACAGACAATACAGAGCTGAGTCGATTTGACAGTTTATTTTATTTAATAGAAATGCTTTTATTTAATCTAATACAAATTATTTTATTTACCCTAAGAGCATCCTTGCAACTCAGAAACAAAGCAGGACCTAGCAGAGATGCACAGGAAAATTATAAACTCACATGGACAGATCTAACATTTAAATATTCTGTACTGCCACAGTCCACTCTTTGCAGGCTCAACAGTGAGCCTTTTATTTCCCTGTATTTTATTGGCACTGAAAATAACACAATATCAACAAATACCATTTCCAAACAGCTGAAATTTATAATTACAAATTCCTACTAGTTCTTAAAGGGACCCCATTTAAATTTAACCCCATTAGTAGTACTACAATGTTTGTGAGACCAAGCAACACTGCAGTCTGCAGTGGAGGTCAGGAACAAACAATACTGCACCTTGTGTGAGGGGATCCAGCCTTTTCCCACCACTCCTCTCAATCAGCACAGTGTCTGGGGCATAGAGCATAACTAGGCAACAAAAAGGGAAAAGGAGAAAAAATTAAAAATGTAACTCTTGTTAATTATTTGTTTTATTCCCTGTAACTGTTCAGATGTAGCCTAATATTAAAGGCTGAATTTATCTTGAGCTCATTTCATTTCCCAGCATTCTCCCTGCAAATATTTTACTTCACTTTTAATCAGAATTTTGCTTCACCTACTAAACAATACAGTGGGATAAAATATCCATGAATCCAGTACCCATGGGCACTAACTGTCCCCATTATCCAAAAAACATCACCAGCAGCAATAAAAAATTGTCTCTGGAGCCTCAGACAGAAGTTCCCACTGAGCACTCAAGACTGATTCTCTTCTACACCACAAACATTACTTTTCACTCAGGTTCTTTGGTGGTGAGAGCAATGAAACTGATTTTTTTTTTATATATATATATAACCTCACAGAAAAGTGTTCCAACTTGATTAGAAAGCATCAAAAGACGAAGAACCTGTCAGTTCCCTGGGTTGCTTTTGGCTAATCATCCTTGCAGTTAAACACTGTAATTTAATTACTATTTTCAGTGCATTTGATTACAGGTTTCAAACAAGTTCTTTTTATGACTTTCTTCTTTGTATTAAATGGCTTTTTCAGGCACTTTTCTCCCTATTAAGGTACTCACACACAGTAAATCTCATCTCCTCTCAATCTCCTTTTTGATTAACTAGACAGACTGAGCTGTAAGATTCTCATTCAGGTCTTGGTGGCACAGATATAATTGTGAGCAAAACTCAACTTCAGATGTTATTAGGTATATTAAAAATACATGCAAGTACTAGACATTAAACATTTTTGCCTAACTCTACTGCAGTGATTCTGAGTTCTTCATTAACAGTTGAATATCATCCAAATCAAATCCAAAGTGACAATTCATCAAGTTGGATAAATTCTGTTCACTGTGCACTGGCAGCTCTGCATTTATCATTTCACACTGCATTCCACACAATTTTTTATATTCCAAATAGGTCCTTTAACTACAATTTGGGACAAGTGGCTTCTCCTCTATGGCAAGGGCAGCTGTCAAGGTCTGTTAAACATTCCACCCAAAACCAGCCAGAATCCAGCCCCACTCTGAAAGGTCAAGCTTAAAACCATCACATTTCCACTTCACTTGGTGAAATTTACATTCTCTAATTCAATAGAAACATAAATTTGTGTTTAGCACATGAGGAACTGGTTTAGTCTGAGGACAAAAGCTGATTTTTAGAGAGGGAAGTCAGGAGCAAAGCCACTTGTAGCTGCTCAAACCCACTTGGTGTAGGGAATGGAATTTACAGAGCTCTGACGTGGAAGGAGAAAAGGCTGTGAAAGACAGGGCTTAAAATCTCCCAGGTTACCTCAGACTTTCAACCCTACTGAAATATTCTGCTGTCTGGTGACTGTCTCCAGCATTGGTACTGAATTTATTGAGGATTTTTTGAGACAAACCCTTCTAGCCTTTCCTCCTGGATGCAATCACACACAAACCTTGTACTGCTTACCAACATGCCTAGGAAAAATGCCAGATGATTGCAGCAGCCATGCCTGCTCCTGATTTTCAGGGAAGCCTTCCAAAATCCATCCCTATTGAACAAAAACATGAAACAGTTATTGATCCTGGAAGGGAAAAAAACCCAAAATTCATACTAAATCTCAGTGCTGTTTACACAAAAATTACCTCATTCTGATCCTTCCACAGCACAGTATTTCTCATGGATGCTTGTGAGAGAAGAAAGCAAACATGGAGCACTGATATTTTTGTGAAATTCATGCACTGATTCCACTGCCACACAGCAATGGGAACTTATGGATTGTAGCAATGATTTTTTTTTCATGTTTCAATCTTAAAAATAAAAACAAACCAACTTCTATCTCAAATAAAAACAACCCAAAACAATTTCTACAGTTCTGAAATATTCAAAAGGACACCAGCCCACACTGTGTATATATATATTAAAAAAAAAGGAGCTAAACAAATCTAAAGACAGATTTAATGCCAAGAATACTGAGGGAAAATATGCATGCTTTCATTATTTTCTTAAATTATACAGGAAAACTCACAGTAATGGAACCAGCGTTCCCAGAGCTAATGAAGCAACAGAGCAAAAGAAAGAAAAAAGAAAAAAGAGCCTTTTGCTCCCTTAAGTCCTTGTTATAGCCAGCTAAGTGTTGGATTGAGCATCTTTAAAAAAACATTTACAGATCTGTGAAATACCGACGGAGAGCTGCAGCCTCGCTCAGTTTTTGTCTGATGCAGTGTTTGAAATCTAATCCACTTCCCAGGCTCACATCTGAATCTTCTGAGCTCTCCCTAATTTATCTGTCAGTTGCCTGAGCACACAAGTCCTTGCTGTTCTATCCCACCCCTCAAAATAACTTTGTGATACCACAGGAAATCTGGGAGCCATCTCCGTGCTGAAATAAAGGAGATATTTTAATATTGCATTAGCTGGCAATCACTCTCAGCTCCCTCATAAATCTGGTGCTCTGTCAGGGTGGGGTCCAAAGGTTCTCCAATATTTCAGGGAAATCTATCTCCAGGACTTCTGTGGGAGGGAATGGGCCATTCCAATTACACAAGGAAATAGAGCAGACTATTTAAAATTCCTTAATTAGCCTGGTTGCAGGAACATGTCATCCTGCTGACAGATGTAGAAAATACAAGACTCAAGTAACTGCAAGCCATTTTTGCCACTCCCAGTGTTTGCTCTGCCAAATTAGAATGAACCACTGGCTAAGGTCACACAGGTGCTGAGAAATCAATTTATCCCTCGGGACTTGCAGAAGGCAAAGCTGAACAATGTTTGTAGTGCTATGCCAGGGACTTCAGCACTAGTTTGGAATAACTGTGTACAAAATACATACATATAGACCCAGATCTTCTAGGGAGAAATGGCATCTGAGGTCTGATGGCAAATAAATCGATGCCAATTTACAAAGACTATAAATCTGGCTTGTTTTCTCCACTCTGAGTGTAACATTTTTGGAAACTAAAACAAAACAAATAAAAAAAAAATAAAATTGCCCCACAAAACCTGAAGTCACTACAGCTTATGGCTCAAATCACATAATGTGCAACAGGCAGTAAAAACAATACTGTAACAATAACCAATCCATACTTTTAACAATCCACAGCAAACTTCAAGAGGTTTACACACAAATTTCAAAGGTCCTTAAAACAGGCAATAAGCAATTTTACAGCAAAAAGTTCGGGCTATTTAGGAAAACAAAGCTCAATAAATAGCTCCCTGCAGAAAATATATTTTAAGGCATTAAAAAAATGCAAAACCAACACACAGTACAAAAACAGTGAGCATTTTGGAGCTGATTTCCAAAGGTCTCCGAGTTGCAGGGTATCAGTCAGTCCCTAATTAGAATATATTATCCATCTACTTGACACTTCAGTGAAATGTCTATTCCAGCACGGGGCTGCAGCTTTGTTCAGAACAGGTTTATTGATATTCTGCTGCATCCCCTCTCCATACCCCCAGTGGCTCGGTTCTGTTTTATCACACATCAAAAAGGCCGTATGCTCAGGGCACCCCATGCACAGCTCGGAGCTGGAGGTCTGAACAGCTGCAAGTGGTGTGCTATCACAGGAGGGACAAGCTCCAAGCAGATGTCACAGATAAAATAAAAAAAAATTCAAAAAAAAAAAAAGGGAGAAAAAAAAGAGTGAAAACGGAGTGTGGCTTGGGAACGGAGCAAGAGGAAGGAAGACACAGCAGAGCAAGACCTGACTTACAATATGCCTATCATGCTTTATGCAAACACTGGTCTTTTTTTGCCCTCCTGACTGTCATTAAAGTGTAATTAGTAACTTCACATGATAAATTTGTTTCTTTAAGAAGCCATCTCTTTTTGGTTCTTGATAGCAGTAACCTTCTATCCAGGCGTGGATTGCACCTTATCACACCAAGGCTGGAACAAAGCTAAAAGTGAGCAATTCCACGGTGCCTGCACTCTGTGGTCACTGCTCCCTCTGTCCCAGCTGGAACCTCCCTGCTGTCCCACATGAGCCCTGCAAGCAGAGATTCTGCTGCTGCCTTAATGCCAGGTGAGCTGCTCCTTGGAGACCCAGGCCATGCTGGAAAAGCAGCAGCAAGGATGCACTTTCAAAGGCATCACTTTCCTCTCCAGACTTCAGGAATCTGGAGAAAAGGAACTGCTCAAGGTCATTCCCAAATGTAAATCTCTCTGCTTTGCTGGCAGTTCTCTCAGCTATGATACCAAGCCTACAGACTTTCACACTTTCCACCACGATAATAATGACTTGGGTATTCAAGTTCCCTCCTGTTATTTGACCTGAACATCCTCCATATTTTTTTTTTAATTACCAAATCCAAAATTGACACTGCCTTTGAATAAAGAAAAAGAAGCAGCAGAAAGAAATAATGCTGAATTATGTGGCACATTAGGAAAAAAAAATCTTAGCTAGAAGCACAAAGGTCATGAATACAGCTGTTTTTAGGAAAACAAGTAATCACAACAGTTTTTCCACATTATTATTCAGTGGTTTTGAATAAGAATTACAAGGTTTTCACTCCCAAATAAAGAAAGGGGTCAGAAAATAAGACATACACCAAAAAAAATAATATCACTAATGGCTTTGCCAGTAGGGATCTAAAATTCTGGAGATTTTCAGAGCACAGCAGACTGAGGAGTGCAGCAGAAATACTGACAACCCAGCTCTTGCAGCCCATCAACATGAGCAGTGTAGATGATGGAAAGTGCTCAAACCTTGCCAAATTTCCCACTAGAAAGGAACCTCTTATGCCCCACATGAGTTCTGTCAGTGGAGTAAGGGTAAGATGTTTTAAAAAGTTCCATTCTTCTCAGAAAACAGAAAATGTGAACAGGCAGATTCTCTCCCTGGATAAATCTTTGTAAAATCAATGTCTTTGCATGGAGTTTCACAGAGAAAACATTATTAACTTTAGCTAACAAGGTAAAATCATTATTAACTTTGGTTAACAAGGTAAAATCAAACAGAACCAATCAAGGTAAACCCAAACAGAGCCAATCAAGGTAAACCCAAACAGAACCAATCAAGGTAAAACCCAAACAGAGCCAATCAAGGTAAAACCCAAACAGAACCAATCAAGGTAAAACCCAAACAGAGCCAATCAAGGTAAAACCCAACAGAGCCAATCAAGGTAAAACCCAAACAACCAATCAAGGTAAAACCCAACAGAACCATTGTTTTTCTTTGCCTTCCCTTTCAAGAGCAGCCACAAAAAATGCCCATCTCAGCTCATTCTGCCTCTCTTTGTGTGACTCACTGGGCTAAGCTTGGTTTCTAAAGATCCTGACCCTGCAGGAAGGTGGCTCAGCTCTCCCTCAAACACATCCTGAGCAATCTCTCTCCAGCTCCATGAATTCCCTCCACAACCCCAGCAGGCAGAGGGGCTGCAGCCAAGCTGTGCTAACCCTGCAAGATGAAAATTCTCTGTATCAGCCTCACAAGAGCCAGGCTCTAACATAATGTCTGCAATAAGTTTCCTGTGAGTGCTGCAAGACCTCCCCACCTGATCCCTCACAGCCCTGACTAGGTTTGTGTTACAAGAACACATAACACAGGGCCTCAGCAGAGCTGTTGATCAATAAAAATGTTCTCCTTAGAGAATGCCAGTGACATCTATAAACCTGTGAGTGTCAAAACAACGGCACAAAAAATCCTGTATTCCTACTGTCAGTGGGATGAAAGCTGCACAATTAATGCCAAGGCAATGACACCACAAGGAGAAATAAAACAAACAGCTGGTGGTACTGTGGTCCAACATGCTGCTCCTAATCTGGGAACATTTTCAGTGAAAACATGCTGACTCATGTTTTGAAAGAAATGGCATAAATCTGGTCAGTGATGTAAAAACCCTACAGCATTAATTCTGCTTTGAGTTACACACAGAAAATATTACATATTAAAATGCATAGATCCCTTTTCAAAGGAGAAAATAATTTGTGGTCACTTTGTGTGTATCTATATATTAATATTAAGATTTTTAATAAGCATCACACCTTTGAAAAACAAATAATGTGTTTTTTCTGAAACCAGTTGGAACCTCAGCTGGGTTGATAACATCCACTTCATTCCTGCTGCATGTCAGGGAAGCTTCATAAAGGTTTTTTTTTTATTTCCCTGGTTCTGTAAGACACCCAGCACTGATTCAGTGCTGCTGGTGACAACAACAGGAACACAAAATGCAGGCAGGACTCTGTGCAGCCGTTGGCATTTTAACCACCTTGTCACCTTACTCATACATGACCTAATACTTAAAATAACTCACTGAGAGATCCTTCCCTCATTATTGACAGGAGAACTAAAGCCATGCCAACAATTATAGAAAGCACAGGGAAAAAAAGATGGAAAATAAGGTGGATGCAGCCTGTGGAGAGCGATGGATTTTGCTTGTACACTGACAGTAAAACTCACTTTAACAAAGACTGGGAAAAGTAGTTGCTGAAAACATATGTTCTTTTAATCAGGGAAAGAGACCTGTCTGGAAAAATGAGCATTTTTGAGAGGTTTTAGAGCTCTTGTTATAAAAGAACTAAAAATACCACACAAATGAACAGGTCACTGTACCACAGGTGGTTTTATGCAGGTTCTCCTGCCAGCTGAAGGGCCTAGGTCCTGTGTGCATTTATTACAAATAAAAATACATTGAGTGCTACCAGATATATAATCTGGAGTGCTAAGTTACTATAGTGAGTTAAAGTGAAGTAAAATAGCTCAGCTGAAAAGACCTTCAAGGAAAACCAGACAGACCCATAGAATTCAAGCACAGTGAACAGCAATACAAAAGTTTAATTCAACCTTGCAAATTCAACATTAATAGGTCAATTATAGAGTAAGGTCGGCAGTGTTTTATGAAGAAAAGTTGATGCTATTTAGGATTTCTGCAAATCCCTTTACTTTTTTTTTCTTAAAAAAATCATTGTTTCAGTCTCCCAGATGATGAAACATAGAGCAAGAAACATGGGATGCCACAGCTTTGAGCACAACTAAACCTATTCAAGCTAAGAGTGAAAATATTAATTATTACCCAGAAGACAATATATTCAAATGCAGTGTTTCCTAACAGAGGAAGGAAAAAAGAGACACAACAAGAAAGAAATAAAACCTAAATTAGTAACGTTAAGACTCCTTTCCTCAAGAAGAGCCAAAACCTTAACAATATTGATTTCTATCTATTTTCTGTTTATCTTTTTTGTCCACTCCATCTCTGCCAGTTGCCCCAGGCAATCAACAAAGCTCTGCTTGTTCAGCCTTTGATCATCTCTGTGCTGGAAGATTAGCATATGCATACTCTCATCCTCCCCTTTATCCTGTTAATAAAGCTCCAAACTCCCTCCGCTGATGTTCAAGAAAGCAAGCAGCTCGGGAGCCCCGATGGTTTGCCCCCATTCCCTGCTCTGCTCAGGACTTGGAATGCTAAATACCAGGCACGAGTTGTGTAAGTGCTTATCCAGCAGCCCTCTGAGGAGCAATTCTTACTTGTTTGATGCAGTCCACGTTTGACAGACGTTCCTGGATCAGATTGGCCCAAAGCGCGTTGGGAATTTTCTAAAGAAAGAACAAAACAAAAAAAAAAAGAAAGAAAAAAAAAAAGGGCTGAATATTCACAATTGAGTTCAAAAGGAATTTCACCATGCAGGCACGTTGTGGTTAAAGGTGAAGTGAGATGTCTTCTTGGAAATAAAGAAATAAATAATTCTGTGCCAGTCCCGGGTCATTAACATGAGTTAACGACAAAGAGTTAATAAGGGCACAAAAATCAGTGTTAAAGGGAAGCTGAGCACAGAGCATGAATATCCATGAGGGTTTTGCACACTGACATGGAAGCAGTGCCAAGTTCTGCACACTGACACACACACTGGACATCAGACCTGCAAAGGGATCCAGAAGAACATCACATCCAGCTTCCTTTTAACCACACGGGTCTGACCCTGACTGCTCCGTGTGACACAGGGCTCAGCTCTCATCAGGGACCTGCCAGCTCTCAGTGACACAAACAGAACCTCAGACACTGAGCAAACAACACAAAGAGCCTGATTTTCAGGAGGTTTGTTTCATAGCTTCAAGTAACTCTCATCATCCAAAAGGTTTATTTAAAATATATTTTACAGTTGAACTTAGTTTATTTTTAAACTCAGGACTGTGAATTGGGATGGCAACTGCACCTGCCAATATTTTCAAAGTGCTGTTTAGTTCTGTGACTGCTGCTTTGCCCATCTCTAGAGATGTTTTGTAAGAAGGTATTTGCTATGTGACAGAAGAACAAAGTTCCTATACAGATCAGCACCCCTCAACATTTCTTCCATTGCATTTGATTTCCTAACAAGAAATCAGCAATACTCTCCTTTCCTTCTAGTAAGAATTTGCTCCACTAGCTTGTTAATTTAGGCTTTCATTCTGTGCTGAACTTGGTTAAACTCTGAGTTAGCCAGTTTAACTCAAAGTCTAAACTTCTGCTCATGCAGCTCATGACAGCCATTAATCATTTCAATAAATGACTTGTCTTATTTATTCTGTCATTATTGGTAAAAAGAATACTCAGGAAAAAAAAAAACAACAGAAAAACAACTTGCAATCAGATTCTCTACCTCCCAATTAAAATAAATTATCTTTCACTTAACAATGCGAGCTTGACTCTCTGTTCCCTTTAGTTCCACATCCTGTGGCTTCTCATGTCTTTTTCCTAACCACTTTAAAGGGTATAAACATAAAAAGGAGTATTTCTATAGGCTGGGAGGGGTAGACAGGGCAGGAATCAGATGCTTCTCTGTATTCAAGATAATCTTTCAACATGTTTTTCCGATCTATATATTATTCCAATCTAATTGCCACCAATTGTTAATAATTAGACAATTGTCTTTTAATAAGACAATTAATTACATTACAAATCAACTAATCCTGAGACTCATGGCACCTGGAAAAAATATTCTTTGGAGCAACTCCTTTGAACTTCAATTCATACAGTGAAAAAATCTGGCTGATGATGTGGGAGGATTTCATAAAATCATCTTCACTGGATGCTGAAACAATCTCACAAGGAGTGGTGGAAATGGTCCCAGAGAAGGCACTTTGAAGCAGGGTGGAGAAAGTGCTCCAGAACACACAGCAGAGCCCAGGAGGGCCAGGCAGGCAGGGTTTGATTTGTTTATCTCTTTTGTCCCCAGCTCTCAGTGCCTCTCCTCACATCAGCCAGCGCTGGAGCAGGCAGCAGAGCAGGAGGGAAGGAAATTGCAGGGTTTGCTGAGAGCCAGCGGGTCCCCAGGGTGCTCTGGCAGAGCCTCCTGCTGCCCCTCGCTGCTGGAACCTGTCACCTTCCAAAGGGGCACCACGCTGCTCCCAGGGACAGCCAGGGCCTGCCTGCTCCTTTCATGTGTCATGTCAAACCAGGCTGCACGCTGCTCTGCTCAGCAATGCCAAACCAATTTAAACCAAATTTATCCGCCCTCCTCTCTGTGCAGTGCTGTTCTTGCTCCTGCCTTTGGAGAGGGGTTTGCTGCACAAAAACAACCAAGGACACGCATTCAGGTATTTCAGAAATATTTCAGTGTTTCAGCTCCTTCTGCTCTCTGTGGCTCAATTCCAGTCTCATTTCCTGGGCAGTTTTCCCCCCACCGAGCAGTGGCCTACAAAATCATTTTCAATAGGCTGCTTGCAGAATGCCTAATTATTCCACTAGAAATCAGGATATCTGGTACATATCAGGCAGCCCATTTATAATTTATCTCTCATAAACACATAAATATATGGTGAGCCTGGGAGGTGGGATTGCACTTCCCAGAAATCTGCAGCAATGGACAGTGACACACATTTGATGAAGCCAAAGCACACCTCACCCACAGAGCTGTCCCAACACTCAGAGCAGGTAAAGGAAAAGCTTCTGTGGGATTTTGGTCAGGTTCAGAACCACTTTTCTGGTTTAATCACTATTTCCATACTTGCTGAAAAACTGTACCCACTCATGATTAATTTTAAATATTCCATGTTATTTCAGGAACATCATACTTCAATTTCCATGCCTGGTCTACTCAGAGTTCTATTTCATTTCCCTTTCACAAAATTCCCACACTTTTTTGGTAGGGCAGCATTTTCAGTAGACATTTTTCTTGGAAATTTTGGATATATTTGCTCTGAAAACAGCTTCAGCTAAAATTTCTGGCTTCTCCACATTGACACCTTGGAGAGAACAGCAATCAAGTTTGAAGAAATTTACTTTAGGATCCTGAATATCATGAATGTTTAGATTTAGTTTGTCCAGATAAATACACATGAAAGGCTTTTTTGGATACACAAACCTGGAACAGTTTATTTTTGTTCCTTCAGAGTGGCTTACCTTGGAATAGATTGGAATGCTGACCATGCATAGTTAAGGATGCCTTGGATTTATTTTTCTCTTCCATTTTATTTATTTTTAAAAAGCACAGGGACATGACACAGCTCTGGAGCAGTTTTAAGTTATTAGGTATTATGCCAACACCTTAACTGCAATTTAGTGTAGCATTAAGAGCACACCCATCCCATGATCCCACAATTACCACAGTTGTTTCAACTTCTTATTTTATCCAGTTAACAGGAAAAGTGAAACATGCAATAGCTCATCATTAGACTTCACTATAGGAAAACCTGAAGATGCTTCCTATTAACATTATAATAACTAGAGATGAGGGAATAATTTGCAATGATTTATCCAAAAATGTAGCCTCTTTTTCTGCTCATGGAATATTTATTGGTAGCTTGTGGTTCTTCAATTTACTGAATATTCAAAAATATCTGACTTCTTTTTGGAGTATTTTTACATGCAGAATGATCACATTTTGCTTTGAACACTCAGTATTTAAAATTCACTACCTGAGCTGTGCTCATTAGCAAGTGGCCAGGTATGTGTGGGTGAATGATTGCTTGTTCAACTTGAAAAATGGAGCTTCAGAGAGCAATAATGGATTTTAAAAATGCCTTCCATGGCTTCCTGTGCCAGGAAAACCCAAATGCTTTAATGGGTGAACACAAAAGAGATGAAAGCTTGGCTGAAGATGAGTAGGTAAAATATGTGAATCTTCACACCAGACTCTCCAAAAACCACAGCCTTAGCTCCTGCTTTTCCTCCTCATTTATTAAATTGCTTTGGCCAAGACTACAACTTTTTAATGCCCTGTTATATCCAAACTCATGTAAAAGCACTTGTTCTGCTCCTGAACATTCATCCCAACCTAGAGGAATCCAGGAGCTCCCTCCTAATTCCAGGTGTTACATTCAGAGAAACAAACTCATATAAAAGAACAAAATTATTTAGTGGAAGGGTCTAAAAATCAAATCCAAAGGCAAACTGCACAGTGCTGAACCACCAGCAGCCTCTGCTCTGCAGGCCCTCCTCACTACCTGATTAGCCTTGACATTTTTGACTTTCATCTTCCACACCATCCATCTTTTTAAATCAAATAAGCCCAAAAGGACACCCTTGAAAGTGCATCTGTATAGTCTGAAATATGTTAATAATTACAGTAATTAAACCAAAGGGAATTTTTGTTTTAAATTCTCCCCCTCCAAGTATAAATTTATGAACCTATCAAAACAATCTTTAATAATTAGAACTAAGATTTCAAAGTACATATTCTCAGTAAGAATAATTCCATATCACCCCAGCCAAATGCAAACATTTTTGCCAGTGAGTTCAGGGAGTTCAAGGAACTCTTTCCTCTCAGATCTTGAAGTGTGCTACTTGAGGCATCTCCAAACTTCATTCACTAATCCAGTATTTTATCCAATTTTATAATCACTACCCTATTTTAGCCAAATTTTCTAGGGAAAAAGCCCAAATCTGTGTATCACACTATCTGCCATCTCAGTAAATTACAAATATGTTGGCCAATTCCAATTCTAAATTGGATTTAGGAGGGGTGTAGAATTCCTACAGACAGGAAATTGCTTAAATTTTTATGAAAATGGGTGATAAGGGACAAAACAAACTCAAACTAGTGGACTTGTTAGAGAAAGTAAAAAAAAACCCAGACTTCTTCCAATCATGGAATGCCTTGACACTGGAGAAAGGAATCAGCCAAAAAGGCAGGAATCAGATACTTCTCTGTATTCAAGATAACCTTTCAACACGTTTTTCCAATCTGTCACTAATTTTTAATAATAAGACAATTAATTTCTGATCAACTAATCCTAGGAGTCATGACACCTGGAAAAAATGTTCTTTGAACATCAATTAGGATACCCACAATGAATGGATTTAAAAATCAGACTGGAGCAACTCAGGTGCACAGAATTGGGGAAAATTCAACAATCTGAGTCAGCTGCTCCTGCCTCAGCTTGAGAGCTTCCAGGGCTGTCAGGAGCTGACTGGATTGTCATCCTCCTTTTGAGTTAATGCACCAAGTAAGTTATTTGTGTCATGCTACAGAGAAATCAAGCATGCACAACTAAGTAGCACTGTCAGATCAAAAAAAGTTCTTTGTGTACATATTTTCCAGAGCATTTTGTACCAAAGGAGACCTCAGAGATTAATGCTTATTTTATCGAGATTATCAAACATGCCCAGATAGAAGACACTGTGTTTAATAATAGAATGAAGCATTCTCCAGGCTGGATTGTGCATTCCTGGATTTTCCCCAGTTCTGCTGCTTGTTCCAAGGTTGGGATTTTCAAGACCTCCTTTACTTTGCATTGTCTCCCTCTCCTGCCCCTGCTCTGTGTCCTGACACACCAATGTACAACACAGAGAGAAGAGAGACTTGGCTCTCACCTGCTCCACTCAGCAGTGGAAATCATGGGAATGCCACGTAATTCCTGTTCTGTGACATGAGAACAATTGTTATTATATTCTCTTACACACCTGGTTTCTTTCTTTATATGCCTTTGCTTCCTCTGTCTGCATTAATACTTCCTTGAATAACAAAGTCTCCTGAGAGACACGTATGGCATTGAAATGTTTACAAAGCCACATTGCCTGAGGGGAGAAAAAAAAACACAGGCTGAAATATTTGGTAAGAAAATGAAGCAATTTTTTTCAGAAGGCTGCAGAAAGACAGAGCTTTCCTAGCCATACATTTAAGTACACAGACATATATAAGCAACTTTAAGTAGTTTATTATAAAGATGTTAAAGAGTATCCAGCTTTGAATAACGACTTTTTCATCTTCTGTACCTTAACACAGAATTTAAAGAAGGAAATATTCTTCCTGCCATGCCCTCAGCAGCATCACCTGCCGTTTCTGAGGTTCAAATGCAACGCTGACCATTTAATGGTGCCAGTGGACATGAGATAACTGACCATGCAAATGGGGCAATTCACAGCCAGGGAACACCACAAATGTGTAATTAACTTGCTTCCCCCAGGCTAATTAGTCTGCTAAAAGGCTGGGAAAACAAGGCAGGCAGAATTCTGTTGCATTCCAGTAGTTTCACTACCTGAGTGAGTTCTCACAGACCTCACTTGAAAATATCTATTTAACCTGCAGTGTAACACGCAGGTGTATCCCTCAGGAATGTCGCCCTTTAATTCGTCTTGTGCTCATCCATCACTTGGCTAAATCTCAAAATTCTTTTCCCAGAATAAAATTAACCAAAATGCTGAGCTCAGTAGAAAGTAAGAGAGGGGTAAGTGCTACAACACTGAGGGTAAGGTACTCACAACTGTAGTTTTCCCAGAAGCAGGTGGACCAAGGACACAAATTCTTGGAGCTATGGAACAAGGATATGCAAATGTCAAGGTGCAGAACAGCAAAAATCCCCACCAGTTTCCCATAATATCAATGTAGCCACCATGAAACAATTATTTCAGCTGGAAAGCTGCCTCAGTGGAGATTTCAGGATTGGGCTCCAGTGGGAAAAAAATGGGGAACAGAAAATCAGTGCCAGCTGGGTCCTCCTTTAATCTCCGTGGTCAATGAGATTAACACTCTAACCATGCCACTTGGAGAGATAGATGAGATATGTATATCTCAATCCATTTAAACACATGGAGAGTTCAGTGGGTGAACCATAAGGTACAAACATTTTCTTTCCTGAGTTTGACTTTTATTCCTGAAACACTGATTCAGAACTAACACATTTTGTGATGAAAAAATATTTCAGTTTTTAATTTCACCTAAATAGGTTGTGTCAGGGCTCAGGGAAGATTTAGGTACTGCAGAATTAAGGACTCCCTCACTATGCTTTTTGACAGCTGCCTTCAATTTTTCTAGTCACCATTTAAAGTAATTTTCCTCATTTCTGTTTCTTGTGTTTCTCTGCTGCAAGTCCCTCTCCTTTCCCTGAGGGGGCAAGGTGCAAAAAAAAGCATCCCAGCTCTGAGGAATTCTTAATCCAGTGCACACACACAACACAATAGGCATTACTGCCCTGAGCTCGGTTGGGAATGAATTAGAGGCAAGACAAACACGAGAAAATGGAGTTGCTCTTAGGAAAGTATTTGGAACTTTTTCCATAAATACACTTGGGCTGCAATCCCTTGAACTGTCATTTTATATTAACAGCTTTGATGTTTTTTCCCCCTATGCCACAGGGAGGAAAAAAGCCCCAAATCAGAGTCTGTGCAGGAGGGACTGGTTAGTATTTACTGGGAGTAAGATGGGTCAGAGCAGAGGGGGGATCCACTCACCCAAAAACCTCCTCAGCTCTCCACAACCAAGGGAGATCGTGTCTGATGGGAGCAGACAGGCAAGGATGTGAAATGTATTTTCATGAGGCCTTCCATGCACTTAACAGTTATTGGGCAGGTGCAATTTTTAAACATACATGAAACCCAAATTACAGATTCATCTTTACAAAGTTATCTGACTTGGAAGGTTTAAGAACAACTCCCCCCTTATTGGTTCTTGCAAGTGCAACAGAACTAGTACACAATGTAGAAAAATACTTTAAAAGGATACATCAGCTGTTTTTATCACCTAATTTCTTTCAAATGTAATGTGATTAAATCCTAGGGTTTTTTTTAAAATCTAACACCTTGAAACTCCAGCCTGGTACTTAGGAATTATTTATAAACAGCGTCATAAAAGAGTGCTTGGGTGCCAACACTAATCAACTTCTTCAAACCACTTCAAAGAAAATCAAAAAACCTTTCCATCCACAGATCCTTTTGAGGTTTAACTAGGAGCATGATTTAAAATTCACAAGAAAGCCCTTAGGTATTGAAGCTTTAATACACAGCTTTCTTGGACAAACGTTTGATAAAAAACGAAACATACCATTATATACACCATCTCATGCTTTAATATTGCCCAGGGCTACTGTAAATGCTCACTTTGTACTAAATCTGGTTTGCTCTCTGCTTAGTGGCTGGCAGCAGATGGGGCAGTGTAATTCACTGATTTACTCATTTGCACACTTGTAGGACTCCTCTAAAGGCTTCTCCCCAAACATATGACACAGGGGCACTGCCAGGACACCACTGGGTGTAATGTTTAACCCCTCCAACCAACAAACAGTCCTTTTAATACTGTATTTAATACTGCAGCTCCAAAGCAGCAGCCACATGAAGGCAGGAAATTTTGGGAAATGCCTTTTTCTTCGGTAACAAATCATATTTAACTCTGTGTTAATCTCAATGAGATGCTACAGGATTTACTCGTCCAAGTAAAGCAAGTTCTAACATTCGACAACAATTTTAGCAACAACAAATTACTCCTTTTGTCAGGTGTAAATTTGGGTTCCTATTCCTAAAGATGGGTTCCTATTTGAATCCTGGAATAGCACAAAACAACAGCTGGACTCACAGAATTCCATTTAAATCCAAAAGATTCTATGATTAATATTAATACAGCAAAATTTGCTTAACTTGGAAGAGAAATCCTTTGTCAAAGAGGAGAAGCACAGGGTACATACTGAACATTCTTGCAGAACTTTTTTACATTCCTTCAGAGGTTTGAGTGCAAAGGAGCAGCTGACAGAAAAACCACTCAGACCCTGAAAGTCTTTTTCATTAACAAACCAAGATACCACGTAAAAAACTTGCATTTCTGAATATGAAAGAATTATCAGTCTTTATGTGGCCCTTGAAGGCTTTTAGAAGGAACACATGAAAGAACAATAGCACAGAGCCCGAAGCACAAACACTTTGCCACACATTTGACCTACAAGATTTTCAAGGCAGTTGTAAGCTATAATCACCATTAGACTTGTTTATATTTTTTAAAGTACTTTGGATCTTATTATTAATTAAAAAGGTTTTCTAACCTCACACCTGGGATAGATGCAATGCTTCTTTTCCACACATCTCTGTTTGAAATTTTCTCTAGGGCTAAAACTGTCTAGGCAAGGCAAGATCATGAAAATTCATCACTTTACTGATGGCTCTAATAAGGTTTTTTTTTCCTTCTAAATAGTCAGCACCTTCCGCCATGATCAAAAAGTAAAATCAACTCTGCTACACATTTCTGTTACATTATTTTCCATATAATTTAGTCTTAAAACAACATTTAGGCTTTAATTTTAAGTGGAGCTCCTCTCCTTCCTTAACAGGGTTTCCAGACCAAAAGCAGACAGCATTTTCCCCTTGACAAACAACTGCTGTAATTCTGTCTTTAGCCTCTAAGTACTGAAGTCATGAGATGGAAACCTGCCTAATTCTGTTAAAATAATACTGTGGGGCTTCAGGACAAATGTTAGCCCAATATGAAGAAATTTTATCAGCATTCTATCAGACTGCAGGAAATTCTTCCACATATTTTCCATGGGTTTACAAACCAGATTGATTATTCACGCTGCCTGCACCAGAAAAGGTGAAAAAAAATATTTTTTTTTTTTCCCTTTAACATATTTAGCAGCATTTCAATCACCATCCATCTGATCAGCACCACTCAGAGCACCTCCAGTGATAATGATTTCATTGATGCTGCAGCAGAACTTTCATAATGGTTTACTCAGGTTTTAAAGAAACATCAAAGCTCCATGACACCAGCTCTCCCTGACAGCTCACGCAGAACAAAAATTGCAGTTCACTTGTGCATATCCAAATATAATCTGCCTAAGGGTGAACAGTTTGTAAATCAAATAATTTGATTGAGGGTACATGCTTTTATTGTGCAGAATACAGACTCCACGTTCAATTTACCAGGTTTTGTTCCACAGAGCAGCAGACACACTCACTGCTCCTTCAGCTGAGGAACTCATTAACAGCAGCCAGTAACAAACTAATCAAAAAGCAGAGAATCTGCCAGCCCAGGTAGAATAGGAACCCAAATTTACACCTGACAAAAGGAGTAATTAGCGAGCTTAAAGACAACAGGAAATATCAGATGGGGCACAGAAGGCATTAATAATTGATACAGCAGAACTCTTTGTTATTCCCTTAGAGGGTTTCATTGTTATAACTGTTAAAGTGCATTTCTTATTAGATTACCCACTAAAAAAAGAAATTAAAAGCATCTTGCCTATAACTATTCCAAAATGCTCACCTTTTTTTTTGTTTTCCCCCTCCCCAAGACTCAGCCTGAAAAGTTTGATCCATCACTGCCAAGGGCAGCGCAGCTCCCAACAGCTGTTTACAAATCAGGAGCTGAGCTGCTTCTGGTGTCTCCATTCCCACTTACCATCGTCATTGTTTTGCTTTAAGTGGTTTATCATGAACTCAATGGGATCATCTGGCTTATGGATTAATAGCTCTTCAAGCATGTTCTGGAAATAAATAGGACAAAGTCAGGGGAAGGTTTAACACGGCTCTGCAGTCGTGATGTCTCGCATTCTTACAGCAATGTTACAGTGAGGATCCTAAACGATTTATAAATGCTTATTTATTTTCTTTCACAGACAAAATTGAGACTTCAGAGCCTATTTTAGATGCTGAACAACTGAAGATGGTCAGAAAATTGCCAGTGAAAGAACCCAGCCTATTTGTGTTGGCTCATTTATGGTACATATGGACACCAGAAAGGTTTGGCTGGAGCAGCCTGGGGTTGAAAATGGTTGAGGCAGCACTGACATAAAAACCATGCAAGGAGTTTGAAAACCAGAGTTAACTTCAATTTGTGTCTCTGCAGGGCAAGATGAACCTTCTGTAGCACATCCCACAAGCCTCTGACTAGCCCAGAGGAGTGCAGAAAGGACAAGAGCTGTGGGAAACAACCACAGAAATGCACATTTCACACCTGTACCAGCCTTGCCTCCTGCATGAAAAGCAGTGGGGAGAAAAAAGCAAAAAAAGGCTTAAAGCCTTGCCTTGAATTCTGCTTTGGAGCCCATTTTCATGTTGAAAATGAGGTTATGCAGAGCCTTGTTTCAGCTCCCATTAGCAGTGGGGAGCTTGCAGTGGTTTCAGGGAGGATTTGGGCTTTACAGGCAGAAAAAATAAAAACTCTGAGAACTCCATACATTTCCTAGCAAGACATTTCAGCCCAGCCACGAGTCCTGCAATTAAAGCTAAACATCAAACAGAACTAATGCTCTAATTTAGACAAGCTGCAGAAATGCCCGTGCTGGAAGAGACATTTCTAAAGAGCAGTCATAACACTCTTATATTTGCAACTAAATTCCATAAAGTCCATCCAGTCCATAAAAATTTATATCCTCACCGACTGATTGTCTCTTATTAGAGTGGCCTATTTTCCTTTTCTGCTTCATCCACTTCATTAGAATAATTGAAACACTCAGTTTTGTTTATGAACTGGTGATGGTGCAAGTTCTGATGCATCAAGGTCTGGGTAGCACAGAGCATAAATGATGAAATTTGTATTTTTATTGGAAGTTCATTAAAAAATTATTACTTTCCAGCAACATTTATTTAAACTAAACAATCTGGATTCTGCACTACAGTTACCAGCACCTTTATAAATAACAAACCTAACAAAATCTGGGTTTATTATAATTCAAAAATGTTCAGGCTGACAGTGATTGGCACTGTTTCTTGCCCAAACCCTTGTATTTATCCAATTCTGCTGAACTCAGTTTAATTTCACAAGAGTTGATCTGTTAATCTCTGGGGGAGGTTCATATTTTGGGTCTCACGTAGTTTTTACATTTTGTGTTCTGTAAATGTTTTAGCACAGCAGTTTCAAGCTCTGTTTGTGTCATTATTCTGCTCCAACACAACTGAAGCACAAAAATACCACCCTGAGTAAATCCCACAAACATTTTATGTCACATGAGTCCCTGCAGCGGCATTCAATGCCTCGTGGCGTGCAAAACACAATATTTCATTTTAAAAAAATCTCAAATGCTATTCTGCACTAGTCATAATAAACAGAGAAAAAAAAAATTATAGCAAAAAAAAAAAAAAAGGAAAGGAAATAAACATTTGTGTGCATTTCAGTGAGCTCCGAGCAAGTAAAATTGACATTTTAGCAGAGTTAAGAGCAGCTCTCCAGCAAGTTCTCCTGTCAGAACGGCACCAGGACATTTATAAATTCACACAAACCTCCCCACGCACGACACAAAGGCTTTTCCCGAACTTCCAGAACAAACCCCACCCTTCCCTAGAGCCGGGGAACCAGCCCGGCCAGGAACCGCAACCACAACGACGCCACAAGGGAACTTTTCTCGCTTTATTTTTGACACCTCGGCGAAGAGGAGGGCAGGGGGAAGGGCTGTAGCCGGGGGAGGAGCAGCAGGCGGTGACAGCCCCGGCTCAGCCCCGCAGAACCTTCACCGCGATCCCGTCTGGCATTGTCCCCCCTTCCTCCTCCTCCTCCTCCTCCTCCTCCTCCTCTTCCTCCTCCTCCTCCTCCCCGTCCTGCCTCGCCTTCCACCCACTCCTTTCTTCCACGGGACGCCAATTTCTTCCGCAAATCAAATTAAATTTAAAAGCCGCAGTAAATGCCAATTAAAATTATTAACTGGGAGAGCCCAGGCCAGCGTCCCGCGCACGGACACCCGCCCATCTCCGTGCCCGGGATCCCGCCCCGCTGCCCTCCCCGCCGATCCCCGGTGTCCCCGCGCCGCGGAGGCGCTGGCGGGCGCTCCCCGTTCACCTGCAGCAGCTGGAAGAGCCCCCGCTCCTCCGCGTAGGCGCCCGCGGGCGGCGGCCACGGCCGGGCCGCGTCCTCCGCCATGGCCGCCCCTAGCAACGCGACTCGTTGCTAAGGAGGCGTCATCACCGCGCGACGGTGAAAGACCAATCACCGCACGGGGGCGTGGCCACGGCGGCCTTTACAGCAACGGGATTGGTGGAGACGTCATGGAGCGCCGGCGGTTGCCATGGAGACGGACGCCGGGCCCGGCCCGGCCCGGCCCGGAGCTGCCGCCCCGCCGCCGCCCCAGCTCCGCCCGGTAGGAGCCGCGGGGCGGCCGCGGCAGCGCGGGGGGCGGGCGGGCCGGGCCCGGGCGAGGCCGCCCCGAGAGATTCGCGTCTTGCCGCGGGGAACGCGCGCCGCGACAGAAGGCTCGGCTGCCCCGGGGTCCCCCCGGCTCGGGCGCGGCCCCGCGGGGTTTGTGACACCGCATGGCCCGCGCTGCCTCTGCTGCGTGCCGCGGCAGCGCCGGGGCCCCGAGTGACTGCGGGGGCTGCGGGGCTCGGCACCACACAGCTCCCCTTCTTCCTTGTTATTTTCTTTTTTTTTTTCTTTTTTTTTTGTTTTTGTTTTTATTTTTTGGGGTTTTTTTATTGTTTGGTTGGTTTTTTGTGGGTTTTTTGGGGGGGTTGGGTTTTTTTAGTGGTTTTTTGTTTGTTTGGTTGGTTTTGGTTTTTTTGCGTTGTTTCTGTTGTTGTTTTTTTTTTTTTTTTTTTGTGGTTTTTTTTTTGTTTTGTTTTGTTTTGTTTTGTTTTGTTTTTTGGTTTGGGTTTTTGTAAGTTTTCCACTGACCTCCACAATTCCAGCTCAGGCAAACACAGAATCGCATCATTTCTAAAATGCAGCCTCCTGTCTCTCCTTTCCCCCCAGATCCATCAATAAGCCAACATGAACGAGGTGGTGGAGACCCTGAGGAAGATCGAGGACAAGTACAAGCTCTTCCAGCAGCAGCAGTTCACCTTCATCAGAGCCCTGGAGCGCAGCCGGGAGGAAGCCCATGACTTGATCAGGCCCGTGTCATCCATTGTCCAGGTACACAGCCCTGGGCACAAAGGGCTCAGCAGGGGCTGGGGAAATGTTCCTGCTGAAGGGAAGGTGCACACAAAGGGCCCAGGAAGGTCTGGGTGTGACTGAGGGGTGGGGAGAGATCTCCTGTGCGGGGCTGCCGGGATCCCAGCAGCAATCTCCAGGCTCAGCAGCACTTTGTGCTTCAGCTGAAGCTGCTGAGGCCCAGCCACAACACAGGGGTACAGGAAAACAGTGAAAGCAAGGCTCCTTGCCCAGCACAAACACAGGGGTACAGGAAAACAGTGAAACCAAGGCTCCTTGCTCAGCACAAACACAGGGGCTGCAGGAAAACAGTGAAACCAAGGCTCCTGTCCCAGTCTGTGACCCTCAGGCTGCAGGAGCAGCAGGCCTGGCCCTGCCCCTGCTCTTGGTGCTGCTGTGTCTTTCCAGAGTGCTCGTTCACAACAATGGCTGTGTCACACAGGGAGCAGCAGGGAAGGAGGGCTGGCAGTGCCACGTGGGCACGGCGTGTGCTGGGCTGCTGAGTGAATTCTCTGGGAATTTTTGGAGCTGAAAAGTAGAACTGAGAGCACCTGGAGGCAGAGGGGGGGGAAGAATCTAAATCAAATCAGAGCTGTGGATTTGAGAGGGCAGAGCTCGGGCCCCAAACCCAGCTGGGTGGCACAGGCAGAGTGAGAGCCAGGCTGCTGCCAGGACGAGGACACTCCATGAGCTGCTGTCCTTGCCAGGGCTGCCTCTCCCAGCCAGAAGGGCTTTGCTCGGTGCCTGGAGAGGATTGTGGCACGCACGGCCCCGAGCCTTTTCACCCCTTTGGGATGTTCCCATCCTGTGTTTCCAGCAGCACTGGCGTTCCCCCCGTGCAGGTGCAGTGCTACAAGGACCACCACTGCTACAACTCCACCGACAGGCGCGTCCTCAGCATGTTCGTGTCCATCTGCAGCGAGCTGCGCTGCCTCTGCCGCAGGATGGAGGCGGTGCACGCCGGGGACAGCGTCACCAAGGGCCTTTTGGAGAAGTGCAAAGTGCTCCTGAACGACAGCAACGACCTCACTGCCCTGCGAGCCACGTAGGTGCCTCCCCAGCCCGGCCCGGCCCGGCCCGGCCCGGCTCGGCTCGGCTCCGGGCATTTGGTGTCGCTGCTGGGGCTGGCGCTGCTCATTCCCCGCTGGTTTCACAGCAGCTCTGTCTCAGCCCCTGCCTGGCTCCATGAGGGCTCAGGGCGGTGCCCAGCTCGCTGTGGCAGCTCCTGGCAAGCAGTGCAGTGTCCCTGCACAGCGAGAGAGCTGCTGTGTCTGCCCAGCCCCTCTGGGGCGCGGGGCAGGGCAGGGGTGCCCCGAGGCCCCGGCAGTGCTCAGGCAGGGCCCCTGCTCCTTGCTGCTGCTGCTGCTGCTGCTGAGTGCACGGAGCTGATTTCCGCAGGGCAGTGTCTGTGTGGGCCCTGCAGCACTCCAGGCCTGTGCCAGGGTGGGTTTTGGCAGGACTCATCCATCCGTGGGCAATTCCATCCGTGCTTTTGGGGAATGGCTCCTGTGCTCTGCAGCTCTCCCCTGGGCTCTGAGGGCTGCCAGGGCTGCAGGGCTGGGGCTCCTGTGCCAATGGCTCCCCTCTGTCCCACAGCTACCCCCACCGTGTTGTGAACCTCCTGAGCCTGGAGGAAGCGAGGCATCGCTACGGAGGGGTGGTGAGCCTGCTGCCCATCGTGCTAGACAGCATGAGGGAGTGGGTCACACACTCCAAGAGGAAGCTGCTCTGTGTTGTGAGTCCCTCATGTGCCATGTGCAAGAAGGAGACACCTGCTTCCCAAACAGAACCTGCAGTTCAGACCTCCGATAGTAATGAAAATACTGTGCAATTGCAGGAAAAAGATTTCCAGAAATTCCTGGCGGCAAATCAACCTCCGCCAAAAAAGGCACCCTGGAGGCCACCAGGCAAACACCCCTATTAAAGGATCAGAGCTCCTGCATCGTCTGCTCACACCTTTAAGCACCTGGCTGATCAAATACAGTGCAATGAACACCAGAGATCCATCCTGAGCCCACTTTCTGCAGCCAGCCCGGGACACGTGCATTCCCCCTCCCTTGCTGATGTTCCCACTCTGCTCCTCACATCCCCACAGAAGCTCCCTGGGCCAGCACTGCAGTGGGAGCAGGGATCACTCAGGACTCAGCAGGCTCTAAACTCTCAGACATGAATCTGGGACAAGTCATTTGAAGCAGGATTTTAAATTTTCTAAGCCTTCTTCCTGACTAACATCCCCTCGTTGCTGCCACAGGCAGGGGGTGAAGAGGCTGCCTGTCTGCAGGATGGGATGCAGAGCAGCAAAGGGCTGACATTATGGATTCAGACACATCTTTGACATTTAGATTTGTCTCTAAACCTCCCTCACCCTCAGGGAAATCGTTTGTTTAGCTGGACCACAGAATCCCTGTTCACAGGACACTAAGGGGGTTTCCCATAGCTGCCACTGGCTGCAGAGGCCAGTGCTCTTCAGCTGGGCTCTGCTGCAGCCTCCGGCAGCTCCTCACACCTCAAAACATATCCCCTTACACCTGTTGACTCCTGTGCTGTCAGAGCTGGAGATGTAAAGGAGAGCAGAGTTCATTTTGCCCTTAGCTTGTGTGTGCTGAGAAGAGCCAAACAAAACACCCCTGTGCTCCTCAGACTTACACAAATTAAAAGCCATTTCCAGTCCACGTGATCCATGGGAATGTGGTGGGAGCATCATGCTCAGATGGTTCCTGTTCAAACTGCAGACTGACCTGCCTGTGCTCTCCCTGCTTCAGGGCAAGGTTAGTCTTACATTAGGCCAATGTCCCACCCAAGGGGCAAGCCCACGATGGCCCTGGGGCTCAAAATAAGGAGCATGAGGTCAGCACGTCCCAGACCCTACAGCCCTTCCTAAATAAGTGTCCTCCCCATGTCTGACTGCTCTTGTCCCCTCCAAATTACCTCCTGCTGGAAGACACTCCTGAACAAACAATTTCCCCTTTCATACCAGGATCAGTTTGCTGTGAGAAAGCTTTTGCCTTAAAATCACCAGGTTTTGGCAACAAGCAGCTAAATACAGAAGGAAGAATTAATACAGAGGAGGGGGCATAGGATGGAATAACAGCTCAGATGAAATGGAAAATATTTCCAGGAGCGTTTTTATTCCTCACATAACCCCACGTTGTTTTGCACTTTTTTCCTTTCCCCTATCCACTTGCACTCAATGCACCCACCCAGTCTGGAGCAGAGCCCTATTTTTAGGGAGATTTGATGCAACTGAACTGAACCTTAGTGAACTCAAAATGGTAACAGAGGGTCACAGAGCAGCTCCTGGGCACCACTGGGGCCACAGCCAGTGGAATGTCACTGTCACCCTCTCTGGCTTCACTTGAGATCCATGGTGCAGAGGCAGCTTCAGGCTGAAAAATCCAAGTTGTGGCAGCTGCCCTGTTGTGTTCCACGGTGCAGACAAGTGACAGTTGCTGCCTTGGAAAGGTTTTCAGGACAAGCTGCTAAGACTGAATGATGACAAGTGCTGGGGACACAAGAGATGCTATGCCCAGATCTTGTTTCCAACCTTCTTGGCCCTGTCCTATGGTTTAAATTTGATCACACAGGCTGTGAGGAGACCAAAATTATCCTCCAGTTTGTAGCTCAGTTTCAGCTTCCAGGGATGAGCACGGCACAAATGGTTTTTCAGAACAGTCCTACCAAAGCCAGTCCACCACTGCTGCTCAAAACTCCAGTGCAGTTGACATTTTGCACTTGACCAAGGTGATACACACAAAAAAGTTCCCAAATTTCAATAATAAGATTCATACATGCAAGAAACAGTTCCCAAATCTTAGTAATAATTTCTAGCCTAGCCCTATCCTTTCAGTCAGTGTCATGCAGCCAAAATTTTAAGACCCAAGCAGAAAAATGAGTGCATAAAACTTGCAGTCTGAGGTTTGATAATGACAAGACCAGAATCTGTTGGAAGACTGCAAAGTTAAGTCTCACAAAAACATCCAGACAAATTACTTAATTTCCATACAAGTTCTCCTCTTCCAGAGTGGATGGACACTTCAAAAGACAAAAAGATACAGCAAGAATTGTTTTCCTCTACTACAAATCAAGCTGTTTGAAGAATTTACATAAACAGGATGTAAATGCCACACACAAAAGTGCAATAAAGTTTTACTTTAGCCTCAGTGAGCATAAAATTGCAAGATACACACTGAGAAAGCAGGCAGGGCAGCAGCCTGACTTTCCTACAGATCTGTCACTTAGTCCAGGAAATAAATGCTGCTTTTTTTTGTTCAAAGGCTGAAATAGACACATGGGCTGGTAATAGATGATACCAACAGAATCCTGGCATCTGAATGAATTATCTCTGTGCTCCCCTTGATTGAGCTAAGGGTCAAATCAGGCTTTTGTCAAAATGAGGAACCTGATGTAGTTGAGGGTGTCCCCAGTCAGTGCAGGGTGGTGAACTGGATGAGCTTTGGAGATCCCTTCCAACCCAAAGAGTTCTGTGATAAATAAATCATTCTGTGAGAATCATTCTGTATGCTCAGTGTGGCTCCAGCCTCTCACCCACCGAGAGGCCAGGCCAGAGCTCAGCCCCCGAGGTGTCAGGAGTGGCAGAAGGGTCGGATCCAGGAGAGCAAACTCCGCATCCCAGAGATGCGAGCGAGGGATGGGCTTGGCAGGGCCTCTAGCGGCCGCCTCCGAGCAGTGTCCAAACCTCTCACCGGCAACTTCCACACAGCTCCAACAGCCCTGCTGTCCCCAGTCCTGAACCCACGGGGCTTTTTCAACATTGGTCACAGGTACCCAGCCCCGGGACACAGCCCAGGGCAGCTGCGGGGCCCACTCCCATCCCCAGGGCTGTAATTTCAGAAGAGCCAGCGGCTGTTCCCTGTCACCACCAACCTGTTCCCCGCATCATAAACACCCCGAGGCAGGAGAGGTTTTCCTGGGAGTCCTCAATTCCCCTGGTGGTGCTGCAGCAGCAGTTTGAGCTTTCAGTCAGCTGAGCATGGAGCACAGGCAGCTTCACAGAAACCAGGAATAGCGTCTGGCAGACAGGAGAGATCAGCCAGCCCAAAAGTGGAGTGAAAAGACCTTCAGGGGAAAAAAAAGTCCAGCCAGGTAAAGCCTACAGACACCAAAACTGTGATGACCACAAGTCAAGTATTTGAACAGTCTTGTCTGGAAAGGAAAGCCCATGGGAATGCAAACCAGGCTTCCTTTGCAGAGCTCCTGAGTGTGAACGGATAAAGCAACTCAACTGCTGTGATTTCCTATTTTGTGACCACTTTTAAAATCCACCATTGTGCCAGCAGATAAGTAGTTCCAACAAATCAGGATCAATCAGCACAGATATTTTAATTTCCTGAATTGGAAGTATTTCCTTCCCTAATGTCTCCTGTGTGATTATCAGCTGTTATGAACTGCCAGATGTACTGCTTGGCATTAGTGAGTAAGGAAGGCACTTCACTTTTCCTCTTTCTGTACCCCAGTAATACACTTCTGTGGGTAATTTTTATCTAGTGATTTTTTTACACTGGCAAGTGCAGCTTTGCTATGCCAGGCTTAAGGATGCCTTATTTTGAACCCATTCTGGTTAAGGGCAAGCTAAATTCACTTTGTGCTTTGTTTTCATTTTACTACCACATGCTGTAGAACTAATCCCAGTGCAGGGGTCCAAACAACTTCTTGTGTCACTGAACTCTAAGATGATGTTTATGGTATTTTCTATATAAAATTCTCCATAGACATTACAAAACATGCCAAAGCATGTTCACAATGTGCCACTTGCACAACTTAGACCCTTGTCTGGGTTGCCCATATTTAAGAATTATACTTAGTCCTTACTTGGAATGCTGAGGCTTGTGTATGGATTACTAAACTGCTTTGAGCAATCTTTCAAATATTCATTTATTTCAAGAAGAGAAGGGAAAAAACTCCAAACAAACAAATAAAAACCAATGAAAGACCAGAACCAGTGAGAAAGTGCCAGTCTGAGAAAAAAGCAAGAGAACAACCTTACCTCACCAGGTTAAGCTTAGAAAAAGTGGCCCCAAAATTCCACATGGTCTGAGGAAATGTCCTCGTGTCTGCACTGTATGGAAGGGAAAAGCACAGACAGAGCCAGCTCCTGACAGCAGCCCCAGCTTTGCAAACAAGGCTCTGACATTTCCAGCTATTAATTTCTCTAATCACTGTGCAGTCCTGGCCTGCAGGAGCAAGGCCATGCAGAAGCTCACCAGCAGACTTGCAGCACTGAAGTGTTTGCAGTTCATTTATGGATTATACTGGCACATTTTTGGTGAGTTTGTTTGGCACAGAAGAAAAGAAAAAGGCTTTGGCTCCATGCAGAAAAATGAGCTTCTAATGGTGAATCCTGTGCAAAGGGGCAGCAGCTCTGACCTGCTCTGGACTGTCCCATCTGGGAAAATGTTTGGACACTGAGCTCCCTTCCATGTGTTTGGTCCCAGAAAGGTCTGGCAGGGAATTTAACACAGAGTAGTGCAAAACAATACATTTTATTTGTTCACAGTTAAACACAAGCAACTGCCTTGACATTTTAGAACATTCTAATAAGGACAGCAAAACCTCCTTTTGGTTTAAGTTCTCTTTAGCTTACGATTGTACCATTTCCTCGTATTTCATATTTATGGCATTTAATGTGGATTGTTTAACATGCTTACAAAGAGCGAGGCAGGGAACAGATTAACTTGACAAAGACAGCAATTTTAGATTTAACTAAAAGCAGTCAGTTAAAAAAATCTGTTTCCACTTCACTGATGGGACCCCTTCAAACAAACTGCAAGTTAACTACATACAGCAGATCCATGATTTTTAGACTTAGGAAAGAAAATTGCAAAATTTGTTCCTCCATAATCTTTGTGGTCCATAAACAAACCTAAAGTGGTTTCCATTACTATCCTGGTACTAAAATCCTGTTTAAAAGAAGAAAAAAAGCCACCTTACCAAAGAGCTTGCGTTGCTGCCAGGGCATTTTTGTGACTGACACAAAACCTGCCTCTCCTGGGAACGCCAGACCCGGGCTGGGCAGAGCAGGATGGGAAGGAGCTCCTCCAGCATTCCCAGCTGAGCTGGCCCATCAGGCCCTTTGTGTGCAAACCGTTCACTGCCCAGGCTGGGATCCAGTGGGAGAGGGGCAGGAAAGCTCCAAATCCTAAACACGCTACCACGTTTGCTACCACTACGTCTGAGAAAGCCTAAAGACAAAACCAGGCTGCCACTTACAACCAACTCTCTACTCTCTACTCCATGCAGAGTCAGCTTTGACACAACCACTGAAGTTCACCTCTACTCTCAGAGTTCAGACTGACCAACTGAAAGGACACGGAGAATAATTTAAGACAGGCAGAAATGTGTTCAGACCTTGGAGTTACGGAGGAGGCGGGAAGGGGAGCACGAGGCCTGGCAGCAGGGAGCTGAGCTGCTCTGACAGCCTCGCTGCCTCCTGGGCTAAGAAGGGATTTGGACTACAAATGCAAGTGTGCTTGGACTTGATTTCTGTGTGAGGTGGTTCTTAAACAGCAGCTGCCACCCACAGAATGTTTAGGAGAAGAGGCCACGAGTGATGCAGGGGAAGTGTGAAGCCTGAACCATCTGAGTACAGCTGGACCCAGCCACGGGGGACATTTAAAACAAGCACTGCCTTCCTAACAGCAGGCCCTGTTCGAAGGAGATTGAGTCTGACCACTGACAAGCCCTGATCCCACAATCCTCCTTCACAGAAGGCTCATAATTGACTTAAAACATAATTAACACCAAAAGGCTTCACGCCAGGATTCTGATTTCAGTGTGAGCAGGATTCCTCCTCAGCCCTGTCATCTAAGGAAGGAGGATGAGGGTGAAGGGGAGAGACCTAGAGCCAAATTGACACTGCTGAACTCAAAAATGTGCTGCAATCTGAGTAGGAGGGCACTCAAAGGAAACCATGCTCTCCAAGGCAAGTCTGAAAAGGTATTGCCAGGAAGAATGAAGCCAATTTCTTGGACTCAAAACATGGTGGTCTTGTTCAAACAAAGAACAAATGAAGAAGGGTGAGGCAGCACATTTCCCTGATTAGAAAAGCAAATTCTCCTCTGCAGATCTTCATAAGCTTGGAATTCTACCTCCATGTTCTGCATCCTCTCCCTGCTTGAGTAAAGCTTCCTCTTCCCTCTTCTCCCACCCCAACTGCTCTCCCATACAAACCAGTGTGAGGTCAATCAGGCAAACACTTCAAACACCATGAAGATCTGAAGCTGGTGCTTTAACAAGTCTTCAGCATTTACGGTCTCTTCTGCATTACAAGCTCCAGTTCCTTTTTGTCTGTTCAAATGTAACTTCCCAGGAAATGTTAAGGACAATATAAACAATGATCATGAATTAGGGTGAATGAATCATTTTGCAGAGGTATAATGTTCTTTAAACATTTGGGTATTGAATCAGACTCCAACTTAATGAAGGCTGGGCTCTGAGGGATGTGGGACAGTGGACAGGCAAAAATAGAGAATGCACTGGAAAATCCTAGTGCTGCTTCTTTCCAGGATGAAAGGAACCAAAGTCACCTGGACAGGCAGCACAACCAACTGCTCTAAATGGGAAGCTTGCAAAGAAATACAAAGCATTCAGAGTAAACTCACAAATGTTAATTTGGCCTCATATTGCACTCAAGTTCATAAACGCAGCCACTCAACTGGGGGCAGGGAGAAAGGGAAAAAAATACTTGCAAATGCTAACAGTTGTCCCTTCAAATTAGTACACGCTGCTAAGGACTGAATTTGAGAAAGAAGCAAGAGTTAGGCTGGGCATTTTCAATTCCAGACCCAAAAATCCACTTTGCATTCATTCAGCAGCCTCCTTCCGTTCCTGGCCATCGATCCTGCTCCGCTGCATGAGCCACTGCTCAGACCAAAGAAACATAAAAGCTTTTAGTTAAACTTGCACTCACGCCTCCTGTTCTATGCCAAGAATATGAAAATAACACTGATTGACTATCTTCCTCTTTAACTGTGGTCATGATGAGTTTCATTGTAGTCCATGATATGAAGCTGTCCAACACTGCTTTCCTGGAGCTTAGGCGAGAGGTTTTCAGGGCTTGGAGGGGCCTTGGACTCCATGCTTGGATCTTTACATAGTTCAGTCTTTAGGGCATCAGACAGCCTGTTGATGCTGACCCCCTCCTCATCACACTGGCTCTCACTCTTGTTGCGAAATAATTCTCGTGCCTTCATTCCAAGGAAGCTCTTGGAGCTGGGGAGTGAACCTACAGTCAGTGGGACAGCAGTGGAGGGCTCCAGCAACACAGATGTGTCCCAGCGACTGCTCAGCCTCTGGTTCTGGGGTTTTTCTGGGGTGGAGAGCTCGCTGCTGCTGCCCCCCTTACTGCTACTGCTGCCTCGGGTGCTGGGAGGTTTGGTCTCTCCATTTCTACCAAGTGTTTCTTCACTGTGTCCTGCTGTATCTTCATTACCACAATCCAGCCTGCTTGGGGAAGAGAGAGGACACAGTGTCAGAGAAATTACAGTAATTAAACAGTGGAGAGGGAAATGCTGGCCAGGGCAGATTACTTTGGTTACTTTCCCTTTCTGCCTCTGGCTATGTACTTCAACAGGTTTCCTTTCACACTCTGGGAGAGACAGGGGGTAACCAGATGTGTCACACACTCAGCTTTGCACATCCACTGTTTTTAAGTCCAAAACTGACAATAATCCCCCATGGCTCCTGCAGATTTCACACCACCACCCTCACCTTTCTTCTGCTGCTTCAGCTGCTTCTGTTTTATCATCTTCAAGTTTTTTCAGTAGACTGCTCTTCTCCAGCCGCCCAAACAGATCCAAAATCTCCAGCTCAAATGCCTGGGTGATTTTTTTCTGAGCCTTGTACCTGCTTTCTACTGCCTGCAGCTGACCCCTGAGCAAAGAGAGAAACCACAATGTCCAAAATCTCCAGATTCTGCCTCAGCTGTGAGAGTGCATCTGTCAAAGCACAGCTAAAATGTTACACAGGAAACCCCTACCTTGCTTGAATTTTAACATCTTCCAGGTATTTCTTTTGCTCCAGGAAGAGGTGGTCCTTTTTTGCAAGCTGAGATTCCAGTTCAGCTATCCTTTTCTGGGAAGCATCGAGCCTTTGGCTTTGCTGCTGAACACACAACTTGGCTTTCTCCAGTTCTTTCCGAAAAGCAGCGTGCAACATTTCAACCTCCTCGAAGCAAACAACACAATGGTAAAGTCTAATTTGATCCTGTGTTATTTTTATTGGTGTTTAGACATGTTTCTGATGTTATAAATAGGCACATTTTAAAGCAAGCCAGAATAAAAGCAGCATTTCTAAAAGCAGATATAGAAAACCAGCCCTGCTGAGGATGTACACTATTAAAATAACTACACATCACTGGAATTTATTAGCACATTAATGTTCCTTATGAAAACCTCTTTTCATCAAAGCACTCTTGCCAGTTCTGCACTGGATTAGAGTAGACAAACTCTATTTTAAATCCATTTTCCAACACGACCTTCATTAAATACCAGTAGAAGATTTCTTTTCAGTGTATTATTCACCTTCTTTAATTACGTGCTCTCACGCAGGAACAGTTATATTGTTGTGTAATTTACTTGCTTCTAATTAGAAAAAGGTTTCTTTGAAGTCAGGAAGTAAAACCATATGAACCACAGTGAAGTTACTGTTAACTTTTAATAGGAAAATGACTGAGTGGGAAGGCTGAGATGCTCATTTTGAAGTAACACCTCACAAAAACCCGTAAAATCCTTGTTAAGATCTTTCCACAAATTCTGGCACTACTATCCTGCATTATTTTACCAACAATCTGCTGTCAGTTACATCTGAGCAGAGTAAAGTCTTGACTTTTGGAAAAGAAATTGTTAAGAATTTACATCAGTTGGCTAAAACAGGCCCCAAGTGTACCTCAACAACCCTTTCTTAACTTTCAGAAGGGGCACTGAAGATATTCCTCAAACCCACAGGGCACAAAACATCTGAACAGAAGATCAAACATACAATCAAATCCCTGAAAATCAATTTCAGAACAAAGAGTCTGTTAAGTAACAAAGCCTTTCCTTCTGAACTCAGGGCTGGGAACTGCTGGATGATGACCTCAAGGGAAGTCTCCCCGAAAGTCCTCTGCACTGGTACCTTTGTAGTGTCTGTGTGCTTGTGCTGCAGCTGCTCCAGGTACAGCTCATTGACCTCCCCAAGAACCAGCAGCTGCCTGTTCAAGAACTCCATCTGCTGTTGCACTGATTCACTGTTGGAAAGCTGGGAAGGGAAATGGAACAGAGTCCAACATTGGGATGAACAGTTCAGGAGAGTCACAGCTGACAGGCACTGTGTTCACAGAGTATTTTTATGAAGAAGGGAAACAAAGGCTAAAATCCAATGCTTCATAGGTAATTAAGTGTTAAATAAATTGTTTTCATAAAGAACTTTTCATTTCCATTCAACTTATGATATAAACAGTATCAGTTGTCAAGATTAAGCAGTTTTAATATAAATTCATAATGCTCAATCTGCAAATCCCTGCTGTGGAAAAAGCCAAAATAAGAAGTTTCAGAAGCTCTTTAACTGAGTTTAGAGTTTCTTCACCAAAATACATTTTTGTGTGTTGTTTTTGTGCAGTTAGTATCAGACTCTGGAGCTCAGCACAGGCTTCTTTCAGTTCAAGAAAGAAAAAGCACCTAATGGAAACTACCACATAAAAATAATCACAAAGACACAAAGGGACCCTCTTACCTTTTGAGAAACTTGGCTAAGCAGCAATTCAGTGTGACACACCTTGTTGTTTGCCTTCTTTAACTCTAACCTCAGATCTGCTATCATGTTCCTGCAGTCTTCCAGCTTGGTCTGTTCAAGGGACAAAAAAATGACTCAGGGTTCTGGAACTTCACTAAGGACAGCAAAGGCACAGAGCTGGGAGTCTGTAAACCCTCAGCAGTGGAAATCAAGTTATACTGACCCCTCTAAACCAGCTAAGAACCTGCCTTTTCCTATTTCCAAGCTGAAGACAGGACAAAACAGGATGATATTAAGTTAGGCACTTTCAATTATGCACTGTCTTATTCTGAATCAGGACAATCTCTCTAATAAAAATGTGCAGTTTTCTCTCAGGTATTTCATGCCTCTTTATGAAGAAAGTTATTTTTAAAACCAATAAGTAGACAACAAATTTGTTGCTGCTTCATACCTGCAATTCCTGGCTCTGGTTGTAGAATTCCTCCCGGTCGTGCTGCAGCTGTCGGATCTGGCTGTGAAGCTGAGCCACAATATTATCATGTTCCTCCTGAAACTGGTGGTACCTTGCCTGTTCTTTCTGCAGACTCAGTTTCAAGGCCTGGATCTCCTTTTCCTGCAGTTTCAGCTGATCTTTCTGTTAAGAATCCCACATGATTCATCAGACAAGACACCTGCTTAGCAGCTAGGACATCTATGCTCAGCCAAGCAAAGCTGTCATTACCAGCATGCAGGAAAACACTTTTCCACACACACATTTTATACAGAGCATGTTCTCAAGGCTGTTGGGGCTTGGCTTGGTTTTGGCTGAAAAGGAGATGAAATGGTGATAAGGGTGGACAGGCTGAAAACTCAGTCACATTCAAAACATGAATGAGCAATAGCCTATTTTTCTACTGCCTCTCATGCTTTCAACAGGAACTTGGGCCTCACTGCTGAAGCAACAGTTCATCTTTCAAAACCTACTTGGAAGTTTATTTTTGGCTCCTGTAGTTAATTATCAGGAGGTGAAACTGTTGATGGAATTAGCTATATATTATGAAACACACCTAAATTTGTACTGAGACATCTTTCAGTGTACTTATATCTTCAAATTCTATCACAGTGAACACCTCTGGAAAACAACACTTGAGTTTCCAAAGCTTTTGTTGTTAGTCCTCATCTGAGCAAAAGGACAATACTTCATCAAATATGCAGTAAGGTGTTTAGCCAGGCATTGAACAGCCACTCCACTAACAGGGAAGCCTTTACCATTACCCAAAGGCAAGTGCTGGCAGGGGTCAAGCAGGAAGGATTCAGATGCCTGCAGCCAACTCCAAACTCCTGGCATTAATAACCACAGCACACAGAACTCATGCACGAGTCACTCCACAAACACCGACTTCAATAAAGCGACAAATGAGGCTTCTTTGTTAATTGAGTGGTACCAACGGACACCAGCCAGGCCAATTAACACTTTTAGCAGCACCAGTGTGTCTCAGTCAGCTTCCCAGCTCACCATGGCAGCATTGTGCTCCTCCAGGGCCGTGGCTTTGATGACTTTGCGCAGGAGCCGGCGGTTGCGCAGCGCGTGCTGCTGCCTCTTGAAGCGCTCGTACAGCAGCTGGTTGTGCAGCAGAAGCAGCTGGTTCCTCAGGGTGTGAATCTCATCCGAGGGGGGAGAACCTGCAGTGGGACACAGGAGAGGTTACTGAGCTGCGTTCTCTGCTTTATTTTATCTTCAACACAAAAATCATAAACATTTCTCCCAAAGCAATGGGTATATGCCTCAAATGGATTGCTCCTTTGATTAAGAAAAATAAGCCAAGCCACCATCACCACAGAAGCCTCAGAGCACACAACTAAGACATGGACACATAAATAAGCAAGAAAAACCATCAGTTTTAGATTGAATGAGCAGTGAGAAGATGCAAGGATCTGTCAGATGACCAGCAGCACAGTGAAGCTTAGCCACGCTGAAATGGTCAAAAGCAGAAGCGTCGAGAATTTTGCACTTTTCCAAGATGAAAAAAGCAGCTCATCTCTCTGGAACACAGCTATTTGCTATGCAGATAAACCCTCCACTTAGTGGAGGGCATAATTTTTCTGCAGCATTAGTTAAAAACCCACAAGCAAAAAGTATGCAGGTCATTGTTTAAGCAAATCTAATAATAGAGGAACAGATTGCCAAAACATGAGAAATTTTCTCACCTCCAAAGTGAGTCCAGTCAGCAGATTTGCTTGGCAGAGACAATCTGAAAAAAGAAAATGCAGCATTAACAGGTAAGTTTAAGTTAAAAAAAAATGGAATGTTCACCTCAAAAGAGCTTATAGCCTGGTAAAAGTACAATTAAGGTCAGTGGGTATAAAAAGATTAGGGAGGAACTGTGCAGCTGCTTTTTTGGCACAACTTAAAATTAAGCCAGCACAAAAAAAAAAGTAACAATAAAGTCTGCAAAGTAAGATTTTCAGTCACCTACTTGTTCAGCTCCTTAGTGTGTGCATCTGCTCCTTGCTGAATCAGCCTGTCCAGCACTTCCACGGGAGAAGTTGAGGACATGCAGTCTTCATCCTGGGCTCCCTTGGTTTTCTTTAGCAGCTCCTCAGTCTTCTTGCCAACAAAGAGGTAGGCAGTCTTTGGTAATGCAACCTCAAAGAGGTGCTCATAGAGGGGAGGCTGCCCACTCCCAAACACCACTCTCCTTTGTGCTGGTACTTTACAGGGGCTGGGAGTGAGAATGCTCGGCTCCCCAGAGGTTCCTTCCCTGCTCCCAGCAGGGCTCTCCCCAGGGCCTCCACAGGGCTTGTCTATGGGAGTAAACGTTTGTTTGGGTGTTTCCCGTGCACCCTCAGGCCCAGGCTTGTCCAGAGATGTTAAAGGCTCAGAGGTCTGACTGTGTCCCTGAACACTGGAGGCTGCTGAGTGGGTCTTCTTCTGAGAGCCTGACAGACTTTCGTTTGTGCGGTAAAACGGGGAGTCAAATCCTCCTCTAGGCACCATGTGTTCAGCATCGGTCGTGATCTCGGAGATCTCTTTAGATATTGCATCTGAGGAGAGGGGGAGCACCATGATGCATCTGGTATTTCAACAGGACAAGCATTTCCTTAGCTAAGATGTAGGTAAGGAGGGCAGACATTACCTTCCTCTCTGTCCTTCTCAGCGCTATCTTCAAACGACAACCCACCTAAAAACTCTGGAAGATCACTTAAGGTTACTGAACTTTTACTACTGGGTATGTCTGAAAAATAAAAAAAGAAAAAAAAAAAAGTTAATTTTACAGGTGCTGTTTTCTCCAGGCTTAGCATAGCACAAAACACAAGTCTTACTGCTGTAAGGTCCTCAGAATAAAAGCTTGTCCCTCCTTCAGATGCCTCCTCAGAGGAGGAAGGTATCTGACTGTTCCACTCCACGTGGAAAACAGCTCAGAGATCAGTCACAGGTCAGACCTGATCCCAAACTGTAATTTTGTAAACTCAACATCTGCTATTGCACAACATGTGGGAGGAAGGATGTGCTGTTTGCAATTTAACCCATTAAATAAATAAAATAAGGTGGCTCCTGTGCACTGTGACTGCTTTACTTCCACATTAGCATTAACCTCCCCTTTAGCTTTTGAACTGGCTCCACAAGGACACAACACCTGCCTCAAAAAAGGAAGTTTAACAATCTGATGTAATACAAACTTGCCAGTATGTGGCTACTGATCAAAACTGAGACAGCAGCTGTGGGATACACACTGCAGGATAGAAATCTCATGCTCAGCTCAGTCACAGATCAGGAACTCAGTGAAAAACTTTGCCTGTTCATAACTTGGAATTCAAAATATTCAGATTCCAGTGGTACTACACAACTACACCACAGAAAACCAGCTTTAGATTTCACCATCATCTCCACTTTGAAGATGGTTAAGATTCACAGCACAGAAGTCTCAAATACAGTTCCAAAATCCCTTTCTACACCTGTCACAGAGGTAGATGACAGAAAATGGAATCTACATTTACCTATTAAAAGTTGACTTACTCAACCTACTGATTTCAGTATTCCAGGAGACTTTAAAATAGGTTCAAGAACAGGAATATAATTGTAGATAGAAAACAAAGTTTTTCCAGAGGCCTTTAAGTGGGAGCATCATATCTATCCTTATGTGCAGCCTTACAGTTTGATCCAGACATGTGACAGTAAGTTGATCTAGCAAAATTTAATATACAACTTGCTGCTTCTAATAATAATCCTCAAAAAAATCAGCTCTTATAAAAATAAATATCCCTTTTCAGCCTTCAGTTTATATTTGCATTTTTAAATATGCAGGAGAGCAAGGTAAAAAAATCTCAAGCTATTTCTGAACATGAATGGTTAAACTGAAATCAGAAGCATCACAAGAAGGTTTTAAGTTGAATCACAGTTTAAGGCAGGATCCTGGAACTACAAAGAACTCAGGGGAAAAAAGAACCCGTGGAAAAGTGTTTGGGAATTGGAACAAGTGTCAATAAAAACTGGAGTTGTTCACAATTGGCTGTAGTAATGGGGAGAGGAAAATGGAGTTTACCCAATGATTTATCGCTGTTTATGACATTTTGCTGTCGGTGCAGTAAAGGCCTCCCAGAATCTGGTTTGTCCTCCTGGAAAACAAAATAAACCCAGAACTCATTAACTGCCTTAGATTTCACTGGCAACTGTGCAGCTGGAAGTGGCAATAGTTGTCTACATTTAGAAGAGTTTTTGCAGTGAAGTGCAAAATTTTTTTATAAACCACCTACTCTGATTTTTCTTTCTCAGTTAAGGTCACTGCATTAAGAAAAGTCAATGAAAAAAAAACCAGATTAGTTCAGCAGAAGAATTTTGTAATACCTTTTTAGGAGGTGTGGCAGCAGCTGAAGGGAGTGAAACATGCACAAAGTCATCTGAAGTGCAGGGTGGAGGAGGAGATGTGGCTGGTGTTCCCAAAGGTGTTCCTTTCCCCCCTGCTGAAAAGGAGCACAAGTTCTCTCAGCAGGCTGCCCCTTCCTCCTTTCAGCTGAACATTGTATGTGAAGAATTGTACATTTAAACACCTCATAGCATTTATTTCTTAAATCTCTTTCAACTGTTCATCAACACAAAAGTGCAGTTTCCCAAAAGTTGTTTCAGATTTTGGCACTGAATTCACAAATTTCCTCTCAGTTTGCATCAGCACTGCTCCAGGTGAGGTACTCAGCTCTTAGGAGTAATCACTCATCCCTATCAACTGGCACGATGTGGCATTCCCACTTAAAAACTGCCAGTAAAATTTACAGCCAGAATTTCCAGTAAAACAAACCTCGGAGGCCTAATTCCAAAATGCAGCACGTACCAGATGTGCCAAAAGCTTTGCTGTAGGGCTGTGATGCAGACTGGGATGACTCTGATGGGACAATGCCGGGGGACGTCGGTGGCGTGGTCATACCACACACTGCAGAGGGGCTCCAGATGGTGACCTGGCACAGAGTGAAACACAGCACAGCTCACAAAAGGAACATGTGAAGCACCTGCTTCCAGGTCTGTACACAGTTCAACTCAGGAAATTCAATTAAATGTGAAACAAACACCAACTTCTGAAGAATTCACAGCACAGCTCAAAACCATGGATTTTTAAGACTGGCACAAGAAACTATGAAAGTGCAAAGAATGAAAACTTGCTGGGCTTCATCTTCTGCTTTACCTGCTGTGGCTCAGTTGACAGCCTCGTGGACTGTGGGCTCAGAATCTGAGGTAGCTGCCCTGGCATTTGTGATAGTGTTAACCGAGGAGTGGAGTATGGGGTAGAAGTCCCTGGAAGTTAAATAAAAGAGAAAATCAAAATTCCAAAGCATTCAACACATCAAATACAAATCCATTATTCTTCTGGCTAGGACTTAAAGGCTTTCAATCAAAGCATTTCAAATCCATTCAATATACACAATTGTAGCTAGAGACTTTTGTTCCAGCTCAAGAAAATATCTGTTGAATACATTATACTACAGCTTTCTCCTTTTTTTTTTGTTGTTGTTTTGAGGTAGGGAGGACAGGGGATGAAGAGATAAGGTTGAGAACATACTGTATGTCTGCACATAGAAAATATATCTATGTATTTATTTTTTTAATGATAGTTTATTTTCTGGTGTGTAAAAATCGGACTTCAAGTGGGATAAATTAGTGAGATGGGTTTTTTTTTTGCTCTATTGCCAGTTCTTCTCCAGCAACTGGGTATTGATTAGCCATCAGGCAGGTCTTACCATAGCTGCTCTGTGTGTCAATGTAAGAGCTGGCACTGGGGTCAGTTTGATGATGTTTTGAGCTTGTGCAGAGTTTCCGAGACACAGAGTAATAACCATCTTCATAGGAGGCTTCTGCAGGGTCCAGGGAGATTTTGGCACATTCTATCACAACATCATGAGTTTCTAGCCTTTTCCACCTGCAGACAGTTTTTGGATCCAAAAGAGTAAGTTAGTCAATTATTGTTAAAAACAAGAGTTCCTGGAGATAGGAGGAATTGGCTTGTAGGATGGCTCATTTGTTCCAGGCAGCTTTGCATGCTCCCAGCCAAACTGGAACAAGGCACCAGACAGAAATTGCAACCAGATGACTTGTGAGAGGGGGTCTCAAAGAGGAGACAAACAGCTTTGACACAGAGATCCATAAAGGTCTGCCATGGAGCACTCTGGAAAGGAGGAACAGCATACGAAGACTTGGTTGATCCTGAGCTTCAGCAGCTGTAGAAATCAGCTCAACTACACTCAGATGTTGGTAGTCAAAATTTAGACATGCCAGCAGTGAGGGAATCTGTATTATTTAAGCAAACACTGTCTGAAATGCCAGTTTCAGATCTGTGGTTTTCCTCCCAAGTTTGGGAAATGTTTTTTATTATTACTACCTCCTTTATCCTGAGAACTACTTCTCACTAAATTAAACAGCCAGATTAGATCTGCCCAATATTTCCGGGGATGGAAGTTCACTGTAAAGAAGAGAAAGCCCAGAAGGCTGTCTATGAAAGGCTGGGTTGCTTTGGAAAGTAAAATACTCTCTGTCCAAGATACCAAAAGAGAAGGTTTCCACTGGAAGGTTTGTGCCAATTGTGCTCCTGAGTGGTGCCACCCTCCCCCCTGCAAAATTGTGACATTCAATGGGTTCCCAGTTAGGAGTGATTTCCTAGTGGCTCTGAAAAGCAGGGCAAGAGCACTACTGTGCAGCAACAAGAGTCAAATTCTCCTCTTCAGTGGCTGGGCCTGTGGAGACAAGAGAAAAGCAGCAAGTGGTGCTGCTGCAGGCAAATGAGCCTATTGCTAAAGAAAACTAATACAGCTGATAATGTTAACACATACCTGTTAAAAGAACTGATCTGTTAAATGAACCAATATCTAGGTACCAAAACAAGACACACTGAAGCCATTTTGAACACTTAAATCCCATCAAATACTTCAAGAAACCCAAGGAATATGACCCAAACCTTCAGCCAATGAAGCATCTCTGGCAGTTTCACTTTACTCATAGGAAAACTGTTTTAAATCTTTATGAGGATGTTTGATCATTAAGTCATAAAATAAGATAAAGTAAAGTAGAAGACAGATGCCATCCCAGACACAAAATGAATTTAGAATCCAAACATTGTTGTTAATGACCTTTCACAACAGTTTCTGCTTATTCATCCAGCTGAAAGCTGGGATGAGGAAAGTCTACATGTTTACCTGGTGCACCTACAAATCTGGGTGGCAAAACACCCCCACACAAACTAATGCTGACAGAAAAGGTTTTGCTGCAACCTTCTGAAATAACCCCACAGAAAGCTGCTCGATTTGAGCCTTTCCTAATAGCAGAGAGAACATATAATACCTTCGTGGGTCCAGTTCATGGTCCTTGGATCCAGTCACTAACTCTGGATGAATTCGCACATGTTCCATCATTGGCTGTGAGGAAGAAGAAGGACTTGTTATCAGTGCAGCACCTTTGGGCTGCACTAAACCACACAAAGCTGATGAGAAACTACTGGTCTAATAGTTCAGGAAGTCACATTTAACAGATAATACACATCACCACAGCTTCAAGAGTTGATCCCAACTGAGCTTTCAATCAAATTGATCATTTTTATACTGTTTTGTTGAACAGTCCTCAGGTGAATTACCAAATTAATTGTATTAAATTGGAATATACAGCTATAAATTCCTTGCCTCAGATAATACACAGATGAGCAGCATTTTACCTTGACTACTTCTTCAAAGGTCTCCAGGTTTTCCTTCATACTGTAGTGAGAGCGCAGAAAGGAGACAAAATTGCAAGGATACATTCCATAAAGACGATGAAAGAGAGAATAAACGCTGGCATGAAGATGGACAAGATAAATCTCTGCCACATGACCTGGAAAAAGTAGTTAGAATCTTTTTCATTACATTGGAGAAAAGAATGAAAGTTCTAAGAAAGCAAACAAAGCACTTTTAAATTTGAAATGTTAACTGGAACAAGTCTTCTGAGGTACAAATAGTCCCTATAGAAACTGTGAAGTCTTCTCAGAAAACAAGCAACACTTAGTCATCAGCTCACAGCAAACCCAGAAATTAAGATAAGGACCACTAATTCCAACCAGTGTGCTGTCACTCTCAAAGCACAGCTTTGTTTTTATTCAAGTTAGTTAAAACCTGAAACTCCTCTACACAGTGAGCCAGAGTAAGACTGACTGAATGATTAAAAAAGGAAACTAAGGTTTGTTTCACTTTAAAAGGTAAAACCTAAAAGCTTGTAGCCACCAAAAGCAATCACAGCAGACAAATCTTAGTATTCACCTCTGAAGTTGCAATCCTACTTGCAATGCAGAATGGCTCTCTAAAGCAGTTCTATGTGCTTAACACAGCATTTGTTCATTCAGCCGTGAGCCTCACTCACAGATCCTGCTGCTGCTAGACATCAGACCCCTTACAACAAATTCAGCAAAGCCAGGGCTCTGAGAAAACCAGTTTTATCAACCTTCATCACTACTGATAGTTGCACATTAAATTAAACTCATATATGTTGCTTTTTTCCTCACCCCCCTCCCCCATTTATATCTGGGAATATCAAATTCCTCAAAATCTGCCTGAAACATTAGCATTTTCCCTTCTCTCTCCATTAAGATCAATCTCTGCCTTTCACTGTCATCAGGGCAGTACTTTGGTTCAGTGAAATTTCATGCAGTAGCAGCATCACATGGAAGATTCTAAGAGACTTCTAAATTCTGAGCAAAGAACTCCCCCATGCTCTCAAAGAACAGAACAGCTTGTGGGCTTAACACATCATTTTCTGTGTTTAAATCATCTCAGACCACTATGAGTCTCACAAAAGAATGTGCTCACCAACTGCACACCAGTCACAAGGATACTGCAGACCACAACTGCATGCAACAAAGTAGAAATCTCACCTGGATTCTGCAAGCACCAGGCTGAGAGACGCCCAAAGATACCAAAGAAATCATGAAGGTACTGTTTGCCAGACTGAGGGATCATTGGCAACATGGTTATTAGCACTAGGACACCTGTGGTGAGTACTACTACATCTGTGTCAGTCTGCAAGAAGGGAAAAAACCTGCATTAGTTAAATGTGTTGAACTTCATTTTTTCCAAGGATGAAGTGAACATTGAATCATCATCATCATGGAAAAAGTTCTCTATTGAAACAGTCCCTCTGAAACCTACCAGAATTTAATGATCCAAGATTACTGAGTTTTTCATAAACAACTTGAAGAAAAAATAGATTTGGGATTCTTGCTCCTACTCTGCTGCTTTTCTGTAGAAACACTTGGCTTAGTTAAAAAGGGAACATCACCACAGTTCCACAGCTGAGTAAAAACAATTACTGGTATGTGAAGCATCTTATGTGCCACCTTCCTTCCTTCCCACAGCTAAACACACACAGCACTCAGAGGCTCAGAAACTGCAGATCTGATCAGGGTGTTCAAGGGTGTTGGCCAGTTACCAACACAGGGGTCAAAAGCTTTTCTACTAAACCTGGCTGCTGGAAATTTCCCCCAGCAGTAATTCCAGCAATGACCAGAACACCTTGGTTTGTTCCACAAGAAAGGGATGTGGCAGTACAAACCTTTGGCTGGATGAAACAGGAAGAGAGAATCAGATTTTAGGAAAGGACACAGAAAATGTTCAAACTCTTTCCTTTCTTCCTCAGTTTAATGCACATTTTCTTTGGTAGCTCCTCTGCTTTGTCAGCACTGGGTGTCTCCCAGGAGCCACTCAGGCTGAAGGGACAGTCAGTTTTTAGGGATTCATCCTCCTCTGTGTGTCTACAGCCTCTACTCTCCCTCAGTCACACAAAACCTATCAGAGCACATTTCCTGTCCATCCCTACCCTCTGTCCACAGCCCCAGAACTTCCACACCTCTGTCCTACTCCCAGCAGCTTTCTGACACACTTCATTCCTCCCTCAGTCACACTGCAAAGGGCAACAGATCCTGTCAGGAACATCAGGAGTTCCAGTAACAGCAGCTGGAGCTGCTCCTTTGGCAGCTACAAATTTGTGGTGGTTTTGTTTTGAAGAGTGCTGGCACTTGACTGCATCGTGCATTTAAATGTGACTTCATGACTAATGTGGAGTCTTCACTATCATAATAAATTCCATTACTGACAATGCATTCTAGGTCTCAAAGCACTTTTCATTCCTTATTCACTGGTACAGTGCTGTACAGTATTACACCTCATCAATCTGCAGATGAGGGAAAAAAACCACAAAGCTTGGGGGAACAGCTACCTCCTCGTAATCCAGCATGTCAGTAGCTAAGAAGGGGAAGTCTGCTAATTCCAAGGTAATTTCATCTGAGCCCATCTACACTGCAAGCAGAGGACACACAAATTCAAATTGCACCAGTGGGAAGTTACTGTATTTCTCATTAGGTTCATATTCAAGATACCCATCAACTTCACCAAGGGCCTTCTTGTCTTTAACTTATTTTGGAGAAGTTTTAATAAACATTCCTAACTCACAGTGACAGTGGCTTTCAGAAACAAGATTGTCAGCAATAACAGCACCAGCACAGAGTATTCAGCTGATATTAATAGCACTGAGGCTTAGCTAAATGACATCAAAACAGGAATCAAATGCCTTGCATCTGTATGCAAGTTTACTCCAGGTGTTTTATAGACAGCCCTGACAGTTCTTACCTTGAGACATTTAAGTAATGAAAGCAGGAGAGGTGCTTGAGAAAGTTTGTGTTTCCAAGATGGTTGTCGTCTTATCACGTGTCCCAGCAGAGAGAGGGTGGGTAAACGAGTAGCAGCTTTGCCCATATAATCATTAATTTTGTCCAGTAGATGCTGACAAAGGATTTTGCAGAGTGGTAAAAAAAGAATAGTATTTATATTGAACTGCTCTATACCCTTTTTCACCAGTCTACATTCAGCAGTTTGTCAATATGGAAACTATGGGCATTTTACAAATATACAAGATCCCAGAGGAAACAGAACCCTGCAATAACTCTGAGCCTACTGGTAGACAAATGCAAACTATACAGGCCAGAAGCAGTCACTGCACTTTGAAATGTTTATAAGTAAATAATAAAAAAAAAATCATCTGGGCAGCAGCCAATTTGTAGTGCCACTTCCAATCTATTTAAAATCCTTACTTGCTCTCAAAATACCCAATTTGTTTTAGGCTAACACATCCTGCAGCAGGAGCAATGCAAAGAGACAACATTAATCCTCCAAACCCTTTCCTTTAGAGGTTCTTTGCTTAATTGGGTCAGTTTAAGCAACTCTGTAAGGAACAGAGACCTCTGAAGTTTTTTTTTTAAAGCTTAAACTACTCTTACTACAGAGATACTACATCTCTACAGCAAGGTAATTCTACACCAGAGTGGAACCCCTAGAGTTTTAATGGATGCTATTTAAAGGCTGCTTCAAGACCAGGCTAAAATCTGCCATAACAAGATTGTTTTTTACCTTGTCATGAGGCTCTTGCAGAGTGGACAGAATATGCAGTGCCTGCTGAGAATTGGTTTCCAAGTAATAGTCCACCAGGTTGTTGACAAGCATAGGCCCACGGTCTGTCAGTTTGGGGACAGCAAGGAAAAACCCAAAAACATTCTCAGTACACTAAAAATGAAGTATTTGCTACAAGGACATTGCAGAACTTTTAAGCAACTATTACACAATTTCTAACATAAAGCTTGGTGCTTAGGAGACCTTTGGGAAAATGAGACCTCTCAACTACATTTTCTGGTTCCAAACAATTCAAGTGACTGCATTCAGCTCAGGGAAAGGAAGCAGGTTTTTAACAACCAACAATTCCTGTCTAACCATAAAATCCCACAGGTAGCTGAGCTGCAAGGGTGCTTTACCCAGTGAAGTGTTCAGGAGTGACCTGATGTTCTTTCCCTTCAGCAGACAAAGGAGAGCAAGTTCAGGGACAAGGACACTGGCAGTGCTCTCATGCTCTGAAAAGGCTCTGTCAGCACAAGTGATGCCTCAACAGCAGCAATGACTTTTCACAAAGTCTCAGTCTGTTGTTTTGTTTGGGAGTAGGATTTTTTGTTATTTTTTTATTAACAAAATCCCACTCGTTCCCATCATGTGGGTGACACTTAATTCCTTCTAGATACACTTGACAAAGAAAGTTTTATCAGCTCACACTTGAGGCTCTGCCTCAGGAAAAGCCAGTCATTTTGTAATAGTGTTTTAACAATTATGTAACAGACCTTCCATTAAGCAAAATGGACTGAAGAGAAGCCTCAATCCTTAAAGCAATTTCAAACCCAAATATCAAGAGTTTCTTTTAAGCTCCATTTGTAAAGACAGTATTTGACAGCAAAAAAAAAAATCCCACATTATTCTACCTTTATTGATGTGAAAGCAAAACCCTTCCCAAAACTACACAAAAGGATACATACCACAAATGAGATTATCTTTGAATGCAGCTGTTATATCTTCCAGGACACCCAGAATTGGAGAATCCAGCATTGAGAGGAGCTCACCAACATTTCCTTGCTGTGCCATGATGCACGTACTGACATGAATGTGGAGGTTAAAACTTCAGGAAGTTCTTCATTGGTGTCTTTCTACCAGACTAGGAGAGAAGAGACAGCACATGAGTGAGCTTTTCCCTTTCCATACAAAATCTCTCATCTCTCCTATTCCTTTTCCACATAAGTGCCCATTTAACACTGAGAGGATTGTGAGGGTTTCCACACCTGCAATAAAAGCTGTAAGAATTTCCAAAAAGCCAATGAGTCATGAGCAGGGTTTTCTTCGTGTTTTTCACAAAGACATTAATCTGTTTTGCAGAAGACCTCAGTATCTACATTGTCTGAGCATTTTCTTATAATTTTTTTTTTTTTAATTTGTTCTCCAGGTCAGTAAACTGAAGCTAAAGTTTTTAATAAAATGTAAAAAGCTGCCTGGAATCCCTTCATTCCTGAGTTCTTACAGCAACTCTTCTTCAAACCACCTTTCCAGTTCTCTACATAAGACTAAAATCTGGAGAAAATACACACCTCCAGATCCTTCTCCACTCCTGTGACCAGGTCAGGAATTCACTGCCCTGGGCTCTGCATTGTTGCACTCTGAAAGATTTGGGCTTTAAGACTTTGCAACGTGGCCAGGCTGCAGCTGTTGGGAAACTCAAGCAGGGCTGCTGCTGCTGGGCAGCCTGAGCAGCACAACACACTCTGACTTCTCTGGTGTGATTTGTGACCACAAACTCTGCAGTGCAAAAACTGCAAAAGTATTAAATGCAACAGGGTGCAGATAACAACTGGTCAGCTGCACAGTGCTAGGAGCAAATCTAAGCCATGTCAGGCTTTTAAAATGGCTTCTTCCCATGCAGCAGCACCAGAGGGGTTCAGGTGTCACACTGACCTACCTACCACCAAATGAATAGTTTTTATTTCATCCAGAAGAATCCTACACCAAACCTTTCCCAGATGAAGAACAAATCTGGCTTTAGATCACACCTCATATTATCAGCAAGGGTTTCTTCTTCCCTCCCACTCCAAGCTAGAATACATTTTTCACTTCCCCCATGGAAGGCAAGACTGACACATACCAAGTTTACACACAAAATTATTTTTCTGCTGCACTTGTGTTTACAGCACCTGTTCTGTGGATGAGCTGAGCTTCTGTCTGCAATGCTGTCAGCCACACACCTTTCATGATCACTAATAAAGAAAAACCAGAAAGAGGTTAAGAAAAGGCACAATTTATGTCTTCCTTATCACACCAGGTATATGTTCAGAGCATCCCTAAGTTTTTTACACAGAACAGAAGAGTTGAGCACCCCCTGCATGAGAAGTCAGCCCTCAGTCTGAAAAGCACCAAATGGTGCTGCAGTTGCCCTTTCCAGAGCTGTCCACAGATTAAGCTGTGCAATTACCTCAAACTAGATGGTTTTCACAAGACCATGGTTTTGTACTGTGACCCTTCAAAAGCTGCTAAAGTTTCATTTATGGCAGGTAGAATCTTACACAGAAAGGATTCTTCTCTATTCTGAACATACAGTAATTAATTTAAGCCTGTAAATTCTATCCAAAACATTTTTAGGCATTAGCCAAGGACCACAGACCACTGCTCTGTTTTAAATAATAATGCTGTAATTACCTATATACATATAACTTTGTTGAATATTTCTGTTTAACAAAGTCATTGGACAGCAGGAGTTAAACTTTGTCATTTGCAACATATCACCCTGCAGTTGCAGAACTGCCCAAGGTCACTTTTCTTAGTGCCACCAGACATCAGCTTACTCAACCTGGCACTGATTGCAAATTCAAAGGTGATAATATGGCACCACACTCCCAACTGGCATTTCAGTAGCAACAAGCTGGCTGGAGCATTGCAGTAATCACCACTGCAAGAACATAAAACCTCACCCTCACTTTTCCATGATCACAACTGAATAGTCCAAATGAAACTCCAGGTCATGTACAAGCAGCCAGCAGAGTCTGATCACTGAAGTGTTTAGATTTAAATGTTATTTCCTTTCCAGTGTAGCTGGCAAAATGCTAAACCTGCAGACTTCAAACTGGCTGGTAGTGTGAGCAAGACTTGGATAATAATAGAATAGAGACTTGGGGTGAGGGAAGTTGCTTTGTACTGAAAGCAGAATGGTTCTATGCTTTTCACAAAATCAGAACTGGCATTTGTTGTGGTTTAGGATTTTGGTTTGGGGTTTTTTGTTGGTTTTTTTCCCCTACATTGTGCAGACTCCAAAGCTTCCACTCCTTCCTCAAAGCGCTTGCTGTTCAGAAGACAAACAATGCTCAGAGTGACACCATCCTTTCAAAAAGTTTAAAGCCACACATCCATGCAACCTAAGAAGTCGGCCCTCCACTCTGTTAGTCATTTTGAGGAATCAACTGATTTTTCCATTTCTAGTAATCATTTTAATATTGAATTGATTCAATGAATGCATTTGCAACATTGTATGGGGAAGCAGCTCCCCCCAAGGAATGTGTTCCTTCATTTCTGAGAACACACCTTCCAAACAGGCCTTGCTGGGCCTCCATTTCTATCAGGACACAGCCTCAGCTGTGGTCAAGCAGCAGATTCACCAGCCTCCTAAGCAATATGAATCAGTTCTTTAAAGTATTGTTAACAAAAGAGATGCATGGCCACACCCCCAGAGCAACTGCAAGCAAAACCTGTTTTAAGAATTAAAGCAGCAGAAACACACGTCTGCTTTTTTACCCCATAAAAACCTTGTCAACTCTCCTCTCTTTGATTCCCATCCCCTACCACTGAAAAGAGTGATTCTTTTCTTATTGTTCTTCAGCAATACCATTGTTTTGGAGGAGATCTTTGCCACACCAGTAAAAAAATCTCAACAGCAGTTTCACTGATTCTGATATTGCCAAAGGAAAACCTGCAGCCTGGTGAAATCATAAACCACACTTTGGATGGGCTCTGGAAGTCAAGCTCAACAAACCTCTGCACAGAGATGGGGTAAACCCTGGTTAAATGCTGAGCAGGTAGGAGGATTTCAAACTTTGTGCCATTGTGCTGCCACTCACAAACCCTGCCATCAGATAAGGGTGAGGTGATAAGGCGAGCTCAGCACTGATAACCCACACAGGTAACAGATCATTTCCCAAGCTCCCTGACTAAAACAGATGGCTGGAGTGACCTTGTGCCAATAAATCTAATAATCCATTATTTCAACTTTTATATCGTGCATTGGAGTTCTTTAAAGTAGAGCAGTCTCCATGCCTAAAGTATTCAAACTATGAATGAAAGTATTTCAAAGCACATCTGAAAATGGGGCAATGTTACACACAGGTACCTCATGAGGTGCAAGTTTATCTGAAGTTACACCAAACCAGTCAATGCTGTCACCCCACTGTACACAAATGGCCACAACTTTAAAAAAGCAAATCACAGCTTTCTCAAGGTAAAGGCATTTGTCATTTTAAACTCTAAGTAAGACTGAGATGCTCCAAATCCGTGCCCAACACAAACGAACAAGGCAGGAAATTCCAGCAATAGCCTTCAATCATGTCACACCTTTTTCAGGCAAAGGCAGCTGAGTAAGTAGTTCACAGGCAAGAGGCTTTTAGTCAGACAAGGCTGTGCCCTGGGAGCTCAGCTCCGTGGTGTTGGTGTGATTTATCACAGTCCCACCAGCAGTTTGTGATGTGATTTTCAAATCTTGTAATAAGCACAGCCCGGGTTAAGGGGCTGCCATCACCTTGTGGAACAGCCACCGACTGTCAGGGTATTTTGTATCTGGAATTGATACTTGTGCTGTGGACAGGACATCCCTGACACCTTTACAGCATCACATCACCAGCCAGGCTTTCTGCTCAAATACACAGTTACAAGATGAGCCTCTCTAATAATGCTTCCATCCCCACATATTGCAATCATTCCCTCATCAGAAGAATTTCCACATCCCTGCAGCCATTCTTGCAACTAAAAGGATTAAAGAAGTAAGTTTTCCATGTGATTTGAGTCACTGACTCCTCACTAACTTTTAAAACTAGTTTTATACAAAAGATCCAAAGTACTTGGTTAGTAAAGCATAGAAAAAAGTCTGTTTAAATACCTTTTAAAATGCAGCATTTTAATCTCGCTGGAAAATATCACACCCACAGCATTTCTTATATTCAAGAGCCTTCTTTAAGATCTACTTGGTAAAAAGTATTAAAGTATCAATACAGCTTTGGAGCCATCTTACAGAAGGAAAAGGAGAAGACAAGAACCGAGTCTAAATTTATTTTTTTTCAGTAGCTAATTTAACAACACAAAACAGTTTAAGCTACAAACTCCAGACAAAGGGAGAGACTGTAGAAATATTAATTGGAAAAGGCTAAACAGAGAAAGAGACAGCAGAGTATTCCCACAGATTACGACTTCTCTAAGTATTTCTGTCAAGAGAAGATGTTCTTCTGTTCAGTGTATTTTTATCCCAAGGCAAATGAAAAAGCAGCTGGTAGTGCCAGTTATGCTGCTCGCAGGGCTGGGGAGGAGGGGGACACACCACAAACACACCCTCAGCCTTTGCCGTGACAACACCCAAATTCAGACAGCAGGAGCACCTCTCCTGGGGGAGGGGGATCAGCAGCAGCATTTTAGCTCTGCTCATTAAGCAGCAGTTAAATTGAGGGTGTGTCAGTACCTGGTTATTGCCCCCTCTGCCCCAAGAGGAAAGGGGATTTCAACACCACAGGAGCAGCAGCTCCAGATTTACACTTTTCCATCAGATTTCTGTGGCAGGTGGGCTCAGGTCACGTCCCCAGGTACTGCTTTGGCAAAAGCCACGAACGAGGACAGGATTTTACAGCAATTGTGCTCAAAGAAAAATTCAGATTGACAACACAGCAGCCCTTTTCACTCCCATCTCAAATGTTGGTCATGAAAGGATTAAGCCTAACCCCCTCCCTTTCACCACACAAAAAACTGAAGCCCATTTCATGCTTCCTAACCATGCCCAATCTCACATTTCCCTCACAGTTAAAATGAACATTGCCATTACACAAGTGAACATAAGCAATGAATGAAAAGTTCCAGCAGGGACAAAAACCACTGGTGGCATAGGAAAGCAGGCAGCTGATAATTCCCTTTTTAAACACCCAGAAATAATTAAACACTCTAAACCTCATTTCAAACTGATCACTACAGCTGGCAATACAATCAATTTAATTTATTTATTCATCTTTAAAGAATGAAGGTGTCTGGCTGCTTCTAACAGTAAATATTTTCCTGGTTATATTAAGATCTAATACAAGATTCCATAACTGAATTAGATCATTATTTATAATTATAACTTGATATTATACACATTCTCTTGTACTTTGTTACAGGTGTTTAACTGACATGGGAACAGGAATATCACAAAAAAACCCCAAAACCAGCAAGCCCAAACAAAGAGAGAAAATGATATTCAGCAATATTTAAGATTCTTTGGGCTGTGCTAATACACTATTGCTAATTGCTACTCATCACATTTCTGTCAGAGGGAAAACTGTTTAAAAACAATCCATGTCATAAAAAGCCCAAACATGGAAGGGCTGTCACTTCACCCTCTGGCAGAAGCCAGGATAACCAGGCAGCCACGAAAGGGAGTCAGGGAATTATTGCAATTCCTCACACACAACTGCATGTATTAATAGCAAATAAATAAATAAGAACAAGCCCTGGCTTTCTAGAACAATTTAATTAACACTACACACAGAAAGTCAGCCCAACTATGGAATCTTTTTAACTACAAACAGGTGATCAGAGAGCTCTAAACTTGGCACTAACACAAGGACTGAGACTCCTAAATCTCTGCAGCATTTTTTTTTTTGATCCCAAGAGGATCCTTTTAAAACATTCACAGAGTTAGGCAGCAATTCAGTAAACCTTGAAACCACTGCAACCTATCTAATGTACTCATCAAGGCATTTTAACTGCTCCAAGAATTAAAGCCAGCATTACACAGAGCAACAACAAATGATGTGTAACTGTAAAGTAAAAACAAAACAGGAATAATGCCCAGGAAAGTGACAGCAATTCACCACTGCAAGAACTTCACTCTGGATCTTAATGTGCTGCTCAAAGAAATGCTTATGCTAAGAAAGGAAACGTCATTACTTGTCCTCATTATGTTTATTAAACTACATGAACACGTAACACCAGACACTAAGCTGTGCCATCCTTAAAATACACACCTGTCTGCAACTTGCCACAAAATCTGGTGCCCTCCCCTGCTTCCACCACTGCAAAGTGCTTGGATTATTTTATTTGCTTATTATTGAAGAATCCCAGAATGGTTTGGGTTGGAAAGGACCTTAAAGCTCATCCATCCATTGCATTATTCCAGCTCCCAGCCCCATCCAGCCTGGCCCTGGGCACTGCCAGGGATCCAGGGGCAGCCCCAGCTGCTCTGGGCACCCTGTGCCAGGGCCTGCCCACCCTCCCAGGGAAGGATTTCTTCCTAATAAATGAAAATTATCTTTTCCAAAGATGCATTTGTGTGTGTTTGCACCACGCTTGTGTTCCAGGCCACTCGGTTTGCACAGAGGCTGAATCACAGCCCCAGCTCCTGTCAGGGCTGACAAGGTGGTGCCTGGCAGTTGGAAGAATTTCAGGAATCAGGACAAGTCAACATCCCAGCAGCCCAGCTGCAAATAGAGCCAGCATTCATTTTAAACGACAAATAGTTACTGAAGACAAATATTTGTCCAAACACCAAAACATCTGCAGTTGGCCAGTGTATCTCTCATGGGAATCCATTAATAATGCCACTTTTTTAGTCACCATAAAGGTAACAAAGAGTTAAGGTGTCAGGATTAAACACAGCCAGAGACAAAATCATTTTAATTAAAGCTTATCTCATGACACATTAGATATTCTGACTGTACTTCATGGTGTAAGCCCCTGCAATTCCCCACAAATGCAGCCCTGGCTGAACTGGGCTCCTAAAAAACCAGAACAAATTAAAAAAAAAAGCAAAAAGGATTTTATACTGAGTAAAGGATTTTAAGCCCCTGATTTTATTTCAAACTTCAGTGTGGCACAGCTGTTTCTGATAAGCAGAGTACCTGACTGCTGCTCAGCAAAGGCAGCAGCAGGCAGATGGATTCCCAAGGTTTGCACTGATTATTAGAACTTCCAGAGTTTTCAGATATTTACTTTCTGGTTGTTCATACACGTAAATTGAAGAGGAATTTTTTTCACCTAATGGGATCCCTTCAGCAGCGCTTCAATTCTGACATTTTTCCAACAACTATCCCCAGAAGTTAATGCCAGGAAACTGCAGGATCAGAGCACACAAAGAATGAAAACCTGTATTAGCACCCACTGGAAGGTTCTCTGCAAACAGCAGCTCTGGAAAGAGTTCTGCACATCAAACCTGATCCTGGTTTCTGGGTCATTTCCAGGGGGTTTGAATCATACATTCCTTTAAGGCACGTTCTTCCTTTCCCTCACTGCCTCGTAAGAGATTCATGAAAAAAACCCAACCCCGAAGAGCAAGGAGAGAAGCTCTGCCCAAACTGATAAAACAATGACAGAGGCTGCATCCATAGCAAACAAAGGGTGAAAACTTCAGAACTGCAGCCTTCCAAGTTCTTTGTGATAACAGGAAGCAAAATGTTTTATTGTAGAAGTAAACAACATCCTGACTTCACATTACCTACCCAGGAGCAAGGAAATGAGAAAAGCCTTCCTCACCGAGGGGACAGACTTTAACAACTGCTTTATTTAAAGCCCAACCCCAGACAAGGGAACCTCCTCAGCAAGTAACCAAGGCAGGGGAAACCTGGAAATCGCTACTCAGCCTTTGCCATGGGGGTGCTGAGCCTTTTTCGATAAAAAGCACAGAATTAAAAGGGAGCTTTGGCTGGTGGGGGGACCCTGCAGGGGGGGTGGGGGGGAGGGGCAGCACCCCGGAGCAAGTTTGCGTGAAGGAAGGAAAGGGGACAGAGGGAGGCAGGAAAGGGGGCGCAGGGGGAACATCACCCCCCCGCCTTCCCCATCCCCCCGACCCCTTCCCTTTCTCCTGCCGCCTCCTCCCCCAGCCCTTTCTCCCTGCTTCGCCGCTCATCTCTCTGCTCTGCCTCCTCCTCTCCGTCCCCGCGGCCGTCCCCGGTGTCGCCGCGGCGGTGGCGGCGGGGGGCGGCCCGGCGCACTCACCTCGCCCTCTCCTCCCCTCAGCTGTTTACCACTCCGGGCTCCTCCGGCCCACAGGGCGCCGCCATCTTGGCCCTGCCTCCCCCTCCCATCACAGCGCTTCGCCCCTCGGATCCCTCCGCCGCACAACCTAGTCCCGCCTCACCGCCTCGCTCTCCGCTGGCTGCCCGGCTTCTCTCCCGCTCCCTCCCCGCTCCGCTCGCCGCCCCCGCCTCACGGGACGCTCCCTCCGCGGGGGGTGAGCGGGGGGGCGAGCCCGAGGCCGCCGCGCCCCCGCGGAGTCCCGCGGCGGAGGGATCTCGGCGGGGTCAGCGCTGCGGCGGGCGGAGGTCGCGTGATGCGGGGGGCGGGGCCGCGCGCGGGCGGTAAACAAGGCCCGGCCCTGAGGGGACGCGGCGGGCGGAGCGGGGTTCGGGTTTTTTTTTGTTTTTCCCGGTTTTTACCTGGAGATCTCCGCAAAGTGCGGGGATGTGCTGAAAGGGAATAAAGAACAGCGCCTGGGAAGCGCCGTTCTGTGCGGAGCGGTGCTGGCGGGACACGGCTCTGGTGGCTCGCGGGCTGCACCCCCGGGCACGCGCCCCAAGTCTCATTGATTTTAATTGACGAGCGTGCAAAGCTTGTTTCCTTCTCCTGTTTTTTGGATCCCTGGGGAATTAGCCGTCCAAGCCGTGCACAAGGATTGTGTCTTTGTTTTTGTTTTGTTTCCCCCCCCTAGAATGCAGCAGCCGCAGGACACAAACACCCCATCCTTGCAGATAAAGGTTAATCTTTGCCTGTGGAAAATGCGGGGTGGGGGAGAAGAAAGGAAATCACCCCGGGGAAGGATCTCCAGCCTGCGGCGTGGTGTGCCACGTGCAACAGGTTTAAAACTCAACATTTCGGTGCCCAGGCTGGTGGGATCTGTTTTTCCTCCTCTGAAGAGGAGCGGCTCTGCCAGGGACACTCCGAGGTGCCTGGTCTGGCTCTGGAGTCTCCAAAAATTGTCCCCAGAGCCCAGCAGGAACCACAGATATTAAATTTGCAAGGTGGAAATGAGGTGCAAGGGGAGGAAAAAAAAGCAGATCAGAGCCCCCCATCTGAGAGGGGTGGGTTGATTTTTAACTTCTGCAGCGGTTTTTGCGTTTCCCAGCTCTGATCCCTGCAGGACTGAGATAGTTCCTGCCCGCTGCACCTGCAGTGGGTTGTCCTGCTTCACGATGAGATAAGAGTTGCTTGGAGCCAGCATATTTTTAATCTAGTCCTGCCTTGTGCCTGGCAATTAATATTTGTTATGGTCTGGACAGAGTGATGGTCGTTTTTTTTTTTCCCTTGATGTGCAGAAGACATGTTTGTTTAATCTGCCACAGAAGAGAGTGGAAATTAAGATGAGCTTCAGAAAAGAGCTGGAAGCAATTAGTTGTGTTATTTTACTGGGACTTAATTGCTGTAACAGTCAAATTGACAAAGAAAACATGGATGCTATAGCAGGGGTTTGCTGCTGGATTTGAAAGGAGAAACAACTGCACTAAAAGGGACATGTTAAGTTGTAATTAGCCTGTTTATTATTACTGAGATGTACATTTAAAAATCTGTTTACTTAGGGTGCACTGGAGCATGTGGCACGTAGAGCACTCCCAGCAGCACACAGAACTGAACTGTCCTTGTGTGCAAGCTGGGCTCTCTGCATCCCCCATGGCCCGTGTGGGTCAGGGCCAGGACAAGCCTCTGGGAGCCCAGATAAGCTCTCTGTGGCTCTCCCTTCTCTGCTGAGCCTGAACAAGAGAGAGCGGGGAAAATGATATCGACAGGAAGAACATAAAATAAGAGTGACCACACGGGGTCAGCTCAAAGGTTCTGCCAGCTCCAAATGCACCTCCAGCTCTCTGGGTTTATAATTCAGCTTGTGTAAGTCAGCTTTTGGTGGTGCTTTCAGTGGAGAGGTGAGCAGAAGCCACAGACAGAAATCCAGGAAATGGTAGAACATAAGCCAAGCTGACTGCACTCCCATCCTGCTGCTTTTTGCTCTACAGGAATCCCTGAAATCCAAGAAAGGGAGAAGGAGGAGAAAGCCCAGCAGTGTCCCCGTGTCCCCTGGGGCTTTGCAGTGTGGTGACCTCGGTGCTAGTGAGAGTTTCTGTGCTGTGAGCTCAGGGATCACTGTCTGCTCTTACATCTGGCCTGGTGGGCTCGTGGCTGCCTGGGGAGGCAGAAGAGCTGCTCCAGCTCTTCCTGGCACTGGAGATGGAGGCATCCTCCTTCTCCACAGTCCTCCTGGCAGCACCTCTGAAATCAGCTGCCTGGGAGGGTTTTACTGAACATAGAATCTTGGAGTGGCCTGGAGGGGACCTTAAAGATTTTGACATTACTTTTCTAGGGATTTTTTATGTGGTTGACTTACTTGGACCGTCCCAAGTTTAGGAGGCACATTCTGCAGCCATTTGCACTTTGTATCAACGTGAAGTCTGTGCTCAGGGGTGCTGGCAGACGCCAGCTCCAATGTTTCATAAAATTACATCTCAGTCTTTTTCATTTGTAATTTTCCTGTTTTGTTTCGTTCCTGTAACTGTCTTCGTACCAAACCCTGAAGCTGCAATGTACATTTTGGGTTTCTGTTACAATGCTTGTTTTTGTAGCGGGAAATGTAATCCCTCCAATGCCTGTGTTTAAGAGGATGCAAATCAGCTCCCAAGCACAATGCCTTGGGAACGTTTCTTTCATGCAAAACTCGCCTAGATAAATATGGAGGGGAGGAGGGAGCGGGAAAAAGGGATTGTTCGCTTCTATAAACAACAAGAATTAATTATGCTCAGTATTATGACAGATGGGTTAAGATCAAAATCTGAATCTTTCTCAACGCGGGTGAAATCCACGCTCCTATCTCCGAGTTGCATCAGTGCCATTGCACAGCCCGGCCGGTGCCATGGGGCAATGCCAGGGCTGGCACCCCTGCCCGTGCTGCCACAGCCTTGGGGACAGCAGGCCCTGCCGTGGCTGGTGCAGAATCCCTCAGCTCTCAGCCCCGGGCGTCCCTGGATCTGCTCTGTCAGGGAAGCCCCAGCCTCCCGCTGAGCCCAAAGAACAAAGGTTGTTCCTTCCTGGTGTTCCCCACCCTGGGCTGCAGCAGGAAAAGGGACCCAGCAGGGCCACGCAGCTGTAGGAAGCAGTGAAGTGCGTTTGGAAGCTCGCAGGGAGCAGGAAACTCCATCTCCAGAGGAGTTTTCCTGCTGGTGGCAGTCCAGCACTCAGCACACAACAGCTGCTGTACGCTTCTGTACCTCTGGAAGGATGGATTCCTTGGAAGGCATCTCTGCACTCTCGGTTCCACAAGCACAGAGGGACATCTGAAGGGACACACAGCCCATGCCACGGTGCACCTGCACAGCCAGGAGGGCTGGGATAACTAGAGAATAGGTGGAATCAAGGGATTACTCCCATTCTCTCTCTCCTGAATATTTGGGGATTTCAGCTCTCCTTGTTTGTCTCCAAATAAGAGTGATGCCCAAGGATTCTAAAAGAAAAATCTGTTCTCCAGCTCCTGTTCCCTGCTGTGCTGGAGACAACCTGGGGACAGTCACTCTGCCCCTGCTCCATCCTCCCTCCTTCCACTGGGCCATTACTTTGACACTCAATTATTTCACATTTGCAAACCCGTTCTCATGCCTTTTTTGAAAGCAAGCGATAGAAGTGCAAATTCTTATTATTGCTCTTGAAGAGCTTTTTGCAAAGCTGTTGTTAATGAGCTTGCTTAATGAGCTTTCTTAAATCTATATTTATACCCTGTATACAGCTGTATATAGATAGAGCAGTGCCTGAAATATGTGTGGATTGCACACGCATATGCCTGGGAAAATGAAGGGTGATTAACACGCATCTTCTTCGGTTATACCATGCAAGTATTTATTCGTTTTTCCTTGGAAATTGGAGAGATAAAAGATCCATTCTGGAATAAAATAATTCTGTGCACATGTGCTTGATGGTTTTGTTTATGAGCCCCAAGTATGTGAGTGTGTGTGTGTGTGAGACAGATGGTGTGTCTGTTTGTGAGAGATATGATGCGGGGATGAATGTCTGTAAAAATACAGGTTTCTTAAGGGCTTTTTATAATTTTTTTTTTTTTTTGAAGGAAAAGACAAAATAACAAATGCCTGCTCAGTACATTATTTCCTGTGTCATGCTTTTTGTCAATATGACAGAGGAGTATTCCTGCAGAAGGCAAAGCTGCCCCCAAAAGTGAAGGGTGCTGCCCCCAGGGCTTCGAGCTGGGCATCGTGAATTCTCTTCAAGTTGTCAAAGTCCTGGGAAGTTTTGATAAGCAAATACTTTCTGGGCTCTGCCTCTTATTGGCTGTTTCTTCACCGCCAGATTTTGACACAAATAATCTGATTGAAAAATCAGGGAGGGGAACAGGGGGAAAAAAAAACCAGAGAGAAAAAAGGAGAAGTATCTATTTCAACTGACTGCGAGCAAGTGAAAAAGTGGAAGAGGAGTCCCGAGAGAGGACGACGTCTCGCTTGTCTGGGGAGATTTCAAGGCAAATCCAGTAAAGCAAAGTCCCTCAAACAGGTGATTGATTTATTCTTTTAAACACTTTTAATTGCATTGGTTTTCTCATTTTTCTGATCTGTTTTTTTTTAAGCTTTTTTCCTCCTTCTTCTTCTTCTTCTTCACTTATGTCTGCAAATATGTAATAGATTCCATTGCCTAAGCCACTTGTCCTGAGGGCTCCTTTGTGGTAAGAGTTCACCTGACTCATTTGAATTGAACCTTTTGAAATTATATGCCATGTGCTTCACTTTTACACATGAAAATGGTGATACAACAAAATATAAGAGGTGTCACAATGGTCTCAGGTACCTGTGTCCCAGCCAGCTCCATCGGCAGGACCTGTGGAGTTTTTTACTTTGCCATTGAGGAGAGGACAAACTGTGTTTTTCCTTTTAATTAATTGCTCTTTTATAGAGCCAGACCTTAACACTCAGAGAGCAGCACACCTCTGCTGCCATCACCTGTGCCAGTTTTTGTAGATGACAATTCCTCTCCCATTCAGGATTTTTGCTTTGAATTCATCTTTTATTATTTTTCCATCCTTTTTGAATATAAGCTGATTAATCTAACAATTTTTTAGCATATGGAATTAGCTATTTATAGGCACTTCTCATATCACAAGATTGATTCAATGCATTAATGGTTTGCAAGTTCACACTGAAATTGCATCTGTACATTGAGGAGATCTGGAATTTGGGAGCTTGCACTGTATAATTCCATCCATGGAACCCCAAGGCAAAGTTTCCTAAAGCCAGTGGCATTCCCAACATCACAGGGAGCTATGTGAGCTTTCCAGAGAACAAGTGCTGCAGTTACAGTCTAAATATGTTTTTTTCAGGGTGTTGCAGCTATACCAGCATTTCTGTTCAACTTCTTTGACAAGATTTCCACCATAATTTGCTGTCCCTGCCATAATGTCCATTTATCCAGTCTTACCACGAGAATTAAAAATGTCCTGTTCATTTTTCCAGTAAAATTACTTGCCCAAAGTACATTTGATTGGACAAGGGTGGAGTAGTAAAAAAATTATTAATTTTGTTGTAAAGACCTGAAATTCTTTCAAATGTGACTTTATATTTAAAAAATCATAAAACTTCTTATTTTATTTTATCTTATTTTATTTTGGTTCTGAAACCACAGACGCATCATGTTCTACTTTGCACTTTTTTCTTCTAAAATGTAATCTTTTGAAAGAGGATCTATTCTGTATTTTTGGAAGCTTCACTTTTTCCAGAAAAATTAAAAAGAAGAAAAAAGCATGAAAAGGGCAATATTAATATATAAATAGAAATATAAATATATAAATAATATTTATATATTTATATAAATATAGATTTTTATATAAATATATAAAATATAGATAATATAAATTAAACAATGGAAAGGAAAAAGTGTTTTTTAGTCTAAAACTTTGTATGCTCATCAGCCTTTCTGAGGATGTACTGCTAGTGAGTACTAGCCTTGTAATGCCAGTTAAAATGTAGAGTTTCACTGAGTGTAGCAGGAAAAAGCCTTTAGTCTCTACAATTAACCTTGGAAATCTGAAACAGAATTACTTGAATTTAGAGGAAGATGCAAGTCAGCTTTAGAATGGAGCTTTCACCACAAATTTGGTTCAGCATGGCACAACCCTGCAGACCCTGTCCCCACCAAAGGCTTCATAACCTGATTCACTGAGAGTGTGAATTTCCTCTAAATTACATCAAGGACCAGTCCTGTGGGTTTGGGAGCTGAGAGCTGCTGTGCAGTGAAGTGAGAGTGAGGGCTGCATGAGGAGCACAGGGTGCAGTAAAATGAGGATCCTGGAGGCAGAAGCCACCCTAAACTAAAATCCAAGCCCATTTGCAGTGTTTCAGTGTCCCATTAGAGTTTTACCTGGGGTACTCTGCAGAATCATCCAAAAACTTTGCTGAGCATGAAGGAACTTTGAGTTTGAGCATGCAAATGCTGGATCTGCGTTCAGATCTGACTGGGGAATTTATAACTGGAGAAGAAACCCTTCTAAGGGGCTTCAGGTGAGGTGCCCAAAATAGTGAAGCTGCTTTTTTCCTCTTGGCTCCTGCTGTCTTTTCCTCAAGGCACATTAGAGCATTATTATACAGCTGCATGAATGGCAGGCTCATAAGAATGTCAATTCTGGCCACCTACTGGGTTTATGTCCTATATTGAATTAATAAAAATGCCAGAACACTTCCATTTTGGATGGGCACTCCTGCCCTAGCAATAAATTCCCTCGTGCACTTACCAGTCCAGGTAGAAACAGCTGCCACAGAGGCTGAAATGAACAAAAAAAAAGTTAGTTTTCAGCAAAAGATTGAAGCTAAATTCTGTGAGAAGCTTCAATAACTCTAAAACGTAGCAGGGTGCAGGGTCCATTGTCCACAGCACTGCTTTTCCTGGGAAATACTGTGAGCCATTAGGAGCAGCTGATCTCTTGCTACAGATAATCTGGAGTTTCAAGGAAAAACAGTCCTTTTTCCTCCCACAATCTCTGCTTGTAGCTTTCCTCTAGCCTGGATGTGTGAATCACAAAGCCAGTCCAGTGCAGTTGTTAATTAACTCTGCTTTGGGCTCCCAGTTCCTTTTTTTTTTCTGTAAAATGGGGTGGGGGAAGGTGACTTCCTTTTGCAACGTTCAGTCCATTGAGGATGGTTGTGCTCAGTCGTTATCAGCACTCAGGATACTGCACCAAATTTGACTTTTACACAGGCTGGGACAAACACATCCAGAAAGATTCTCTTTATTCATGGACATCTGCTTTCAGGCACCACTGGAAAAGAGGGGCTGTGCTTGGTGCTGGCTGTACTTGGCATATGGGCACTGCCATAAAACTTTGCTGGATTGCTCAAACCACCCATCTCCAGTCCTGTGATTTACCTGGCTGAGCTGCCCACAGGCTTCTCCAGGATTCTCCAGCCTGAGGGCAGGGAGAGTGGCTGTTCCAGCAGCTGGATGCAGCCTCTCACCTGCAGTCACCCACTGCCACAGCCTCCTCCTCCTCCACCGTGGAGGAAGCCCAGGGGAACCAGGAGCTGGTTTAATTCAGGCAGAGGAATCTGATGTGTGAATTTCCTGGTGTGAATACCCCTCATTGTGGACACAGTGCTGCCCCACCACGTGGGAAAACCCCTGTGACAGGAGTGGAAATTCCAGGTTTGAAGGGTTTAGAGTGAGGCAGCACCTTAGCTTGGGGCAGGTGTACAGTGCAGGGTTGGGTCAGTGCATAGCTGGGAGTGACCAAGAGCTCAGCAGTGCTGCTGGAATGGGCTGAGCAGAGCTGCTGAAGGGTTCTAACCCACTGCAGAGCAGCCCTGTGTCTGAGTGCAGCTATTTCTGTGCCTGCAGCTTTTCACTGGGCAGGGACTCTTTACAGATCTTTGAATAAACCTCATTAGAGGGTTCCAGGAGAGCAAAAAGCAGCCGTGTGTGCTTCAGTGCCCCTTCCCTCAAGGGCCTGCTTATGGTCCATCCTCAGTGCTGTTCTGTCCTTTCTCTAAAATTAAATTAAAAGTCTGTTCATGGCCTCAGCTTTCTATTATTCATCTCAAGCTACACGTAAATTTCTTGGAAAAAGATTAAGAAAAACAGGTGAGTCATTTCAGAAGAAAAAAAATGGTTAGAACCAAGAGTTATCCCTGAAATCATAGATGGAACAGTGGGAATCCTGGACCAGATTTACAGAGACAGCAGCATATCCAAAGGCAGCTGGGCTGGGGGCACCCTGGCAATCCCCCTGTCCCCAGCAGACCTGGCTCTGGGAATCCCACAGCTTTGGGCACCACTGTAAATGTGGCCCTCAGGCCTTTAAACAAAACACCACTGGGCTCTGTGATTATATTTAGCATGAAGGGGCAGTACAGGCACTTCTGAACTCTGGGGAACAGACCTTTCCATCCCTGCCTGTTTGGGATTTCAGGACTGCTCTGTCCTTGGACAGACATTTCATATCATTCCTGCTTAACAGGTGCAAATGTTATGGATTTTGGGGGGTTTTCTTTAGTAAATAAATAAGTTCCACTGGACTGCTCTCAGGAAGGAACAAAACTTAAAAACAGTTTCCAGTCAACAGAGAGCCAGGACTTAAATGCTGACTTTTCAAATGAAATATAGCAAGATTTGTTTTTAGTGCCTCTATCCCAAACAATTACAAGGGAAAATGCAAATACACATGCAAATAAAGCACCAGCTGATATTAGTGCACACAACATTGTCCCTGTTGCCACCCTGCCTCCATCTGAGCAGTTACCAGCCCCAGGGAGTGGGCACAGGGTGGGCTGGGTTCTGGGTAGCAAAGATAACACATGCATTGCAAGAGAATTTGGTATGATTAAATTTCAGCATTTTATGTTTGTCCCTCACCCGCCTTTTCAACGGTCTGTAATATTTGAGTTGGGTCCAAAAGGTGACTTCCCACCCAGCCCTCCTGCTCTGCCTCTGCTCTCTTGTTTGTCAGACAGAACTCCAACTACTCAAGCAAGAGGGAAACCCTCCACACATCACTCTGCAGGGATCTCCCTGTCTCTCTCCTATTATTGGTGTAGTTTCTATCATTATTGTTTATATAATAATTTCACAGTGGAGCCCAGGTCGTGGTTTGGGACTGGGCCCTTCCAGGTGCAGCACAAACACTCAGACTTTCTCCAGGGGCGATCTCTAACCCATGGTTCCCTCTGTGTTCTGCCAGGGAGAAGATCAGAAATGCAGCCTGTCCTGTAGTCAGAGCAGGACTGCAAGAGACAGGTTCTGGCTTCCAACGTGTCTGCCAGACAGTTTTGGTCTGTCACTCACATCTCAGGTTAAGCCTGTCCCTGTTTCTTTTTCTGTAATCCTTTGCCTCAGCCTGGGGTGGGTTGTGAAGTGTGATTTTTACAGAGTGCACTTAATCTGAAACAAGTGGGAATTTACTCCTCAAGCCACAGAGGTTTACGTGGTGTTTCTTTGTGTTTCATCCCAGAAGGTGAATGGAAGATGCCACGTTCCTTTCTGGTGAAGAGCAAAAAGGCTCACACCTATCACCAGCACCGCTGTGTGGAAGATGACCTGCCAGTTCTCACGTGGGCTCCAGTCACCTCTGCCTTCACTGGTGAGTCAAGCCATCCCCTGGCCTTGTAGGAACAGACCAAGGTCAATCAATCATTCAGTAGGCAGCTAAGGGAGCAGGATGAGTGACCTAAAGAGCATCCAAGGGCTTCCACACAGGGATGTCAGTGTACGGGCAAGCTGATCCCTTACTGTGTGTCCTTTCTCTGCACCAAATCCACTCTGATCCTCCCTTTGTTTCCTGCTGGGTTGCTGGGGAGATTTGAGCTATAAGATGCTGTGTGGAGTTGGTCACATTTGGGAAAAATGACCAACTTCAGGCCACTTATAGCTGGGAAAAGAGCTTGCACTGGGTTGTCAGTGTTCTACAAACTCACAACTCTGCCAGCTCCATCTCTGGCTCACTGCCCACATTCCCTCTGGACTGCATCTTCTCTACCTCGGGGTTTTACCATCACCACCCAGCACAGCTCTGCCATCCCTGCTGTCCTCCCTCTGCTCCTGCTCTCCTACAGCCATCCAAGCAGTGGCAGGGCCAGGGTAATTATCTTCTCCCTTCAGGCACCATTCAAATTTTCTTTATTCAAATTTGAGATCAGTTTACCCTTTGTTCTAGAAAATGAGAGTCTAGCCCTGAGATAAGTTTGATAAAAAAGAAAGGAGGTAACATTTTCATTTCCATTCCTGCCATCATCCTTCAGCCATTTGTTGTGTCTCTGGTGCAGTGGCAGGTTTTGACAAGAGATAAATACTGTCCTTCAGCAGATCTATCCCATCTCCAGCAGAAAGGACACACATGTTGGACTTCTGTGATTTTAGATTTTTACTACAAAGTTTAACAAGAGTAGGTTGGTGTCTTTAAGGGCTAGGACAAGCATGGAGAAATAAATGGGAGTGTGGGCAGGAGGAGACGAGGCTCAGTCTGCTTCCCTATTGGGCTGTCCATAAATCCAAGTTAACAATACCCAGCTCTCTCAGGAGAGAGGTGGGGAGGTTAATAAGTTAGTGATTGTTAGTTACCCACACAAATGGAAATGGTTTTAAACAGGGAAATTTTTCTTACAGACATAATTCCAGGGTTGATTTTCTCTAACTGCATCAGGTATCAAGGATCCTATCAGCTCATCCTGCCCCCTCTGCCTTGCCTATCTCATCCTGCTTGGAATTTCCCTTCCTTAGCAATGGACAAACCTTGAATGCTGATTCACTGTGCACTTCCTCAGGGAATTGAGCATGGGCTGCTGTGTCCAGGCAGGGGTTCACACAAGAGTTCAAAACTCACCTAAACAGACTCTTCTTGTAGCAGGAAGAGTGACACAGCTGTGACCTAAGTGTGACACTGCTCTTTACAGCCCCAGGAGACAGGACACCAGAGGACATCAAGAAACAGGACCTGGGATGTGTGGTTCCAAAACAAGAAAAAGACCCACCTGAACTGAAAGAAGAGAGTGTCCCTGTCCAGTACCTGAGCAGGATGCTGCCAGGCCCTTCAGCTCAAGGTTGGCTACCCAAAACCCCAACTGCAAAAGAGATCAGGGCTGAGCTGGTTATGGAGCCCTTAAAACTGGGCCCAGATTTTCAGTAAATGAGAATTCTTATTTTGACAGCAGTGGCCAAACTTGCCACAGGCAGAGCTCATCAGGAGCATTCTGTATTTCCCTTTACAGTTCTGGTCTACACCAGAAAGACTGAAGGATTTTGCTGTTATTCCCAATGAATTAACCTCCCCACATTAATGCAGCTCTGTGCTATGTGGGTCGAGGCAGGTGCCCACAGGATCCTTGTTCAAACATCTCATCAAGGAGGGCTAGCAGGGGGCTTCATATTCCCTTAGCCATAAAATTTCCATGGCATTCTTTGCCATAAAATTTCCTCAGATTGAAATCAAAGTCACGATGGGAACTTTACCTGGGGAAACAGGATTTGAATCAAGGAGAATTTACTAACTGCAACTCCCGAGGTCAGGCAAGATGGGGAACTTTTTAACAATGGCAATGATGGGGAACTTTTTAACAATGGCAACTCACCTCTCCCTCTCCTTTACAAACTCAGAGATGGCCATGCCAGGGCTGCAGATCAAGGACTGCACTAACACAGCAAGCACCCCAACCTTCTACAAAGCTGGCTTTTCCTGGGATGCTTTCCACATGCCATACAGCTACCAGCAGATGTCTTCCAGCATGCAGTCAGCCCTGCTGAAGCACCCTGTGAGCCTGTATGGGAGCCACCTCCTGCCCAGCACCGAGCCCCCCCTGGATTACAGCCTGCATTATTCCTCAGACATGGAGACCTTCCACTGCGTGAAGTGCAACAAGGTGTGTGTTGGATGGAAACCTCTGGGATGGGGAGGGCCTGGAGGGATTTTTATGGCACACATGAAGCATGAAACCCATTCTTCAGTCAGGCACACCAAAGTGTGTGGCTCAGAGCAGGGCCTGCGGTCAGGAGAACAGGGCAGTGGGAATGCTGCAGTCCACATGAGCTCTCACAGAGGGGAGAATTGAATAAAGAGAGGGAATTGAAAACAGAGATGGAGATACAGCCACCTCACGTCAGAGAAATCACAGGGATTTTGTTTTGCAGGTGTTCTCTACTCCCCATGGACTGGAGGTCCATGTCCGAAGGTCTCACAGCGGGACCCGTCCCTTTGCTTGTGAAGTGTGTGGCAAAACCTTTGGGCACGCTGTGAGCCTGGAGCAGCACACCAACATCCACTCCCAGGTGGGTGGCATGGTTCCAGAGAAGCAGCTCTGGACCTCAGCTCTTGCTTAACCCATTACAGAGGAAGTGACACTTCCTAGGTTACAAACGTGATGCCTTTCCTGTGGCACGCAGTGACAAGGACAGGAGCTCTGAAAACCGCAGGTCATAGCTCTTGGTCCCACAAATCTCAGTCTGCCCTTCAGAATTCCTTGGAAGGGAAGGGAGGATCATTGCTACTCGCTCTTCTGTGCCTCACCTCCTGCTAAAGGGTGCAGGAGTTAGGATCACAAGATGTGATCTATTTCCATAATGAAGCCTCCCTGCATTCCCTCTGTGCTGCACCCAGCGTTATCAGTCCACGAGCCAAGGAGATTTGCTTATCAAATCTACAATTCTCATCACTCTTCAAGCTCTGTCACATGTCTTGCAGCCTCAGACATCCCATGATTTTCCTTCCCCAACAGGAAAGAAGCTTTGAGTGCAAGATGTGTGGGAAGACATTCAAACGTTCCTCCACCCTCTCCACTCACCTGCTGATCCACTCGGACACACGGCCCTACCCCTGCCAGTACTGCGGGAAGCGCTTCCACCAGAAGTCAGACATGAAGAAGCACACGTACATCCACACAGGTGAGAGACCAAATGTTCCACGAGAAAACCAAAATTAGAGCCCATCATGCTGATGTACACGCACATTCCCCAAGCACAGAGGTGTTACACTGGGGATAAGTGTCCAGAGGCACTGCAAAGTCATTATTCCATGTGGGGTGAGATAGCAGGAGGAGGAAGCACATCTGCCTGGCAAGGAGGTGGTTATTGGCCAGCCTGTGGTGCATGTGGGGTTGTACCCAGACCTGGATGCAGGGAATGGGTCACTCAGATGGAGGGGACTGTCCCTGGTTCTTCCCACCCTCTGGATTGGGTCACAATCCAGACACATCACCAGCAGAGCTGGGCTGGCAGCACCCTCTGCTAAAATGCATTTCTATCTCTCTTCCTTCATCTGTTAAAGTGGGTTTATTTTTACCATTTTCTGTCCCCTGCAGGGGAGAAGCCCCACAAATGCCAGGTGTGTGGCAAAGCCTTCAGCCAGAGCTCCAACCTGATCACCCACAGCCGCAAACACACGGGCTTCAAACCCTTCAGCTGCGAGCTCTGTGCCAAGGGCTTCCAGCGCAAGGTGGATCTGCGCAGGCACCGGGAGACCCAGCACAGCCTCAAGTGAGGGCTTTTCCTCCAGGATTGTCCCCAGCACCTCCACCCAGCTCATCAAGCTCCCGTGGTGTCCTGTGTTCCCCTGGGGACTGGCCACGTTGTGATTAGCTTTGGTGTTTGGCACCACAGGGCCTTGCACATCCCAAAGGAACCTGTGGGAGCTTTCACTTTTTGATTGCAACAGGTACCAGCCCAGATCTGACAGCACCTGCTCAAGTGTAAATCCAGAGGAATTCCTCCAAGGTCACTGTTACTCTGGCTTTACACCAGGAGCAGAATCCAGTTCTTCAGGCTGCCCAGCGGGGAGGAGGGGACTCCTGGGCTGGTGGCAGCAACAATCTGTACAAAGCTGGTGCTGTAACCGTGCTCTGCTCTGATGCTTGGGAAGATAAGCCCAGGGCATGCAAATAGATTGCATTCAGTCAGCTGTGTTCAACCTGGACAGGCCCTCTGCAGAGACTTGCCCAGGCCATAAATTCTGCCAACAGACACCTTAAAGTCATTTCTTTCAGCAGAGCATTTACTGTGATCAAATGACAAGTTAACTGTGCTGTATTTTTAGCTTGGAGTGGGAGGAAAATACTGAAGAAACAGCTCCTATCCCTAGCAGATAACAGGGGTCTCTAAATACATTCCACAGACACACCATGCTGCAGAAATCCCAAGCAGGCTCCAGGAAGAACCACAGCACCAGGCACAAGCTAATAATCCCCATGTCTTGGTGCCATGGGAGAGTCTGGCTGCTCTTGGAACTGGGGCTGGTATGTCCCCCAGTATTTCCCTGCATGCTGGACATGCCAGCTTAGAGCTGTCCTGAGCAGCCCTGAGTCACTGCATGGGCAGCAGTGACCCTGGATATCAATGTCAAGGGCCAGATTTCTGCTTGCCAGGCACTCTCCTCAAGGAGGAAGTGACTGAGCCTGTACATGTTGGCAGAGCATGCACGTACCTCACAAGTGTTATACAAAGACAGCAGTGGTATTTCCTCCTTTTGCCAGGTCTAGGGGTTGAAGCAAACACTGAAGCAAGTAAAGAACCAGTTCCCCTCCAAGCTCTGCCAAATTCTCTCTCTATAACCTTTGGCAAGGCACTGCACTGGGCTTTTGTTTTTCCACCCCTCCTGGTGGCGTGGGGCCATTCACTCAGGTTTGTGGAGTCCCCTGAGTTGTTAACAGGAAGGACAAAGTATTATTATAACACAGACAAGTGTTTTCAGTTAATTGGGGCATTGTAGCAGCACATGGCTCACTCCATAACTGCATCCCTGAACACATGGCCTTGGACAATGACACCAGTGGGAATTACCCTGGGAACAGGCTGTGGCCATTTCACTACAGAAGCTTATGAAGGAATGCCCATCATGGGCAAAGAAAAAATGATCCAAGTGGAAAATTCATGTATTGCCAGGAGAGAATTGCCCTCAGTTCCACTGCTGTAAATCCCAAGTTATTCTCCTAAGACCTAAAATGTTCTTGTCCCTTTTATGCTGTGCCTAAGCTGTAAGTCATTAATATGTACCAAACCAGAGTTTGTACTCCTGGCTTTACTTGTACACTGTAAATATGTATTTATACTTATTCTAATGTATATTTTTATTGCACTATACCAGACAGTGACATGTACAGGCCTGCTGGGATTTATCTGATAAATCTGTTCCTTGTTTGTAACTGGGCTAACACAGTGAATTTCATGTGCAAAACATTCATTTAAAGAATGGCTCACACCTGACTCTGGGGACACAGGCAGTGGGGATGGGGTGCAAAAGGAGGAGGGAAAAAGTCTAGGATTGCTCTTTATGGTTTGAGTGGGGATCAAGATGGAAATTCACATGCAAGAAAGGCTCCCATTAGAGAGACTTTCATGCTGGAGACAGATTGGTGCAGAGCCCCAGGGAGCCAGAGCCAGCTCTGCAGAGCAGGAGGGCACACCAGGTACAGGGAATGTGTGTCCAACAGACAGGGCCAAAGCCCCCCAAAAATCCCTGCTGTCCTTCCCTGAGCCATTCTGGGGAAGGTGCATAACCTGTGGTGGAGCTGGTCCCCAGCCCCACACACCTGTGAACACCCACACATGCACAAGCCTTGCTCAAGGTAAAGCCACTTCAGCTTATTAAAATTACTGCCCAAAATGCAAACTGTGTTTGTTATTCCCCTTGTCCTCCACTAATCTGCAAACAGAAATATTCAAAGAGGGTGTCAGCATCTGGACTGCTCAGGAGCAAAACCCTCCAGCCCCAAACCACAGAACACACCAGCACAGACTTCCCTGGAGACAGCAGCGGGGCCTGACTCATGTAAATCTTCCCAGTTTTGGCCATTTGGAGTCAAGTGCTGGCACACATCAATTGGCAAGAGTGCCTGTGACCATTCATAAAACCAAACCAGACAGCTGGTTCTTCTGAGCCTCGTGAAGAAGAGCTGCTGTATCCATTAGATTTTCATTCCTGTCCTTGATTTCCAAGTACAGAGGAGCTGTAACCTTCAATGGACAGCTGAGATCTTCTCTCCTGTGTGCTCCTACAGCTTCTCCCTCCAAACACAGCACACATCACCCCAGCACTGTCTGCTATTTATTTCCCCAGGACTCCAGGGTGGGTTACTGAGCCCAGACATTCCTCAGGAGCAGCTACACCGGAGGAGGCAGCTGGAGAGAGCTGGTGTTGTTAACACTTAGCCTGGTGCTTGTGAGGAGCCTGGGAGCCCATCCCAGGAGATCCAGGGACGACTTTGGCAGGATGGGCAGCGAGGGGAGGAGCACACTGGGATGGCTGCAGGCAGTGTGCTGCTGCAGAGCTCAGGAGAGCACAGCTGTGGCCAGGGCAGTGCAGGGGATCCAGGCTGACCCACAGGCAGTGTGTCAGAGACACAGCCTGTGCAGGGGAACAATGGCAAAGGCACCAGCAAGCCAGACAGGAGGTGACAAAAGGGACAGGGAATTAACTTGCAGTGTTTTCCACTAAGACACTACAATTTCTTCCTCTTTAGTAATGAGTTGCCACTTCAAGATCACCTAATGCCCAAGCCCTGGCATTGCTTGATGCCTATGGATGCCAGCAGCCTGAAGGAAAAACATGGCAGAGCCCCACTGCCCCCTCTTCCCTCCCAACACAGCACGCCGTGGGCAGATCTGCTACAAGGAGCAGGCAAAAGGCTGCCCTGATCCTTGGAGCTGCTGAATCCACACCACGGGCACCCAAGGGTGCTCAGCAGCCATCAGGACCAGGCCATGGCTGTCACCAACTCCAAACACACCTGGCCTTGCTCTCAAACATGCAAATCTTTCTCAGTTGTGATCACTCTGGTACAGCCCCTTTCTCATCACCTCCCCTTGCATCACAAACATTCTGGTCAGTGAGTCAAGGAAACAGATAGCAAAAAGCAAAATCTCAACTAATCTCTGTGGCTGAAGAAAGAGCTGATTGTTTTTGCCTCTCCTTGAGCAGGCTCTGTATCCTGTACTTCCCCAGTCCCCCCCACACCTCCTTCCCTTTATTGCTAGGGAAAAATAAATCCTGGTCTCTGGGCTGTTTTGTTTAGCAAATGAGGGACATGCAAAGCACTAACCCCGGGCATTGTCAGGAGGAGAGAGGTGCCTCTGTGTCTTCCAGACAGCCTTGAGGCACTGAGAGCAGCAGCCCAGAAGAGCTGTGATTAAGGGTGGATTTCAATTTGGACACGGGATGAATCTGTCTTCCTAATGAGGGCAGAGCCAGGGGACACCTGCAGGAAGCAGAGGGGTGTTCCCAGCCAGCACAGCATTAGGCTGGAACTTATCTTCAGGTTATAATAACCTCACAGAGTGCAATCCTGGAGAAGGCAAGAACCTGAAGCTTTCTTGTGTTGGCAATAGTTAAGGAAGCCCTAAACAGAACTGAGAGGAAGAACAGGGAAGAATTAGGCTCCAGTTTGCTGCAGGTTCTACTGGTTAAAGTTACTTGCTGAATCCGCTTCCTTCCTGCCTTAGACATCACAAGAAAGGGTTTTCAGTAAAAAAAAAGGTAAAAGCAGAGTCCCTTGTCCTCACAACACGTTGCTCCTCAGTCTCAGGTGATGGAGACACAGCAGCAGTTTAAATTCAGCCCATCAGCACAGCACACAAAAGGAAACATAAAGGTGTGGGGCAATCTCCCAGAATAGCTGCATACACATTTCCTTGCACAGGGAAAACATTCCTGCTTGCAGTTAAGGGCCTAATATGGGTTTGGAGATGGAGCTCATCCTGCAGTGCTGCTACAGAAGAATAAAAGATAAGTACATCACAAACCAATTTTCAAACCTTTAATTTGCTCACAAAGTAGAGATTTCTCCCCCCATTTTGACCTGGAATAGCACATCCACTCAGAGAAGGCAACCCAGAACAGCCACACAAAAATTATTCAGGGATAGTGAATCTCTGTGCTGGATGAGAAGAGAACACAGATCTCTGCAGAATTCCTGGCCCACCATCTTAAAACTGACAGTCACCATGGACACACACTGATCTTAAGGCTGCAACTTTAAAGTGAGACTTAAGATCTTCCACACATTTCCTGCATGACCTTGGGCAAGACTTGAGTGCTGGATTTCTGGAGTTGTTCAGCACACTGTGAAGCTTTCAGAAGATCTTCACCCCATCTGTGAGAGGAGGATAATCATTCCCCCTCTCTCCTTCATTTCACTTGTTTATTTCAACGGTAAGATAGCCAGGAATGAGAGTGCTCCTCCTTATCTCCCACATCCAGCACCTCACACAATGGAGCCTTGATCTGGGCTGGAACGCCCAAGAGTGCCAGCAATAACCAGTGATGGGAACTGAACCCAGCAGAGCTCCCTGCTCCAGAGCTGCCTCAGCAATCCTGCAGGAGGGCACAGAGACCCTGAACCCACTGAACTCAAAACCAGCAGAGGAACAGGGTGAGCAGCAACACAGGGAGGATAAACCAGACAAGAGCATCTTGACTTGTGAATAACATTGCAGGGAGAGAGACAGAGCTGGGTATGAGCTGTAAACATCCCACTCAGTGCCCTCACTCTGAATCTGCTGCTTCAATCTGAGCACTCCTCAATCTGGTCCTTGGGCTGATTTTGACCTGTGGGCCCAAGGGGGATCTGTGTTCACTGTACCAGCAAGGCAGGCAGAGAGCAGAGAGTCCTCAGGAATGGGGAAATCTGGGGCTGGGGAGGAGCTGAGCATGCACTGAGCTCAGCTTTGGTCTGATAAGTTTATCAAGCAGTGCCGGCTGCTAACTGTCAGCCGGGGAAGGGAGCCTGTTAGGGAGGAGGAACAGCTCCCAGGGCAAGATAGGACAGCCCAGGCCTTATCAGAGTGCCTGAGCCAAAGAGGGAACTGGAGAGTGAGCACTTTCCAACCACTTCATCTGAACAACAGACAGATTGGCAGGAAAGGCCTGTCAGCCCTTTGCCACCCAGGCAGCCCCCCATCCGTGCAAATAACCCGGGCAAGTGCAGCCTGGGAGCTGCAAACGTGAGCACTGGGACCTGAGGGAGTGCATGGAGAAGGTTTTCTAAGAGCATTTCTGAGTGTGAGAGTCAGATTGACAACAAACAATTCCGATGCTTACTGAGCGAGCTGCTCCTGTTCAGTGCCCAGAGCAGCTCTCCCTGTGCTGCCTTCCCTGAGGTTTGGGAGGGGGATCTGCCCTCCCAGTTGCACCAGTCACTAAGGTTTGGTGTACAGATAATTGCTCTGTCTCTGAAGAATAGTAAAGACCCCTGAGTGAAGAGAAGGGGGAAAATCCTGACTGTTCCCATTTGAGTTCAAAAAGCAAGAGTCAGCAATACCCCTTACAGCTTCTCCCAGGGCAGCAATAACCAAATCAGTCCAGCTGAAGATCATACCAGAGACAGAGACACCCTCCTGTGTTTGGGTGAGCTCCCCTGGACCTGTGCAAGCTCCCTGTGCAAACACCTCAGCCATGACAGAATGAGAGATCCCTGCAGGGCACATCCTCTGCTTGGTTTCCCTGATGAAGCTGGGTGGTGCAGGATGGACCAGTGTCACACCTGCAGCTTTACCATGTTTCTTTAGCCTGCACACCATGCTGTTATCAGGTCACTGCTCATCCAGACCGTATGGACAGCCTTCATCCTGCATCCCACCACCTTTGGTTCAGGCTGCTGTCTTGGGTCTTGCCTGTATCAGGGGATTTTACTGAGATGCAAGCCCTGCCCCTGTGCTGGCAGGATGTGCTCATCCTTGGCTGCCTGGCTGCAGTGCCAGGGGACACCCTGCTCTCTGTGGGATATGAGGCAGGAAACCTTCAGCAGTAGGTCAGGAGATCTCTGCAGTGACCTGGTGACTCAAAGTCTCCCTTTCTTGATAGGAAACATACCTAGGAAATGGTTTTTCTCTCTTAAAGCACTTATCTAAACCAGGGCTGAAGTCCTGCCTTGTATGCACCTACTTCTCTCCCTGAAGAGAGGGAGCCCAGTATCTGTAGGCATCTGAAGTTACACCAGCTGAGTCACAGCCCTGTGGTTTCTGCACCACTCTCAGGCTGAATTTCTCACAGCTGATTCTGCTCCAGCCCATAATCTGCAGTTCTCCAGGTCATGAACAACCTCCAAGCCATTTAATTCCTCTGTGCATCAAGGGCTCCTCAGCAAGCTCCAGCAGCCATATTCAGCACCAGCTAACACAGTTCTGATGTTCAAGACATCCTCATGAAGGACAAGGGGTTTAAAAACCCATCTCCATTGATTCTGCCTTCCTCTTGGATAATTTTAAAGCCATGGGACTTTATCTTACATCCCAGGCTCATCTATATTAGGAGCTTTGGTGGGATTTTTAGCAGTGGTCAAGTTCACTGTTTTTTTCTCTCTATAAAGTAGAAGTTATCTCTTGTCTCAGTTGAGGAAGGGGAAGTTGGAGATGACAGAGCATTCCTGTTCCTGAAAGGGCCCCATCCTGAGAGTGTGGACATGGTGGAGCAGTGTGTCAGTCAGACATCCCTGCCTCAGCTCCTTATTTAGATCCAGCCTGTAGCAGCCTCAAGATCTGCAGATAAGAGCAAGGTAAAATTCCTGCACTTGCACAGCAATACACTGGAGTGGCATCATGAAAAACCCCACAAAACCCCATAAAGCATCAAAGCAAGGACTCTGCATTGGGATCTCCCAACCTGCATTTTTCACCTTAAAATATTTGCCCAAACTGAGTAGGACAACAAGAAATGGAACTCAGGTGAGCTGGACTTGCAGTCTTGTTTGTTAACCAACTTTATCTTACCTCCTTGAAATATTAAAACTAAGTAGAACGTCCCAAGTTAAAACTCTTTTCTTAGGAAAAGTATAATGTACTATTGGTAAGATTTTATTTCTGATTGATACTTATGAGATCTGCACAAAACTCATTTTCTAGTGTCTTAAAGGCAGAGCTGACAGGGCAGAAGACCTTGGGTTTCAGACTGAGTGTGCATGAGCCAGCTGAGGTTTCTCATGTTACCTGGAAACAGCTGGAAAGTCAGAGAGCCATATCCCTGTGCCTGCTGCACAGTGCCATAGCTGTGGTGGTGGAGAACTCAGCAGGACTGATAATATTTTACATTTGAATAGCTCATAGTGCCTAAGGGTTTCAAAAGGGCACAACATCCATTAGGCAGCAGGATTTAGCCCCCAGCCTGCAAGTTTTCTCACAGCATCATTATTAAATTTGCAGAAAATCCAACACAAACTTTGTAGTCAGGAGGAACAATATTTTCTGCTTTGGGGTACCAGCTCCTCATCCTCTCTTCCTCAATCCCAAGTGCCCAGCAATCTTAGCTGGGAAGGGAATGTGACTCAGGCCTTCAACTGAAGGGCTGGCACCTGCAAACCCTGAAGGCTGGATGTGGCCCTGGTTTATCACTGGCCACCAGCTGCCTCTACAGCTCTTGCCTCCTCCCCAATGATTCAGCAAATCTTCTTTGAGGAGAAAAACAAGCACACAAGTGAACAAATCACAATGTCAGATTACAAATATGAGCGGGGAAAAGCTGCGGCTCGAAGGAGGGAGATAAAAGTTGGTGAAGTTACACGAGCCAAGGATGAAAATGCCCAATAAAGACAAGGGTTTTTTTGAAGGGAAGCAATAATAACATGAAAAAAAGTGTTGTAGTTGGATACTTAATGCTGTGGAACATTGCTAAGAGTAAGAGAACACAATGTGGAAGGAAATGAAGCATATTCTACCCTCTACTATCTGGGCATTGCACAGGGCTGATAGGGATTTTTACTGGTATAGATGAGAACTGAACAGTCCATTCTGGTTTACACTGGAACAGAGTTCCCCTAAGAAAGCTATTTTCAGAAGGAGTTTCTGCTCTCTGTAACCAAAACTTCCAATAATCCTGAAACCCTTTGCCAGGCACTTTGAATGTCACTGTTCCTGGAAAAAAGGATGCAAGTCATTAGCAGAGGGCAGTTGGAAGTAATGTTTTAACTTCTGACAGCTTTGGCCACTGCATCATATTTTTATATCATAGACCTTTTCCATAAATGTTTTGTTTCCTGCTTGAGGTGAAACACAGGATCAGTGTAACAGCTCTATAGAATAAAAAGTAAAAAAGAAACTCCAGCCAGACCTCAGCTAGGAGATGTAGTATTTCCTCTAAAGGCATTTCACTCTACTCAAAGTAGACTTCCAAGAATGCCATGAAATCTTAGGGAAAGTAAGTGTTTGGAATTTATGGAGAGCTCGTGCCACATTTGAGGAATCTCTCAGCCCCATGAGTCCTCCAGGATCTGTGAGAGAGACGCAGCCTCCCCCTGGAATTAATTCAACACAACAAGTAAGCACAGAAGGAAGGGGAGCTCAGGAACTGTGGACACATATGGGATGGATAAACTGTTCCAGAGGGGTTTGGGCTACATACACTGCTGCTGTTCCCTGGGAAATACAGAAAAACCATGGCACAACCCAGAGGCTTTCCCCTCGAGCTCACCCGGGGTATTGCTGCTGTGTAAGTCATGTAAAGAGTGCCAGGGGTGGCTCCTTCTAAAGCATTTCCCTGTGCTGTGCTGCCACTTGCTTTCACAACCCTGGGAGTCCCCCCTCAGGTCTGACAATACTCAGGTGAGCTCTAGGACTCCAGTGTCAGCCCACCTGGAAAGGGGAGAACTTATCACCAAGTTCAAATGTTTAAAGTGTGGCTACAGAGAAGATGGAGACTCCCCTTAGGAGGAGTCATGTGGAAAAAACGAGGGGCAATGGGTACAAGAGACTTCTGGGGAGATACAATTGGATACTAGAGGACAATTTTTTACAGTGAGAGCAATCAGTTATTGAAATAACCTCCCCAGGGAGGTGGTGGATTCCCCAACACTGGACACTTCTCAGATCAGCTGGACAGGGTGCTGGGCTGTCTTAACTAGACCAGGCTTTTGCCAAGGGAGGTTGGGTCAGGTGATCCTTGGGATCCCTTCCAAGCTGGTGTTCTTTGTTTCCATTAAAATGTGCTACTGCTGCACCCTACAGGCTGAAAACAGTTCTTTTATCATTAATCACAACTTCTAAGCCAGGCTTATGGTTTTGTGGGCAGAGGCTGGCTCCAGGGAATTTGCGACTTGTTCTGTTTCTGCCCCATGCCCCATGTTCACGAAAGGAACCCAGCAGTTCCCACCTTGCTGGGATGAGCAGGAAGAAGAGCAGCAGCTGTAACACAGACACACAGACATGCCACCACCCCTGACTCAAAGACCCCACAGTGGTGGGGGGCACAGGGCTCAGCCGTGCCAGGGATGTCCCACATGCTGGATCCCCGTGGGGAAGGGAGAGCTCAGGAACAGGGGGGACATGGGCTGGAGACCTGCAGCTGCTGAAGCTGCTGCCTTGCTCTGCTTTATCCCTTCAGGTCTGGCACAACAGAGGAGGCACAGGGAGAAACTTCCTGGCAAGAGCCACTCCAGCAAAATCCATTTGAGGTGAGGGGACCGGGGGATGTGGTGAAAAGCTCTGCCCCTCCCAGCACACCCCACACATCCTGGGATGCAGCAAACCTGGCTGTCTGTCATGAATAGATGCCAAGTGTTCCTGTGCACACCTGGCCCTGATTTGCTATGCCAGAAGAAAAATCTGGAAGATCTCCTACAAGAAACATCTTTCATTTTCTCACTGTTGTCCTTCATCTGTACTTTTTAAAGGAAAAAAAACATAATGGAATTTTCCTCTTGCATTGGCTCTTGATGCAGAGGTTGGGCCAAAGCTAAATGAACCCACTGGTCACTCAGCTGAGTCCCTTCTCTTCTGGAATCTGGAGCACAAACTTCATTTTCACATGTTCCAGTGGCAGCCCCATGTCTGTGTGAGCCACGGGAAAATTGCAAACCTGGTCCCTTCCCTGTTTCTTAGAGAGGGATATAACAATTCCCTGTTTTGGAGTGAGAACCTGATTGGCTTCAGCAGGACCTGTCACCCACACAATGTCATCTTTGTGGTGAAGAAAACACAACTAAACCACTGGATGCTGCTGTCCAGACCTGGAAGAAAGTGTTCACCAATGCTGTGGATAAATGGGTGTCTTCATTTTCATAATAACTGGCTAATGAGTCCTCGAGGAAGCTGAAAAAGCTCCCAAGAGAGAGGCAAGCATCCAAAAGAGCTGGTAATACATCAGAGAGGAAAAATAACAGACATGTTGCATTCCCAAATCTCTCTGAGTGTGGGAAGTACACTCTGATCAGGATGGTGGCCATGTGGAAAATAGAAAAGATACCTGAGGAGATTGGTCTCCAGCCCAAACAAGCAGCACCTGCAGGGCTCTCACAGGGCCATGCCTATCAGCCAGGGACTGGCTACTGAAGGACAAGGTTGTGGAGGCTGCCCTGCTTCAGCTCCGAGCCAAGCCTGGCCCATGGCATTGGCACACACCTGACTTGTGGCTTTATAAACACAGCCCTCCCGCTGGGACTGTCCCCTCAGAGCTGCCCTCACCATGGCTCGCTGGCACATCCTGGCCTTGGCCCTGTGCTCCTACCTCGGGGTAGCCTGGGCTGCCACCGTAAGTGCAAAGGCTGGCTTTGGACCCTAAACATGAAGGTTTTCTCCTCCTGCCGCTTGTCTTTGGGACTGTGGGGGAATTGCTGCTGCCTCTCTGCTCCCAAGGGCACCTGCAGGACACCTGCACAGACACAGCTCCAGTGGCACTGTGGGCTGTCCACGAGGCACCGAGGGCAGGGATGGGGAGGGTGGGATGGGAATGGGTGGCAATGTGGGAAGCCAGAATTATGGAGGACAGAGCAATGGATTTTCTTTTCTCCATGGTACCTTGTGTAGCTGGGTGTGGTGCACACCGAGGGAGGATTTGTGGAAGGCAAGAGCAAGAAACTGGGACTCTTTGGGAGCTACGTTGACATCTTCAGAGGGATTCCCTTTGCTGCCCCTCCAAAGACTCTGGAAGACCCCCAGCCTCATCCTGGCTGGGATGGTAAGGTCCAACTTCTGAATGCCTTTGGTTTGGGGCTTTATTTTCACTTCTCTCTCTTCAATCTGGCACATATGGGAAATGTTACAACATATTACTCAAACTGGTCACAATGGCAGGGCAGTCTTTGCTGCCACTTACACTGGACTCAGAGAGGAAAGGATGGGTGAACAGAACCTTGCAACCGAAAATGGAGCTGATGCACTAACTAGGACATGCTGTCTTCCCTTTCCCCTCTTAGGAACATTGAAAGCAAAAGAATTCAAACAACGTTGCATGCAGGTGAAGCTGACACAGACCGATGTCCGTGGGAGCGAGGACTGTCTCTACCTGAACATCTGGGTCCCTCAAGGGAGAAGACAGGGTATGAGCTTGGCAGGGACCTGGGATGGACTTTCCCACCTGCCTTGTGTGCACAGCTTGTGCTGCAGCCTCTCTCAGCAGTTCTGCTCCATAGTGGGCAGGTGCTGAGCAGGGATTTTCAGGGGCAAGGGTGGGAACTGTCTCAGACAATGTCCCACCTCACCTTCACCCCACTGGGAGGGTCAGCCTCTTGAGCAGAGCATCAAGAGCAAATGCTCCTGCAGAGCATCAAGTCAGCTCCTGCCCAGGGCAGGTGGAGCAATGCTCAAGGAGGGGGTGAGGGATGGAGGGGCAGCACCTCCCAGCTCAGTGGAGCTCACTCTGCCCCTGTTCTTCTCCTCCCAGTCTCCACCAAGCTGCCTGTGATGGTTTATATCTACGGCGGTGCCTTTCTTCTTGGAGGAAGCCAGGGAGCCAATTTCCTGGACAACTACCTGTACGATGGGGAGGAGATCGCCGTGCGGGGCAACGTCATCGTGGTGACCATCAACTACCGCGTGGGGCCGCTGGGCTTCCTGAGCACCGGGGACGCGAACCTGCCAGGTAGCCCGGCCGATCCCGCCCTGGGGCTCTGTCCCGAGCGCTCAGCTTGACAGCTCGGCTGTGCCCCTGCTCACTGCCGGCTGATCTCTGTCCCTCAGGGAACTACGGGCTCAAGGACCAGCACATGGCCATTGCCTGGGTGAAGAGGAACATCAAGGCCTTTGGGGGTGACCCGGACAACATAACCATCTTTGGCGAGTCGGCCGGTGCTGCCAGTGTCTCCCTGCAGGTGAATGCTCCTCCTTGGTCCTGATCAGAGCCCCTGCCCTGTCAGTGGGAGAGAGGGACCCCTTGGCACTCACCTGCTTTCCTCCCCACCTGCTGCCTCATTACCGTCCTGCCCTGGCCAGCACAGCAATGCTCAGCCTCAGTGCTCTGTAGCTGCTCCTCCTCCTTCAGCTTCAGCAGTCCCACCAGTGCAGCCACATGTCCTGTGAAGAGACAGCCTTTACTTTCCATGTCCCACTCCTCTTCTCAACATCTTACCATCAAACTTTAAACTCCTGAGACTCTTGAACACCACAATACCTGGCAGTTTCCCCAGGCTGAGTGCACAAGCTCTGGAGTTATCAGAAGGGTTTGTCAGGCCATGGTCTCCTCAAGAGTTTGTACCCAAACCCCTCTTGTTTGTGTTTTGCCCCCCAGACACTGTCCCCAAAGAACAAGGGCCTGTTCAAGAGAGCCATCAGCCAGAGCGGTGTTGGGCTCTGCAGCTGGGCCATCCAGAGGGACCCGCTCGTCTGGGCCAAAAAGGTAACGTGCAAAGTCATGTCTGAAGGACTATTAAAAGAAAGAAACCAATTCCACAGAGGAGAGCAGGGCTAGGAAGGGATTGGGCAGGAGCTGTGCCTAACAGTGTTGTGGAAAGTTGCTGCTTTGAGATTAAAATGAGATTAAAACTAACCCACATATTTGACTGCATAAAAACAACTCCTGGCTTTGGAAGTAATGCTAGGATCTTTCACTCTCTCTTCTGCCACAGCTTGGAGAAAAGGTGGGCTGCCCAACAGACAACACCACCGTCTTGGCCAACTGCCTCCGTATCTCTGACCCCAAAGCCTTGACCCTGGCCTACCACCAGCAGCTCACCCACCTGTCCAGTAAGTGCCCTGGCCTGTGTTCCAGTCCATCAGCCCTCCTGGGCTCTCCAAATCTCCTGCAGGACATTGGGTCAACTGCCAGGAGTGTTGAGGTGGTGCTTGTGCCCTTCAGAAAAGGGACTTTAATGAGAGCTCTTGCAGTCACCTTTCTGTGGGCAGATGCACACTGCACCTGATGAACACTGCCCATCTCAGCCTTTGCTTACGATATGCCAGAGCACACATCTGTGTTTCCTTGCCATCTCACAGACCCCACTCTTGTCTCTTGCAGTGCCCCTGGTGCACACCCTCGCCCTTGCTCCAGTCGTGGATGGGGATTTCCTCCCAGACGTGCCAGAGAAGCTCTTTGCCAACGCTGCCGACATCGACTACCTGGCTGGGGTCAATAACATGGATGGGCACATGTTCGCCGGTGTGGATTTACCCGCCATCAACCGCCCGCTGGTGAAGGTCACTGCGTGAGTGAGATGCCCTCAGAACCCTCAGAGGAGACATCTGCTCTTCAGTGTAGCTCCCAAACCCCACGGAGTCAGACCTGAGTGGACAGGGCACAACCTTCCACGCAGGATGTCACTCCAAGCCTGGGCGCCCAGGCCTTTTGTTGCCGAGTCCAGAGCCTTCAAGAGAAAGGACCAGGCAAGAGCTCTGCCCTACCTGAAGCTGCTGGTCAGTAATTAATGAATATCATTTATCTTTTCAGTGACCAGGTGTACAATTTGGTCAAAGGCCTCACCGTGGACAGGGGCGAGGCTGGAGCCAACGCCACCTACAACATCTACACACAGAGCTGGGGTGACAAACCTGAGCAGGAGCTCGTGAAGAAGACAGTGGTGGATCTGATCACTGACTACATCTTCCTGATTCCCACACAGGTGGCACTGGACCTGCACCTGCAGAATGCCAAGTGAGCAGCTCAGCCCTGGGGTTGTTGTACATGGAGAAGGGTTAGGGTGAGAATTGGAAACGAAAGTTAAAAATGTTTAAAATTTGCCTCAGGATGTTTTCTCCTGAAACCACCCCATGTGAGCATCTTCCAATTCTGAACTTGTGGCCCTGATGGTATTTGGAGTGTTGGTTGGGATTTGCAGCCCTTTTTCTGCTTTCTCCCTGCTCAAAGCCAGTCTCTTTGATTTCCCAGGAGTGGCAAGACCTACAGCTACTTGTTCTCGGAGCCGTCCCGCATGCCCATCTACCCCCGCTGGGTTGGGGCAGACCATGCTGATGACCTGCAGTACGTGTTTGGGAAGCCCTTTGCTACCCCCCTGGGCTACTGGCCTAAGTACAGGACTCTCTCAAAGGCCATGATCGCTTACTGGACCAATTTTGCTAGAACTGGGTGAGTGATCTGTGATTTGATACAGCATTTCAGGCTGCTGCCTTTGCCCAGTAAATTTTTAGGATCATTCCCAGAAGTTCTCTGTCTTTGTGTTGTGAGCAGGGCTCTGTGTCTCACAGGGCTGGATCTTGCTCTGGCTTCTCCTCATCCATAGCACGCTTGGGGAAGGCAGAGGCATTTTCATGACTTATGATCTCTGCTTCCACTTGATGAGTTTTACTCCTGAATCCTTTTGTTCAGGCAGGACATAAGTCCCAGTGTGAAGCTGGGATGATGCCAGTGGGGATGGAGAGAGGAGACTGCAGGTCATCCACTCATTTCTGGCAGGCAGAATTCCTATTGCTTCTCCCAGTGTCGAACACTCTGCATGGTCATGCATTAAACTGCATTCCCACGCTGCCCTGATAAAACTGAGCTTCTGTGTCTCCTTTTTGCCCAGTGATCCCAACAAAGGGCATTCAGATGTGCCCGTTTCCTGGCCAGCCTACACCAACAATGACAAGTTCTACCTGGATATCAACCACAAGATAACCAAGAACTCTGTGAAGCAGGACCTGAGGTCCCGCTTTGTGACCTTCTGGAACTCGGTCTACCTGAAGCTGCCGCAGGTTGCCAACATCTCCCAGTCGGAGTTAATGTTCTGAACCTTTAAAGACAGTGCATTAAAGGCTTGTAGCTGAGTGACTCTGGTTCTTATTTTGTTTGCCATGACAGGATTTTTTTGCAAACATTAAGGTCAGGCAGGAAAGGGCATCCATTTTGTGGGCATCCATTGTGTGTTCCCACGGCTGTGACACCCCACTGTCCCAGGGAAGCTCTGGCAGCTGGGGTCCAGGCTCTCCCTGCTCAGCCAGCTGTTGGCCCTGGTGTTGTTTTTCCTCCTTGCCCCTGTGAGCCCAGGCAGGACAGCCCCAATCCTGACCTGTCCTCTGGATTTCCCTGTGCCACCAGCAAGGCTCCTGCTACTGCCAACTACATCATAGAGAGCTACAGCTGCAACAGGTGAATGCAAACCTGTGCTGATCTGCTGCTTATCATGCACTGACATTGCTCAGGAACTGATGGGGCAGAATAAATCCATGGGGGTGGTGATTCCCCACTGGTTTTGGGACAGCGGTTGGGCTGGACTGGGCTGAGGAGCTGCAGCTCTGAGCAGGGCAGGACAAGGAGCACAACTTGCCACAAACCTTGTCCACCACATGTCCTCATCCACACACCATACACTGGACGTGGTCTGTCCATGCCCTTGTACCCTGTGGGGAGAGCAGGGGGGCCCAGCCATGCTGGAGCTGCCCCCCAGGCCTGGCTGGTGTGGAGAACCCAGGGCTGGTGTGGGACATGGGGGCTGCGGATGCTGGGAGGAGAGCACGGGGTGTCACAGGGAATGGGACCTGTGTGTGTGTTGAGGTTCTCCATGCAGAGAGGTCAGAGGATGGGGAGCCCACCCCTGGGGAGAGCCAGGGAGCCCCTGCAGTAGAACCATCCTCCTGCCTGCTGCCAGAGGAGCAGGGCCAAGGGTGGGCTTTCCAAGGATCAATGCCATGTGTTCCTGTGCTCTCCTGGCCTCAGCTGGCTTTGCCAGAAGAACAATCTGGGAGATCTCCCACAAGAAACATCTTTCATTTTCTCACTGTTGGCCTTCACCAGCACTTTTCAAAAGAAAAGAAATTTCCAGATTGAGTGGGTGCCTGCAGTTCCCTCTTGCTTTGGCCCTGCAGCAGCTCCAAGAGGGCAAATGCAGAGGGTGAAGCCTTTCCAACACATTTCATACAGATCAGTCCTGAGTTTTGGAGGGTTTTCTGCCAGCCAGGGCAGAGCTCCTCTGTCAGTGTGCAAATGAATGTAGTTTTGAATGGATTTTTTAAAACTTTCTTTCTTCAGTGGTGCCATGAGAGTCTTTTATGGTACCAGTGTGTGATCAACAGAAGTTGGGCCAAAGTTAAACCAACCCATTGCTCGCCCAGCTGAGTCCCATTTTAGAAATCTGGAACACAAACTCCATTTTTAAATGTTCCTATGAAGACTCTCATTTCACCATAAAATGCACAAGAACCCTTTCCTTCTTTGCTTCTCTTATCAACAGATGTTCTACCAGCTCTGGGATTAAATGTGGAAAAGTATTGCACACCGACAGAGGAGTTTTCTGTTGGAGATAAATTTCAAAGCTATTGTTTGTATCTGTCCATTCCCCTCTCTCTCTGACAAACACAACAAGGAGTGAAGATGACAAAGAGCTGCTGCCATGAGCCTGCAGAGATAGGAGGAGGAAGGAAACTTCAAGCTTTCTGATAGCTGGGGCAATGAAATGGAGACAGAAATTCTGGACTATGTGTGAACTTGATGAGCAATCTGGCTGCTGTTGGATCAAATCAACTTTAAGACTTGCTGTCATTTTGAATCTTTTACATTCCCCAGTGTATTATGAATGCAAGCTTCTCATAGGTTGATGATAATATGTTCTACTGCACAGCTTAATATGATTTCAGCCCCCTTTGCTTGGATGAGGCTTCTCAAGACTCCAATGGGATTAATTTCTCTGGAGTTTTCTGGGACTGAGCCATTTCCTTTGGTTTGGCCTCCAGCCCAAACAAGCAGCACCTGCAGGGCTCTCACACGGCCATGACCATCGGCCAGGGACAGGCCTCAGGCTACTGAAGGACAAGGTTGTGGAGGCTGCCCTGCTTCAGCTCCGAGCCAAGCCTGGCCCATGGCATTGGCACACACCTGACTTGTGGCTTTATAAACACAGCCCTCCCGCTGGGACTGTCCCCTCAGAGCTGCCCTCACCATGGCTCGCTGGCACATCCTGGCCTTGGCCCTGTGCTCCTACCTCGGGGTAGCCTGGGCTGCCACCGTAAGTGCAAAGGCTGGCTTTGCACCCTAAACATGAAGGTTTTCCCCTCCTGCCGCTTGTCTTTGGGACTGTGGGGGAATTGCTGCTGCCTCTCTGCTCCCAAGGGCACCTGCAGGACACCTGCACAGACACAGCTCCAGTGGCACTGTGGGCTGTCCACGAGGCACCGAGGGCAGGGATGGGGAGGGTGGGATGGGAATGGGTGACAATGTGGGAAGCCAGAGTTATGGAGGACAGAGCAATGGATTTTCTTTTCTCCTCCTGTAGCTGGGTGTGGTGCTCACCGAGGGAGGATTTGTGGAAGGTGAGAGCAAGAAACTGGGACTCTTTGGGAGCTACGTTGACATCTTCAGAGGGATTCCCTTTGCTGCCCCTCCAAAGACTCTGGAAGACCCCCAGCCTCATCCTGGCTGGGATGGTAAGGTCCAACTTCTGAATGCTTTTGGTTTGGAGTCTTATTTTCTTCTTCTCTTTTAGTCTGTTTTTCTCAAGCTAAAGATGTTCTTGGCTGCTTTCACCTACTAATCATGGCCAAGAAAAATCTCTTTGTGTCCTGAAGGGTCTGAGAGTCTGTGTCTAAATGTTCTCAAGATACTCAAGTAACCCTGGGAAGTAACAAAACTCAGGCATCACACTTGCACCTTGCCTTCCCCATGCCTTGGCTGTCCACAGCTTGTTCAAAAGGGAAAGTCTCCCAGTTTGTCACTCCCTCATACCAGGCACAGTGGCAGGAGAGGCTTTGCTGCCACTGCACTGCACTCAGAGGGGAAAGGATGGATGAGCAGACACCTTGCAATCAGAAAATGGAGCTGATGCCGTGGTGTTCCCTCTTTCCTTTCAGGAACTCTGAAGGCAAAAGAATTCAAAAAACGTTGCATGCAGGTGAAGCTGACACAGAATAATGTCCGTGGGAGCGAGGACTGTCTCTACCTGAACATCTGGGTCCCTCAAGGGAGAAAAGAGGGTACGAGCTTGGCAGGGACCTGGATGGACTTTCCCACCTGCCTTGTGTGCACAGCTTGTGCCGGAGCCTCTCTCAGCAGTTCTGCTCCATAGTGGGCAGGTGCTGAGCAGGGATTTTCAGGGGCAAGGGTGGGAACTGTCTCAGACAATGTCCCACCTCACCTTCACCCCACTGGGAGGGTCAGCCTCTTGAGCAGAGCATCAAGAGCAAATGCTCCTGCAGAGCATCAAGTCAGCTCCTGCCCAGGGCAGGTGGAGCAATGCTCAAGGAGGGGGTGAGGGATGGAGGGGCAGCACCTCCCAGCTCAGTGGAGCTCACTCTGCCCCTGTTCCTCTCCTCCCAGTCTCCACCAAGCTGCCTGTGATGGTTTATATCTACGGCGGTGCCTTTCTCCTTGGAGGAAGCCAGGGAGCCAATTTCCTGGACAACTACCTGTACGATGGGGAGGAGATCGCCGTGCGGGGCAACGTCATCGTGGTGACCATCAACTACCGCGTGGGGCCGCTGGGCTTCCTGAGCACCGGGGACGCGAACCTGCCAGGTAGCCCGGCCGATCCCGCCCTGGGGCTCTGTCCCGAGCGCTCAGCTTGACAGCTCGGCTGTGCCCCTGCTCACTGCCGGCTGATCTCTGTCCCTCAGGGAACTACGGGCTCAAGGACCAGCACATGGCCATTGCCTGGGTGAAGAGGAACATCAAGGCCTTTGGGGGTGACCCGGACAACATCACCATCTTTGGCGAGTCAGCCGGTGCTGCCAGTGTCTCCCTGCAGGTGAATGCTCCTCCTTGGTCCTGATCAGAGCCCCTGCCCTGTCAGTGGGAGAGAGGGACCCCTTGGCACTCACCTGCTTTCCTCCCCACCTGCTGCCTCATTACCGTCCTGCCCTGGCCAGCACAGCAATGCTCAGCCTCAGTGCTCTGTAGCTGCTCCTCCTCCTTCAGCTTCAGCAGTCCCACCAGTGCAGCCACATGTCCTGTGAAGAGACAGCCTTTACTTTCCATGTCCCACTCCTCTGCTCCTCTTCTCAACATCTCACTTTTTACTTTAACTCCTGAGACTCTTGAACCCCTCATAACCTGGAAGCTTCCCTGGGATTGGTGCAAGACCCACAAGGCCATTCACCTGTTTTGTCAGGCCATGGTCTCCTCAAGAGTTTGTACCCAAACCCCTCTTGTTTGTGCTTTGCCCCCCAGACACTGTCCCCAAAGAACAAGGGCCTGTTCAAGAGAGCCATCAGCCAGAGCGGTGTTGGGCTCTGCAGCTGGGCCATCCAGAGGGACCCGCTCGTCTGGGCCAAAAAGGTAACGTGCAAAGTCATGCCTACAAAGCTATAAAAAGAAAAAAAAAAAACAATTTCCTAGAGGAGAGCCTGGCTAGGATGGGATTGGGCAGGAGCTTTGCCCAACAGTGCTGTGGAAAGCTGCTGCTTTGAGATTAAAACCAACCCACAGTTCTGCCTCTGTAAAAATAACCCCTGCCTTTGGGAGCTAATTCTAGGATGTTTCTCTCTTCTGCCACAGCTTGGAGAAAAGGTGGGCTGCTCCACAGACAACACCACCGTCTTGGCCAACTGCCTGCGCCACGCTGATCCCAAGGAGTTGACCCTGTCCTACCACCTGCAGCTCACCCACCTGCCCAGTAAGCGCCCCAGCCTATGATGTGGTCCCTCAACCATCCTGAGCTCCCCAAGCTCTTGGCAGGACTCTGGAGCAACTGCCAGGAGTGTCGAGGTGGTGCTTGTGCCCTTCAGAAAAGGGACATTAATGAGAGCTCTTGCAGCTTTCTGTGGGCAGATGCACACTGCACCTGATGAACACTGCCCACCGTGCAATGGCAGCAGTGGCAGAGGGATTATCCAATGGCACTGCCTTGTCCTCACAACAACTGTTTGGGCTTCCTGTTCTGTGGAAGCAGCAAGAGCAATCCCAAAAAACAGCTTGTAAACAAACAAACGAACAAAAAAGATCATACCCCTGCTATTTCTATTTGAGTCGCTGGGTGGAGTGCAGGAACGCTGCTGCTTTTGTGCCTGTGGGGATTCCTTTCCCAAGAAGATTCTCCTGGAGCTTCTGGTCACAAACCACAGCGTTTATCCAGGGAGTGGCCAAAACACTGCCGTTCAACTGCATACTCTGGTCTGGCTGTCCTGACACTCAGACAGCTTGGCCAGGTGGGATGAGAAGTCCAGCTCTTTCCTATCTTTGGCTGGGTTTTTGGGAAGGGATTTGAAGAAGGAGAGGATATGTGGATGTTACCAGGTGCTGTTTGCCTGGCAGATCTCTTGCTCTTCTCCTTCAACCATAGTCATGAGATTTACCCTGCATCTGGGTGACCTCCTGTTCATGCTGAAGTCACTGCTCAAGCTGTCATCCACTTGGGCCTGTTCTTTACTGAGCTCTTTGGGTCATGGGATATGCCAGAGCACACAACTGTGTTTCCTCACCTCCTAACAGACCCCACTCTTGTCTCTTGCAGTGCCCATGGTGCACACCCTCGCCCTTGCTCCAGTCGTGGATGGGGATTTCCTCCCAGACGTGCCACAGAAGCTCTTTGCCAACGCTGCTGACATCGACTACCTGGCCGGGGTCAATAACATGGACGGGCACATCTTTGCTGGGATAGATTTACCCGCCATCAACCGCCCGCTGGTGAAGGTCACTGCGTGAGTGAGATGCCCTCAGAACCCTCAGAGGAGACATCTGCTCTTCAGTGTAGCTCCCAAACCCCACGGAGTCAGACCTGAGTGGACAGGGCACAACCTTCCACACAGGATGTCACTTCAAGCCTGGGTGCCCAGGCCTTTTGTTGCCAAGTCCAGAGCCTTCAAGAGAAAGGACCAGGCAAGACCTGGTCCTACCTGAAGCTGCTGGTCAGTAATTAATGAATATCATTTGTCTTTTCAGTGACCAGGTGTACAATTTGGTCAAAGGCCTCACTGTGGACAGGGGCGAGGCTGGAGCCAACGCCACCTACAACATCTACACACAGAGCTGGGGTGACAAACCCGAGCAGGAGGTCGTGAAGAAGACGGTGGTGGATCTGATCACTGACTACATCTTCCTGATTCCCACACAGGTGGCACTGGACCTGCACCTGCAGAATGCCAAGTGAGCAGCTCAGCCCTGGGTTGTTGCATATGCAGGAGGGTTAGGTTGAGAATTGGAAATGGAAGTTAAAATTGGACTTAGGATGTTTTCTCTTGAAACCACCCCATGTGAGGTGATGCATGTGAGCATCTTCCAATTCTGAACCTGTGGCCCTGACGCTATTTGGAGTGTTGGTTGGGATTTGCAGCCCTTTTTCTGCTTTCTCCCTGCTCAAAGCCAGTCTCTTTGATTTCCCAGGAGTGGCAAGACCTACAGCTATTTGTTCTCGGAGCCGTCCCGCATGCCCATCTACCCCCGCTGGGTTGGGGCAGATCATATGGATGACCTGCAGTACGTGTTTGGGAAGCCCTTTGCCACCCCCCTGGGCTACTGGCCCAAGCACAGGACTGTCTCAAAGACCATGATCGCTTACTGGACCAATTTTGCCAGGACGGGGTGAGTGATCTCCTTTCCACATTTGGGCTTGATGCAGCCCTTCAGGCTGCTGGTCTTGTCCAAGAAGTTTTCAGGATCATTCCCAAAATCAGAGTGCTCCATGTCTGTATTTCTTATTCCTGAATCCTGATGTTCATACAGAAGTTAAGTCCCTGTGTGAAGCTGGGATGATGCCAGTGGGGATGGAGGGAGGAGACTGCAGGTCATCCACTCATTTCTGGCAGGCAGAATTCCTGTTTCTTCTCCCACTGTTTGATTCTCTCTTTTCCTCTCACTTAAAGCCTGACTTGAGCAGACAGGGTTCCTACCAAAATCTGCAAAACTGAGCTTCTGTGTCTCCTTTTATTCCCAGTGATCCCAACAAAGGGCATTCAGACGTGCCCGTTTCCTGGCCAGCCTACACCAACAATGGCAAGTTCTACCTGGATATCAACCACAAGATGAGCAAGAGCTCTGTGAAGCAGGACCTGAGGTCCCGCTTTGTGACCTTCTGGAACTCGGTCTACCTGAAGCTGCCGCAGGTTGCCGACATCTCCCAGTCGGAGTTAATGTTCTGAAGCTAAGAAAAAAACCATCTTTTAGAGATCATTAAAGGATTGCTTGTAGCTGAGTGGCTCTGTTTCTCTGTTTTCTGTTTCTCTGTGGTGGCTGGCAGAAAACCCTCCAGCACTCAGGACTGATCTGTATGAAATGTGTTGGAAAGGCTTCACCCTCTGCGTTTGCCCTCTTGGAGCTGCTGCAGGGGCAAAGCAAGAGGGAACTGCAGGTACCCACTCAATCTGGAAATTTTTTTTTTTTTTTGAAAAGTGCCGGTGAAGGCCAACAGTGAGAAAATGAAAAACCACCTCGCTAATGTCAAGGTCAGGCGGGATGGAACATCCTGAGGGCAGCGCGCGTTCCCCTGGCTGTGACAGTCAGTGCTGGCCAAGCTGTCCTTGTGGCAAATTACATTCTCACCGTCACCTTCATATCCTTCATCTGCCGCCTTTTGTGGCATTAAACATTGCTGAGATGAAGGCTGAAGTTCTTAGGAAGCAAAAGCTTGTTTCAATGAGAATTAACACCACATTCCTTGCGTGATCAGAGAAACGTACGGCTGCACGCCAGCATTTGCTCAGCTCAGGATTGTTTCCCCTCATTATCCAGGCAGGACAGGGACAAAACAACCCACAGGGGAGGTGACTGTGTATGTGTTTGTGCCCACAAGCTGGGCTGAGGAGCCCCAGGTAGAACAGGACGAGCTCAGGCCGCCCTCAGGCCTCGCCATCCCCACAGGCCCAGCCCGGCCGGGCCGCTCTCGGAACCTTCGTGCGGCGGAACCTTCGTGGCGCGGCCCGCGGGGGGCGCCGGGCGGGAGCGGCGCGGCAGCGATGGCGGCGGCGCGGCAGCGCGGCCCGCGGGGCTCGGCCGTGCTGGAGCTGCCCCGCGCCCCGCGCCTGGTCTGCGTGGAGTACCCGGGGCTCGTCCGCGATGTCGGGGCCATGCTGAGGACGCTGGGAGGAGAGCAGGGGGTGTCGCGGGTGAGGGGGGCCCGGCGGGTGTGGGGGCTGGCTGGGCAGAGGGTGAGGGGCAGGAGGCCCAGGGCAAGGGGATGGGGCGGGGATGGGCAGAGCCTGCCCGTGGGACCCTCTGTGTGAGTCGTTCCAGCCCAGCGTGTCCCCACGCGGGGCCCGTGGGGGGTTTGGGGGTGATGCCGCTGCCCTGCTGTCCCCCAGCAGGGATTCAGGTGGTGTGCAGTAAAGTCCTGGAATCGTAGAACTGGGTTGAAAGGGACCATAAAGTTCATTCAATTCCACCCTCTTGCTGTGGGCAGGGGGCATCTTCCCCTAGACCAGCTTGCTCCACCCTGTCCTTGCAGGGATGGAGCACCCTGTGCCAGAGCCTCCCCACCCTCACAGGGAAGAATTTCTTCCTCACATCCAGACTATTATATTTTAAATTTATTTTTCCTGATACCCAGGCTGCGAGTGGCTGCACACCCCTGTGGTGTGGGGCAGGGATGATCCCCTGGGGCTGTGTGAGGGGAGCAGCGTGTGGGGCTGGCACAGGGGCAGGGGCTGTGTGCGTGGCATGCTGACAGGGGCTGTGCCCCCCTTGCTGACAGATCTACGCCGACCCTGCCAAAAGGCTGGAGCTGTATTTCCGCCCCAAGGACCCCTACTGCCACCCCGTGTGTGCCAACCGCTTCCCCAGCTCCACCATGCTGCTCAGGGTCAGCAGGAGGACCAGGAGGAGGCAGCAGCTGGACCCCCAGGAACAAAGCCAGCCAGAAGTCCAGTTTGAGATGGAGATTCTGGGGATTGTCACCACTGTTTACAAGTTTCAAGGTAACCTTTGGGATTGCGTGCAGGTGGCTTGCAGGTGAGTGTGAAGGGTTTCCCTTAAGCAGTTGAGGACTGGAAGGAAAATCAAATGCTGTTGCAGCCTCCTTGCTGGAAAAACCTTTGCATAAACTTGTCAGACTCCTGCTCCTGAAAGCTGAGTGTGAGAAGAATTGCTGGATTCACAGCAAACTTCACAATGTTTTAACTTCTGTTTCTTACAGGAATGTCTGACTTCCAGTACCTGGCAATGCACTCTGGCCCTGATGGCAAACAAACCTCCATGTACGACAAAGTCCTGATGCTCAAACCAGAGAAGGAAGAGTTTTTCAATAGGGATTTACCTCTTTACATCCCCCCACCCATTTTCTCACGTCTGGACACTCCTGTGGACTATTTTTATCGCCCAGATATACAGCACAGGTCAGTGCCTTTCCTCATGATACATCTTCCATGTGTTTCACCCTTTAATTTGCTGCCCTGTGCTGATTTGGCACAACAGAGGCAAAAAAAAAAACCACCAGCAGCTGCCTGGCAGTGGCAACCCCAGCAAAATTCCACTTGAGGGTTTGCCAGGTGAGGGGAGCTGGGCATGAGGTGGAGATGATGGAGTCCCAGCTCACCTCACACATTTTGGGATGCAGGACCAAGGGCAGGGTTTGCAAGGATCAATGCCATGTGTTCCTGTGCTCTCCTGACCCCAACTGGCTGTGCCAGAAGAACAATCTGGGAGATCTCCCACAAGAAACATCTTTCATTTTCTCACTGTTGGCCTTCACCGGCACTTTTCAAAAGAAAAGAAATTTCCAGATTGAGTGGGTGCCTGCAGTTCCCTCTTGCTTTGGCCCTGCAGCAGCTCCAAGAGGGCAAATGCAGAGGGTGAAGCCTTTCCAACACATTTCATACAGATCATTCCTGAGTGCTGGAGGATTTTCTGCCAGCCAGGGCAGAGCTCCTCTGTCAGTGTGCAAATGGATGTAGTTTAGGAGTTTTGAAATTTATTTAAATTTAAATTTACTTCCTTCAGTGGTGCCATGAGAGTCTTTTATGCTACCAGTGTGTGATCAAGGGAACCAAAGTTAAAGCAACCCATTGCTCACCCAGCTGAGTCCCTTTTGTGTTTCCCTGTTCCTTAGGGAGGGATACAACAACCCCCAGGTGTCTGCTGAGAACCTGATTGGCCTCAGCAGGGCCCGGCGCCCACACAATGCCATCTTTGTCAACTTTGATGATGAGGAAGTCCCAACTAAACCCCTGGATGCTGCTGTACAGAACTGGAAGAAAGTGTGCACCAACCCTGTGGATAAAAAGGTGGAGGAAGAGCTGAGAAAGGTGTGTGCCTTCCTGCTGGTCTGAGCACTGTCCTGCAGCAAGCTGCGGAGGGAAAAGTACATTTTTTTCCCTAGAAATTCTTGGTGATTTTAAGTGCCTGGTACAGGTGTGAGTAGATGCTGGTGACACTGCTGTGATCATTTCAGTTCTGCAAGTCAAGCTTTGAATCTGTGGCTTAACTCACATTAACATCAAGTCCCTTTCTGTGCCACGAGTTCTCACCTCACCATCCAGTAGCTTCTCTTGAGGGCCAAAGGCCCCGATATGGACCTGAGTCCACTTGGCAAGCTGCTGTGCCTTTGGGAGCCCCTTCCCACTGCTGTGTGCCTGTCTGTGTGTCACAGTGTGCCTGTCTGTGTGTCACAGTGTGCCTGTCTGTGTGTCACAGTGTGCCTGTCTGTGTGCCATTGCAGCTCTTCGAAGTGCGTCCCGTGTGGTCTCGCAATGCAGTCAAAGCCAACATCAGCGTCCATCCAGACAAGCTGAAGGTGCTGCTGCCCTATTTGGCCTATTACATGGTGAGTGGTACATCTGTGAGCAAGGGGGCATCACCTGCCTCTTCCTGGTCCTTTACCACTTCTCAGGTCCTGCCACTAAGTACCTGAGCTTAATTTAATGTAAAGAGACAGGGGGAAGGAAATGCTTTAGAACCAAAGTTGAAGCCAAGGAGGATTCAGTGACTGTTGGCTCCATGGGTTCCAACCACCTCTGCAGGTCAGGCAGGCACTCCAAGTGACTGTTCACCTGGCAGTGGTAGCAGAGTTTTTCCACACAAGCACTTGGCTGTGACCTTGCAGATTGGTTTACAAACCAATCTGCACACAAAGCACACAAATATTTGTGCTTTGATTGCCAAGTGTATGAATGTATTTCGGTGTATAAATACTGGCATGGCAAGTGAGCAAAGAGCTGGTAAAACAAATATCTTTGGGCAGTGAGGAAAAATATTAGAACTTTCCAAGGATATTGCTACTGAAGGTAGTTGCTACACTGTGGTGCTTTTTTGTGACCATCTTCCCTCATGTGTTTGTGCAGTTAACAGGTCCTTGGAGAAGCTTATGGGTTAGGTTTGGGTATGACCCCAGAAAACACCCTGAAGCAAAGATTTATCAAGTGCTGGACTTCCGAATTCGCTGTGGAATGAAATATGGTAAAAGGGCCCAACCCACAGAGCTGCTCTCTCTGCTTTCTGGTTAATCCTGGTAGTATTTTTCTTTTTATGTGTTTTTCAAACTCTTTTGCCATATTTCTGCTTTGATGAACATGTCACCTTTTGAGCTCCTTGCTTACTGTAGTTCTTTTTAAAACTCTTGTCATACTTTCTTTCATAGTATGCAATAGCTCCTTCCTCATTTGGCACATTCTAAGTTCTGCCTTTCCTCCTCCATGTGTTCCAAGCCCAAGTGAGTGTAGCAGAGCATCCTCCTCCTCACTCAGGGGAGGCACCAAGCAGGAATTCTGGTGCTCACATAGCAGCTTTTCCTCAAGGACCTCAGCATTTCCTGCAGGATGCTGGTCTCTGACCTTGGATGTGGGGTTCTCTGTTTTGATTTTGCAAAGGACAAGTTGAGGAAAAGGAGTTTCTGATGCCATCTAATGCCATGACAGAGCTGGCATCCACTTACTGACATCAGATCACATTTCCAAGTTAAAGGGTTTTGTTGATCTCTTCTCCCCACCCTGCTAAAACCAGCATATCCCAAAGACCAGCCTGCCCTTCCCACAAGAGTCCAACCCTTGTGTTCCTGAGCTGGGGATACTCTGCTGAGTGCTTGCCCTCAGTTCATGACTGGATTTTGGTTTTCACCTCCAGGTTATGCTGCTACTGACATGCCTGTGAAAGCAAAACGCAGCACATACAACTACAGCCTGCCCATCACAGTCAAGAAACAAGGTATGCTGGGCCAGGAGGGCTGCCTGGCTCTTCTGCTTCTCTGTTTGCCCCCTCCTAGTCACAGGTGGTGAAGCTGAGTTCCTGTATTCTAGCTGAGCCAAAACTGGAGCTTGTTTTCTGGTAGTAATATTGCTGCTGTTAAGTCAGAGAAAAATCTGCTGGGAGGGGTTGTGGGAGTCTGGCTGAGCCACAGTGTCTGTCAGCAGGCAGGAGGGAGTTCTGCAAGCCACACTGGGAATTCAGAATTCACTGAGCTGCAGAGAATGGGGGAAGTTCTCTTTTCTATGTCAAAGGAGAGTAGAAAATGTTAAAATTATGAACAAATGAGCTCTGGAAAAAGCTGCCCAAGTCAGCACTTTTCCTGGGACTGTCCAGTAGCATCTCTGAAGGATGAGCAAAGCACATGCTCTATTGCTGGCTGGTTTTGTTGAATCAACAGAGAGAAGTGACAGTCCAATATGAAGGATGTCCCTTATTAGGACTCTTTGTTTTCCTTTCAGGAAGTCACACAGTCAGTGTCCACGACCTGAAACAAGGGCTGGGTTCAGCTGGTACATCTGGGGAAAAAAAGCCCCCCTCCAGCAGGTATAAGCTGAAGGTAAGCATGACTTTGTGTACAAAAATCTTGGAATATCTCAGTGAAACGGGGATGGTTCCTGGATTTTCAGTCATTAAGGGATCAGCTGTGAGTGAGTTGATGTGCTCAGGTTTGCCTGGGAAGCTCCCAGTTGGATATGGCACTATGGAACACCACCTGAGTGCATTTTGTTACATGCTGCAAGGTGGGATTGGTGCTTTCCACCCTCATCATAGATGTGAGGAGTATTTTGTTTCAATTGATAAAATTTGAACTTCATGGGCAGAAAAGTGCAAAAAAAATCACATGTCTTTATCAGGTCATGCTGCAAAATCCAACAGGGTGGAATAAATAAATAAATGAGTCTTGCTATTCCTTTTTTTGCTAGAATGAAGCCCATGATGCACTGCTAGGCAGTGACTGGCTGCAGAGCTGCAGGCTGGAGAGGTGAAGTGTGCTCTGCACAGCAGTGCTGGTGTCACTGCACTGCAGTGCTGCAGCGACACTTTGGGGCAGTCCTCATTCAGCTTTATCTTCTGCCACATACAGATCTATGCCTTAAAACTTTTTCCTCTTGGAAGTTCCATGTTCTTGAATCAGCCCATTGGGAGTACTTTCTTTACAGCCTAAAATGCACATGAATCCTTTCCTTCTTTCCTCCTCTCAGGAATCCGTTTACATTTTCCGAGAAGGAGCCTTGCCCCCTTACCGCCAGATGTTCTACCAGCTCTGTGACTTAAATGTGGAAAGGTACTGCACTCTGACAGCTGAGTCTTACTTAGAGACAGATTTCAAAGCCTGTTGTTTATACCCTGTCCATTCACCCCTCTCCCCCTGAGCAGGAACATCAGAGATGTTCAGTTGCTCAGTAAAAACAGAAAAGTTTTTTCACGCGTGAACTTCCTTTCCCATCTGACAATTACCTGGATAACCAACTGTGCTATTCCAGCTCAGTGAAGGGAAGTGGAAGTAAACCAATGTGTCTCATTTCAAACTCACTCCTGAGTGCAGAAGATTAAGGTTTCCTTCCCTTTTGCTGCTCTTTAGCCTGCAGAAGATCATCCATCGGAATGACGGCACGGAGTCGGAGTGCACGGAGAGGGACGGGTGGTGCCTTGCCAAGACAAGTGATGACCTCAGGGACAGCATGTCCCTGATGATAAAGCAGATCATCAGATCCACCAGACCTGGTAAGGATGCTTTGAACATGAGGATGTTGTAGTTGGCACTGAGGCAGAAGTGTTCCTGCATCCTCTGTGTGTTCTTTGGGACGTAGCACATTCCAGTGTAGGAGCTGAGGCTGCTGCCTGCAGTGGGAATGTGGGCTGGCATTAGGGATGGCTGGGAGTTAAGGTTTTTTATTTACTCTTTCCAGTATCAAAAGCCCTTCAGCTTTTAAATGTCTTCTGCACAGTGATAATCAAGTTCTTAATTCTGACTGATGTATCTGTTGGTGGCATTTTATTTTTTATTGATATTATTGCTCGACCAAGAAGTGAGAAAATAATTTCTTCTTGATGCTGGGCCAAAGCAATAATATCCCAGTGAATTGGGTCAGAATGAGGCAGGAGAGGAGGCACAGCACTGCAGCTCTTCTGTTCTGCTCTCCTTCCTGCACTGTGGAGATGGATTGGTCTGGGCTTGATCAGATTCTGTTAAGTTGTGCAGTGTTAGCTGTGCCCCTGAGGCTGCTGCCTTCCTCTCACATGTTCTGTGAACTCAATTGCAAATGCCCCCAGGTTGCACTGAGAGAGGCATCACAGTGTCTTTCTTTCTTCCCAATTTAAGCTCTTTTCTCAAATACAACAAGCAATGAAGATGGCAAAGAGCAGCTGGCATACGAGTCCGGAGAGGATGAGGATGATGAAGAGGAGGAGGAAGAGGACTTCAAGCCTTCTGATGGGAGTGAAAATGAAATGGAGACAGAAATTCTGGACTATGTGTGAGCTCAGTGAGCAGTGTGGCTGCTGTGGACAGAACTATCTCTGCTCTTGCTCCTTGAGAGCCAAGGGCTCAGCATCAGGATCTGGGAAAGCAGAGCTTGTACTAAGCTGATGATGTTCTCTCTGCACTGACTTCTGGTGGGCAGCATTCTGGATGTTTGGGAGCCACTGCCTACATTTTCAGAATTGCTGGCTGAGAAACTCTCCAGCAAGCTCAACAAACTCCCACGAGTGAGCCCAGAATCCAAACCAGCTGGTAACACAGCAGAATATGGGAGAAGCTGCATTCCCAAATCTCTCCATGTGTGGGAGTGCATTCTCTCCAGGCTGGTGGCCATGTGGAAAATAGAAAAGGTGCCTGAGGTGCTGGGAGAAGAAGCAGTCCAGTGCTGCTGAAGTCTCTAAGCAGGTTCTGCCCTTCTGCTTGTCCACAGGGAATGGAAATACTGAGCCAGGCCTTCAGCACTGAGCCTTGCTGGTCATCTTGGAAATAAAGCCAGCAGGAAAATACACTTTCTGGCAGTGAATAATTCCCTTCCTGGGGTGTAGTGTTTGTTGTCCTCATTACCTGATGCACTTCTCAGGTCTGTTTTGACTTCCCCAGCTAGCAGGTGACAAGGACTGAAGGCAGCTGGCAGAGCTCCAGTTGCACAGAAGTTGGCCACTGCCAGCTGCATTGCTCCCACCAAAAGAAAGCCTCAAAAATTAAAGAGCTACTGACATTTTCTAGATCTTGTGCATGCTCCAGTATGTTCTGAGCACACCTGAAAGTCAAGCTTTGTTTTTCAAAAGGAGTTAAGACCTCCTCTTCTCCTCCACTGAGGAGGCCCTATGGGCTGTTACAGTTGTTTTTAAAGCTGTCACTTGTAACAAAAATGGTAAACTAAACAATTTGTAACTGGAAAATGCAACAGTTTCAATTCATGGGTTCAAAGGAATAGTTCATTTCAAAATTGAGCCATGGTCCCTCAGCCAAAAAGCCTATTTTTCAAAACAAAGTTCAACCCACCAGAGTAAAACATAAAGTATGAACTCCCTCACAGTCAGGCCCATCCCTCTTTCTCCAGGAAGGTGCTGGCATTTTGGGGAAGGATGACAGGACAAGCCCTGCCTTGGGGCAGAGACTTTTGAGCATCATTATTTTATTGCAAAGACTAATTACATTGCTGTGTACAAGTCACACCGGGCAGTGTGCTCCTTCATTGAAGTACAAAATACATACGGTACAGCCAGTCCCCCCAGAGGGAGGGGAGGGGACAGTCCCAGGGTGGGCAGCAGAGGGAACACCCTCCCAGGGCAGGGCAGGGCAGGGCAGGGCAGGGGGGAGGCAGGAGGCTGCCCCTGCGTCAAGGAGCCACGAGCTCCCATCATGTGCATCGTGGGCAGCCCTGCCCGAGGGGCCACGGGGCTGGAGGAGCTCCGTGCCAGCCACACTCACACCCAAGCAGCCTCTTCCTCACCAGCCCCAGCCCCTGGAGGGTGGTTCCTGTCCTGGAGCAGGGGAAGGCACCACAACCACCTGGGAATGCTGGCGGGTGGGAAACGGAAAAGGTCTGCTGGAATGAAGTGGTTAAAAAACAGAGAGGGAGGCAGGAGCAACAAAAGGTCCCCCTTTGGTTAGTGTTTCCTACAATGATTAAAAGAAGCATCTCTGCCCCTGCTCGAGCAATTAGTGGTAGAGGATTTGGGAGGAGGGGCTGGCAGGGTCTGCACCCCATGAGCCAGCATCCCTCCCAGCAGCCTTAAATAGCAGGGGTCACAGGACAGGGACTGGGCTGCAGGGCAGGGGGAGGCTGGATTAGTAAAATGTACAAGTTTGCCTCTTCTATTTACAACCAATAAATACTGAAAAAAAAAAAAATCAGTAAACTTTTTTGTTTTATACAAAAAAAGAAGTCTCATTGCTGCTTCTCCCGTGGTCAGTGTTTGAAAAAGTCCGGTTAAAGCCCAAGGTGAGTGGCACTTTCTGTGGGTCAGGCAGTGGCAGCTGGGGCACCTGGAGCACCCTGAGCTCTGGCCCCTCGCGTGCCCGCACAGACCCAAAGTCTCTATTTACACAGTTTCACACAGAACTTTGCTCTCCTCTTCCTCAGGCTGGCAGCACTGGGGGCACGGCCTGAAGCTCCCCCTTGGCAGAAGAGACACTGGCATTTGATCTTTGGTGCAAGTTTGAACTGGCCCAGTCCAGCTGGAGGATGTGCTGGATCGGGAGAGGAGCGAGACCACGCAGGCTTCCAGCTGGGGAGAGCACGAGGCACCCACTCCATCATGGCACAGCCACGGGCTCCTCCACGGGGCTCAGCACTGGTGCAGGGCTGCATCCTCCCAGCCCAGGGCATCCGTGGCTTCTCCCAAGGGCAGGACAGGCAGAGCTGTGCGGTGGTGGCAACGCCAGTGATCCCAGGGAGGACAGACGTGGAGGTAACACTGGGAAAGCTGGGAAAGGGGGCTTGGCAGCCCCTTCCAGGGTGATGGTGGCTCCTGCTCTGCTCTGTCACACAGCCCCCTGCATGTCACTGCTCCTCGGCTCGCTCAGACACAAGGCACCTACGGCAGAGGCGGGCTCCAGCTCTGGGCTGGCCGAGTGTCGCACCGTGGAAGGTTAAAAAAACAAAACAAAACAAAAAATAGACAAATCCCCCCCCCACACTGCTGCCTTCCTGTGTAGAAAAAAAGACCTGATTGGAACGGGGGCTTGTGCAGAGAGAGGCAGAGGCCGACAGCATTGCCCAACTCTCAGCTCTGGGTGCGGAAGGGAGGTGCACGGCCGTCGCCCGTGGGTGAGGGTCACTCCTCTGCCCTGCAGGGTGGCACAAGGAGTGGCCACAGCCAAGCCTGGAGCAGCTGCCCCCAAGGCCCCGTCGGTGATGGGTGGCAGTGGGGCTGAGGCTAGAAGATGCCCTTGGCGATCTTCAGGCCTTTCTGCTTCATCCTGGGCAGGGTGGAGCTGGAGCCGTGCTTGATCTTCACCCCCTTGGAGAAGCCCCGCTTCTTGAGCACAAAGTCATAGTTGGCAGCGGAGTTCATGGCGTAGAAGACGTTGGCGTTGTCGGGGATCTTCAGCTCTGCAGGTGAACAAGGATGAGGGTCAGTCAGGGAAAAGGGACCAGAGTGGGGCTCAGGTTTGTCCCCAGGTGCTGGGACGCCTCTTGTTGCCACCTCATCCCAGCTCCAGCCCGGTGCTGCCCAGGCTGCAGGGCTGCATGTCCCCAGGAAAGCCCCCACACCCAGCACACACACACACCTCTCTCCTCCGAGATGATCTGGACAAGCTCATAGTCTTCAGGCCGGTCCCCATCCAGGTTGTGTTTGGCCATGGCCTTGCGAATAACCACGGGGGTCTTGTCCTGGCTCGTCACCTGTGAGCACAGAGTGCTGTCAGCTCAGAACCCTGCTAAAGCCTCCCCACTCCTCCCAAACCGTGCCATGCCCATATCCAAACATGACAAGCCGCCCACCCCTCCCTGGGGGGGGGGTCACTGACCAGGATGCTCTTGTACATGTTGCCGTTGTCCACAGCCAGGCTGACCCGGATGATGCAACAGTCGTCGACCTGCTGGTTGTAGAGGGGCAGCGAGAGTGAGGAGTAGCTGGAGATGCCGGAGACCGAGCGCTTGTGTGTGCGGGAGGCCGTCACCGGCGTGGAGGAGACGGAGGAGGAGGAGGCACTGCTGGAGCCTGAGCCGATGCCTGACGTGTCCAGGGAAGAGAGGGAGGTGGATTCCCAGAACTGGAGGGCAGGGAGGAGAGGGGATGCGGAGGACACAGTGGGTTTAGCTTCTCCATCGGCCACAGACGGGGCGTACCAGCGCTGGGGGAGGGAGGCCAGAGGGATCTCACTGACCTGTGACAACGGGGGACCGACACAACTACAGCCACTGGAGGCACGGGAGCCTTGCCATGCTGCCAGAGCAGCCAAGGGCAGGGGCCTCCCGAGCAGCCCCCGGGCCCCCCGCCTGCTCCCCCCAGCCCCAGCGCCGAGGCAGAGGTGGGACAGTCCCCACATGATGGCCACAGTGGCCCTGGGACCCCTGGACCCTGTGAGCTGCCACGTACCTTCTTCTCCTGGCAGTCGGGGGACTCGGGGATGAAGCTGATGTTGATCTCCTCCACGTCAGAGCTGCTGGAGCCAGCAGAGGTGACACTCACTGAGTCAGTGGCGTCCCCACTGCACAGGTACTGCCCACACTTGAGCTGGTCGAAGGATTTGGAGTGGGAGCTGCCGCTGGCACAGGGCTCCGTGCTCGGTGGCTGCCGGCTGCCAGGAGAGAGGTGGGGCAGGTGAGAAGGGGGCAGGGTGAGGGTGCATTTGGCTGGCAGGACAGTGGCCATGCCTGCCTGGTCCCCTGCAATGTCCAGCCAGAGATGCCCAATGCTGGCCCCCACCTCCCACCGGGGACTCACTCGCTCCATCTCTTGATGATGCCCGTGTTTTTCTTGGCCTTCAACGTGTTGCTGGCTGACTCTGACAGTGGCTCAATCTCACATGACAGCCCATAGCTGCAAGGGGAGAGAGGAGGGTTTGAGCTCCCTGTGCTGCAGAGCAGAGAGGGGAGCAGGGGGCAGCTGCTGCTGTCAGAGGAAATGAGAGGTGGGACCTCCCAGGGCACAGCACAGCCCAGACCCTTCTCACTCACCTCTCGGCCTCGCTGAGCCGCTCCAGGCTGTGGAACCACTCCACGAACTGGTCCTCCTGTGTGAAGCTGTAGTTGTTGCAGGCTGACTGGAGCAGCTTGATCTGAGCGATGACTTCGAACTCCTGCAGCAAATGGAAGCCATGAGACCAGATTCCCCACCCTCAAAACTGAAGAACACAAAGGATAGAAAGGAGAGGGATCAAGCCCAAAGTGACTGGCACAGCCTGGGATTGCACCAGGTCAGCCCTGCTGTGCAGCTGCCAGCGCAAAGCTCTCACCTTCCTTCTCTTCTCAAAGTTGATCAGCCCACCCTGGAAGAGAAAGAGATGAAGGTCAGGATGGAGCAGGCAGAAGAATATTGCTCCCTCCCCAGTCTATCTCTGTTGTGCTGCCACTGCAGTGTGAGTAACCCTGCTGAACAAAACAAACCCATTTCCTTGGGACAGAGGTGGATGGGCAGAGCTGGATATGGGATGTGGGATACAGGATGTGCAGTGTGGGATACAGGATGTAGTGTGGGATACAGGATGTAGCGTGGGATACAGGATGTAGCGTGGGATACAGGACACAGGGGGGACCAGCCTTCCTTTTACCAGCCCAGGCTCTGGGAGGAAAGGGAGGACAGGGAGGAGGTACATACATCCAGGAAATCCTTCATGGCCGTGTCCAGCATCACCAGGTCCGTGAGGAAGGTGCCAAGGTAGGGAATGGTGCCCTGCATCACACCCTGTGGGGACAGGAGGGACAGTGGGGTCAGCAGAGCTGGGACCAGCCCAGGCAGCTGCTGGGGACGGGGCACAGGGACAGCCCTGGCACACTCACCATCTCTCGCTGCTGCTGCTGCCGCTTCTGAGCCCGCTTTGGGTTGATCTCCAAGGTGGCAAATTTGGATGTGCCCTCCTGGATGGTGGGGAGAGGTGGGATCAGCACAGGTGGGAAATGGCACTAATACCTATTAGCTAAAATTCACACCCACTTTCATTTATATAACCTTCCTTGTAGGAAAGAGGAGGGAATCAAAGCTTTTCCATGGCTCACAGAGAGGAGAGCTTAGTGGATAGGAACTGCTGCTCTCATTTCTGTATAAATGCCTCCCTAATGGGACGTTTTGTTCTCTGCATTTTGTTTCCTCTCAGTCCCTAAACCAGAGCTAGCCTGGGATCTGTGGAGAAGTTCCACATGGAATAAGGACATTTTTGCTGCAGCCTTTCACCAACTCCACACCCCACCTGGCATCAAGAGGACTTTGCACTGGACTGTTAACATGCAGCTGCCTCTGGGGACAAGCTGTCACCTGGTGTTCTGGATCCCATCCCAGTGCTTATCTGTTCCCTGAATTGATTTGCCAGCTCCAAGTAATAAGTTTTGAGTGGAGAAACAGAAATTCCAGCCTTGGTCTGAAACCCCTGCCTGCACCGAGGCCTGTGACTCCAGCAGCTCTGCCAGGGCTTTATCCCCGTGGAATGCCATGGAAACCTGAGCTGCCTGCCAGGAACAGGGCAATGTGGGTCCTCCTTCCCCCTACCTTGATGAGGAGCTCCCGGCTCAGCGAGTGGTTGTTCTCGTCGGAGAAGATCTCTGAGAGCTCGTGGAACGTGCGGAAGCTCTCCCTGCACAGGGGGGACAAGGGGGAAAGTCAGCAATGCTGCACAGTGAGGTTCCCTCCTTGGGCTCTCTTCTGCTCACCCCAATGACCCCAGTTAAGCTCAGCTCCAGCTGGGCCTTGCTGTTTGGGAGCTATTCCAAGGTGTTTCACACGGAAGGATGAGGTGCTTTTATTTCCTCACCTTCCTGAGGTCCCTGACACCTTACACTGGTCCCTGGGTTTTGGGCACACTCCAGGAGGCAATGCTGGAGCTGAGGTGATGCCATTGACACATTCAAGTGCCACAGCACATCCTTCCCCTTGGAAGCAGCCCTACAGGAGCTCCTTACCTCAGGACCTCATCCCAGGTCTTCTTCAGCCGGTGCACGGCATTGCACTGCAGGGCCGAGAGGATGGCTCGGAGGGAGGAGAAGTTCTTCAGGATGCGACACTCCTGGGGGCAGACAAGGAGAGAGCAGGATTTGGGTTAAAAAAAGCTGGAGGATCTGCTGGTATTCCAGCAGGGCACAAGCTCATCCCTTGGGTGGAGGCGGGAGGGGGGCTGTCCTACCCGAGCCACTTCGATCCACCGCTCCACCACCTTGGCCCTCTGCTGTGGCTTCAGGGACCTGTCCCCCAGACAAGTGGCAATGACACAGTTGGCCACGCTGTTGAACTGGGAGACCGTGGCACGGATGGTGGGGGCCAGGTGCTCTTTGCCCTTCTTGTCCCTCTGGGACCAGATGCAGCCCAGGCAGTGGTAAGGCACCACTTTCTTGAACAGCTCCTGCAAGATAAAGGGATGGAGAAGGGCTTCTTGGTGTTTTCTGGGGAGAGAACGGGCAAGAAGGAAAAAGGGATGGGCAGAGCCAGGCCCGTGCCCAGAGCACCACTGACCCAGCTGGTGGGGGACTACTCACAGCATCCATCAGTGTGAACTGCTCTGCCACCATCTCTGGGGAGAAGGAGAGGAAATCTGGCTTCCCATCACCAACCCCATTCTCTTCCACCAGCTGGAAGGTGCAGCTGCTGTGGTCCACAGCTGCAGGAGACAAGGGTGAGTCTGGGCACTGCAGTGCCCACACCAACCCCCCGAGACACCCACACCCCAGCTCCCAGGCTCTTCATCCCATCTGGCTTCACACCTCCAGCAGCAAGGCTCAGATAAAAGGATAGTCATTTTAAACCTGGGTGCAAGTGTCTACAGAGGATTAAAGGCAGATTAGCTAATCCACTTAGAAATCCCACTCCTGCTGCAGTTGGATTGTCTTCCCTCCGTGTAAACAGAGTTCACAGGTGTTCAGCCACGTGGCTCAAGTTCTGGAGACCCTCGATGCAGGATTCCCTCCACCTGCAGCCCCAAATGAGCCCTGGAAGCCAGGGGAGGACCCCACCTTCTGCCTCGGCCTCGCTCTGCTCCTGCTGCTGGAACTGGGCCAGCAGGATGCGGGCTCGGCGCTCCAGGTCGGAGCCGGGGATGTTGTGGCGCACGTAGGAGATGAGCTGCTTGAGGCAGGCAAAGTCGGGGGGCTTGCGGAAATCCTCCGAGTACTGGTCCAGCCAGGCCCCCAGGATGGAGGAGATGGTGCTGCAGGAAGGGCGAAAACACAGGCAAAGGGAATCAGGTGCCAGGAGAAACCTCTGTGCACGCCCACGATCCCAGGAGCAGCGCTGGGATGATCCCATCCCAAAAGAGCTGCCATCCCTCCCAAAAGAGCTGCCATCCCATCCCAAAAGAGCTGCCATCCCTCCCAAAGAGCTGCAGAGCAACCACAGCACAGGCAGACTTACTTCTTCAGCTCCATCCTCTCATCCACAGTGTGCCTGGCGTGGTCCCCATTGGCCTGCACGTGCAGTTTGCCATACCTGGAGGGGCAGAGGGGAGGCAGTGAGCACCCTGCACTCAGCTGCCTCTCAGAGCAGCCTCTTCTCCCTCCACACCACCCCCAGCCCTGCCACGGGGTCTGGATGAACCTGCTATGCAGTGTCTGCCCCCTCCCTCTGCCACAACCTCCCCATTACAGGAAGGGAAGCAGCCAGCACTGGCCACCACACTGGAAAAGCTCCAGCTTTGCAGAAATGTGTGTCCTCCCTGCCCTGTCCCAAAACCTTCAAGCAGACGGAGCTGGCAGAAGCCACCAAACCCCCAAGGCATTGCAGCAGGAGATGCTGGGGCTTTCCTGGCCACCCCCAGCTGTGTTTTGGGGCTCAGGGCAGCCTCACCTGTTCAGCAGCAGGTCCAGCACTTGCTTGGTGGTGGCGAAGGCCCGGTAGGTGCACAGGAAGATGGTGACATAGGTGGAGTCATTGCCCTTGAAGGCTGAGACCAGGTACTCCACCAGCTTCTCCAAGGTCCCGGCTTTTATCGTCCGCACCTTGCACGTCTCGTAGAGGTTTAAGGCTGACTCGTTCTCAAACTGCCAGGACAGGAGCAGAAGTCAGTGGGCTGACAGACAGACACCATCGAGTGCAAAGTGCTCCCAGGAGCTTCACAAGGTCAGGTCTAGGCTGGGATCCCCACAGCGCCTGAGGCTCTCCTGACTGGGAAAGGAAAGCTGAGTCTCCTCAGACAGCAAACACCACAACTCAGCCTAGAAGGCCTGAGCACTTGGGAAACCCCAGGAAAGGCTCAGGCTTGCCAAAATCCAGATACAAATCGGAGTTGCCCTATTTTTTCAAAATGGAGCTGCAGATTGTTTCACCTGTACCCCTTCCCATGCAGCAGAGGGCAACAGGTGCTCCCACTCCCTGCTCCCAAATCAACACATGATTCCCATGGCAGGGAAACGTCTGAATCCTCCCCTGAGGCAGGAGGAGCCCCCAGCTTACCCCCAGCCAGCGCTGCCCTTTGTTGGCCGTGTGATGGAGCTGCACTTTCCGGAGGGATATGCTGTAGATCACACCATCCTCCAGCTCTTCTCCAATCTCCTGTGTGGAGCTCTGCATGGAAAGACAAGATACACCATGAGATAAGGAGAGCAAAGCGTGGCAGAGACGCTTTTGTGGCTCCTGCGAGGGATCCCAGCAAGCCAAAGGCAGCAGCTGGCTGGCAGGGAGTCTCCCTCACCTGCTCAGAAATGCAAACCAGGTGACACCAGTATGTCTGGCTGGCTGAGCCCTGGCTCCACAGTGGAGCCAGGAGTTTGGGAAGCTGCTTTTGGAGTGTCCCACATCCCCTGGCTCCATTTCTCAGCCCTTCAGCAAAGCCAGGCTGTGCCAGTGCAAGGTGGGACCCGTCACAAGGCAGGCAAAGGGACAGTGACAGCACAGCCCAGTGCCCAGCCCTGGCTGCTCCCCGAGCCTCTGCCTGTCCCGTGAGGTGACACTGGCTCCTGGTCTGAGCAGAATCTCAGAGATCTGAACCAAGCACCCTGGTGCACTTCCCTGATAAATAATCACTGTCAAACCAAGCTGCCCACCAGCCCATGGCATGAGGCAGAAATCCAAACCTCAAAGCTGGGGGGAAAATCCCAGAAATCTGCACCAGGGTGGGATCAGGCACAGCCAGGACTGATCTGGGCACAGGGTTCAGGCACCTCTGGATGACAGGCATCCAGCTATGAGGCTCCTATTTCTGCTCTGGGGGATGGAGAGCACCAACAGTTTGGTGAGGAAAGGGGTGCTGCTTCTCAGGGCAGATCCCCAGGCACACACCTCCCCCAGCACCACAACCAGCACGGGCTCAGCAGCAGCTCCAGCCCCACAAGGACAATTTGGTTCCCTCCTCCTCCCTAACCACGCTCTGCTGAGTCAGTGCCTCCCTTAAGAAGATTTATCCAGATCCTTTTAAACACTGCAGGGATCTCCCCCGCCCTCCATCCCCCTCACCAAATGGCAGGACATGGACGAACACACACCAAAACCCACAGCTCAGCAGGAGGAGAAAATGCCCAAAAGCTGGCTAGAGGGGGAGGTGACCATCACTGGGACACAGGGCTGTGGGGACAAACCTCTCCTGCCAGAGCCAGCCCTCAGCTTTCCCTGCAACTGCCCCTCAAAGAGGCCTGAGCATTGAAACAACACACTGAGGAAGAACTGACATGAAAGGACTCAGGATGGAGCCCCAAAAGTGATGCTGCTCCCTGCAAAAAAAGTCCTTTATCAGCCCCACCACAGCAGTGCTCACTGCTCTGCTCTCACACCTGCTCAAGGCAGGGTTGTTCCTCACAAGAAATCAAGGCAGGGAAGCACAGCCAGCCCAGAGACTGAGGGGAAGCCTGAAAAAACCTCTCATTCATGGCTGTAATGAATGAGGGCAGAGAATCCCCCTGGGCAGGGTTACTGACTTTTTCACTTTCTGCTGAACCTGCTTTTCTCACTTCATGCCAGACTATGGAGAGGTTTGGTTTGCTGGAGTTCAAGTGAACATCAGGAGCCTTTCCCAGGGTTCACTGGCTTCCAGAGCAACCCTGAGAGCACCCACATGAGGCAGCAGACACCAAACATCCTCCCTGGCACCTGTGTCTGACCCTCTCTTGTTCTGTGCTCTGAGATAAATTATGGCACAAATTCGTGTTCAAGTACACAGCCCTGGGGACTGGCACAGCCTTGGGAGAGGGCTGCCAGCACAGCTAAAGCTTTGTGTCCACTCTGGATCAAATATCTGCACTGACAGCACCTAACCAAGTTGTCTTTCTTCCACCTTTAGATGCTGTTTCCAACAAAAACAAAAAAACCCAACCAGCCAACCAAAAAAAAAAAAAAAAAAAGGCAAAGAAATAAAAAAAAGAAAGCCATGGAAATGCTTCCTAATTTGTCCTGGGCTCTTTCCCAGCCTTCATCACCCGACCTGCATGTCAGCCCTACCCCTGTGTACCTCCCACTTAAGCTGAGAGGAAAGCTCTGGGTCCAGCAGGACCAGAGCCCTGTACAGTCTAACTCAGAGAAGAGATTTGGCTAGGCAGTTGTAAACCCCAGACAAAAATATCAAGAAAAATCAGATGCTTGCTGACATGCAATTAAATTCATAAATTAAATCACATGGGAGGAAAAAACCACCTCAGGATCAACCCATGAATCATTGGCAACTGCTGTGCAACTACAGTGGAAAATATTGCCACAACTGTGCAGGGTTTTCACTCTGCATTTCATGTCACGTGCAGGGGATACACCCCACTCTGATGTGCAGAAAAGCAAATTTCATTTCCTTCCCATATCCAAGGCTGTCAGATTCATTCATTTTTTGCCTTGCTGACTTGTGCGCTATCCCCCGAAGTTCCCCCTTTGCAAACCACACACGAAGGCCACGGCTTCCCAGCGGTCTGCAGGCTCCTGCCAAGAGCCAGGAGAGCTGCTACACTGGGACATTCTAAAATTTGGCTATTTATATTCCGTGTGAGCTTCCTCTTCCCTACGGCTGCTCCTCCGAGATGCTGATTGTGCATTCCGCACACGTCGGTTAAAAAACAACCCAAAGCAAAAAAAGCAGCAGCAGGACAGAGCCAGAGGGGTCTCACTCCAACACCTGCACCAAGCACACGTTTCTGCCCTTGCAGGTGAGCTGGGAGCAGGGACAGAGTCAGAACCTCGAGCTGTGGCTTGTGTTTGTGCTGGCCACCCAGAATCCTGCGCTCCCAGCCAAAGCTGCATGCCTTCAAAACGCTCTCTGGAGAGACAGATGAGTGCTTTCCTTTACTCAGATTATTGGAAATGACACTGTTTCTAAAGAGGCAGAGCAGACAGGGCCTTGGAGGCAGCAGTCATTGAATATTGCAACATCACTGCTCCCCACTGCCTGCCCTGCACATCTGCTGGAATCTTCTGCCCCTCAGAAGAAGGGAACGTGAGTCAGGCTCAGCCAGCACACAAACCCTCCTCCACCTCAGCCTGAGGGTGAGACACAGGTGAACAGCCCCTTCTGTTGGCACAAGGGATGAATCCAACAGGCCCGGGCAGTGCTTTAAACATCTGCAACAAGATTTGATGGTTATGGCATCTGCACCTTCCACCAAATTCATACAGGAGGGACCCGGCAGCCCAGAAAGTGAGGTCCCACACATTTCAAGATGGGCACCAAGAATTGGAATACACAAAAAAAAATGAAGGTTTGGTTTGCTTTTCCCAGCTCAGTGTGCAATCCTGGTCCTCTCCACACATCAGGAAAAAGGCCTCTGGCTGGAGGGGCACAAGGAACAGCCACATGTTTAACTCTCCCCAGTTGTGCAGAGCAGAGGCTTTTGCAGAAGCAGCCGTGAGTGAACTCTGCAGGAGTTCATCCCCTGAAATATGAAACGGGAGCCTGCACCAGATGGCTGCCCTGGGCCTGGGGACTGCCTCTTCCAATTGCAGCCAGCCCTGGAGCTCCCACTGATGGTTCAAAGCTTTTGTGACTCCACCAGGGAGGAATTCCTGCTCCGTGCAATAAACTCTCCTGCTCTCTGGTGAATGTTCTTGTACTCGGCGTGGTGTCAAACCCCACGTCTTCACACAGAGGATTAATAAGGAGCTCCAAGATGCAGCCAAGGTTTGTGAGCCTGGAGGAAGGGAGTGAGGGACCCTGAGAGCCAGGCAGAGAGCAGCAGCAGGGACTCTGCCTTCGGCTCTTCCCGACAGATGAAAGGAGGGGAAAATGCAAAAACCAAACAGCAAAGCAAAACATTGGCTCAGGCTCTGCATTTTGGAAAGTGTCTGAGCTCAGTCACAAAGGTGGTTTTAGTAAGACAGGAGCAAAGTGCAGGATTAAGCGTGAGCATGGCTGCATCCCCACACTTACACACAGACAATTACCCAACAATTACCAGGTCTTAAGAGCTCTGGTCCCACGTGCCCCAGGTTAGTGCACTGGCCTCCAAAGGCACAAAAATAATGAACTGTTAGTGGAAAAAGGTATTAATTTCAGCACACATGGAGGAGGCACAACTGCCTAAAGTGCTTTTGCTGATGCTCTCTGGACCACAGCTGGTTTAACAATCAAGATATTTGTGTAACTCTGCTCCCTTTTCTGTTGAGTTACACAAAATGCCTGTTCTACAGACAGGTACAGAACAGCTGAGAGTATCTCTGCACTGTGATTTCAAAGGGGCTGCTGCTAGCAGCCACAAGAGAGGGGCAGGCACTAACCCTGCCCGTGGGAAGCCAGGAATGTGTGCCTGTTGGGAATTAACAGCCCCACTGGCTAAGGAGACAAGAAAAGGCAGAGCTGAGCCTCGGAGACGTCACCAGGGGTTTCCCATTGAAGCTCCACGCTTGCACAAGCTCAAAAGAACCCGATGAAAGGTGGTAAAGCCAGGAACAGCAAGTGGGGGTTTGGTCTTTACAATCCCCAGCCCTTTCTCAGAATAATCCCTTCCCACTAGCAAGGGGAAATGGGCCTTTCCGGAAAAACGAAGGAAACCGGCTCCAGCAGGGCCCCTGCCCAACACCAACCCCCAGCTCACTTTCATTTCACCCCCAGGAGCAAACCCTGAAGCCCTGTGACTCTGGGACCTCTTATGCAAAGCTGAGCGTATGACATTATGTAAAAGGAAATAGGAAAAAAGTCACCCCCGGGTAGTGAAAGGAAAACAAGCTCAGTTCTGTGAACCGAAGATAAAGACCACAAAAGCAGAAGCACCCTCTGTCCTACACGTCCAAAATAAGCACACACAGCACAAGGCTCTTCCCCATGGGGACTTCCAGGCAAAAAGCCCTGTGGTGGCTCTTCCCCCACAGCTCTGCCTCGAGGGATCATCCACTCCTGGCACTCACAGCTTCCTTCCCCTGGCTGTGCTCAGGAAGGCTACAAGGACTACCCCAAGTGCTGAGGAAGCTGACAAACATCCCCTGTTCCAGGGGAAGGAGAGGTGCCCACGCTGGTGACTCACAGCATGCCCTTTGGAGCAGCAGCCCCACCGAGGGCAGGAGCACTTCTGCTCCAAAACACGGCCGTGGTGGCACTGGGGTGGCTCTCTGCAGCTTCATCTCCCAATGTCTCCTTCCCCCCTGAGTGCTCCTGTGGCTGCTGATGGAGCTCAGTCCCCTGCCACAGCTGGGTGCACCCAGCCCCTGCTCCCCATGCAGAGATGTTCAGCAGAAAGACACAATTCCTTTGGGTTTTCGACACTCTCTGCCTTCCTTCCTGCCTGCTCCGAGCTGCCTCAAACCAGGACCAGTTCCAGCAGCCCATAAAAACACAGCAACAAAAGGGGAAACAGGAAAAGAACAGAAAAACGGCCAGAAGCTGAACTTAAACCCACCATGAAAAAGGGGTGGTTTTGCCAGGACACCAGGCCAGTGGCAACAGCTGAGGGCTGTTCTCTCCCCAGCAGCTCCTGGGCTCCACAGCTGGGTTTTCCTGACACTCTGCTCCAGATGTTTCAGCACAGAAAGCTGTGCCCCAGGGGAACAGCCCTGGAGCCAGTGCATCACCCAGCACCAGAATGGGGCAGAAAAAGAGAAAGAGAGAGAGACAGAGGCCACATCACCCCATATCTGCCTCTTGTAGGGATCTTACACCTCCTCCCTTGGGCTCTGCAGGTCCCAAGACCAGAGGGGTTGCAGATGGTATCCAAAGGCAGCCTTCTCCACCCTGGCAGCTCAGGGAGAAGGGAAGCTGGCAGCTGGGTTACAGAGGCATCTTGTGACTCACACAAACTGAGTCAGTGGCTGGAGCAAGGATTAGGAGCTCAGCGCTCGGTCCAGGAACAGACAAAGCAGATAAGCAGGATTCCTCTCCCCATTTGCTCCTGGTTTGCTTTTAGAGAAAACTAAGAGCCTTCCCATGTGGAGAGACTTTTTCACTCTTTTTGTGGTTTGGAGATCAAAGACTCTGCATGGCCACTCCATCCCCAGCCTTCAAGGGGCAGGATCAGACCCCTGATGTGGGGAAATGCAGGTGCTGGGGGATCAGGCTGGCAGGGGGACTCCCCAGGGAAAAACAAACTCCAGCCACAAAAGGGATGACCCGTAAAGTGCAAACCCTGAGTTTCCTACACCCAGGAAACCACCAGCCATTTGCACCCCATGTGGAAACACCACCTCGTGTCCCCTCCCAGCGGACGTGCTGGGATGGGCTCCCCAAGCAGGCTATTCGAAGAAAACTGAGTGCAGCAGGTTTTGCTTCCTCTCTAAGTCGATGGAAAAAAAAAAAAAAAAAGATCCTGCCGACACAGCAGATGTGGCTCTTGCTCCACAGCCCTGAGCCCTGTGCTGGTGATGGCCCCAGCAGCATCCCTGCCCAGAGCCTCTGCAGGGGCAGGCTCGGAGCAGAGGGACACAGTGAGCTCACGGAGCCACTGCTGCACCACCGACTCGCCCACACCCCCGGGGCATTACTGGAAGTGAAACCAGAACGGCGCGGCTGGTGAAAAACGGTGCATAAAAAATTAATGCAGGTACTGCTCTCTGCGAGGTTAAATAAAGATCGAGCGTCTCGTCCCAAGTTGTTTCAGCTCAGAACAAAAGGTTTGCGTTTTACTGAGATGGAACGGAAAAATCTGCAATAAAAACGTAACTGAAACAAGTTCAAAAACGGATTGATGTTTTTTTCTGGGTGTACAGTAGCACCTGGAAGTCACATGCACATGACAGTTCCCCAGTGCCTTGTTCAAATGTGAATTAAAACACAGTGCCCTGAAGAGTTCCAGCCTACCTGACCTGATGCTGCTCTATGAATTCCACCTCTGAAGCAGGGCCCTGGTGCACCAGATGTGTTATTTCTGGGGCAGCAACAGCTGCCAGGTGTACTGGGGAAGGCATGGAGGTGAGGTTGGCACTCAGAGATGATGTTACTTGAAGCTGATTGGAATAGTCACAGCTAAAATGTCAATTCTGGCTTCACACCTGTTCACCAGGACACGCAGACTTGTTCCTTGTGGCAGCTCCAGGGCAATGCTTGTCCTTTGCATGCATCAGCACCTGCAAGTGGCTCCATCTTCACAAAAGCCTTTACATTCCCAGAGATGCTAAACCTTGAACACTCTCCAGCTCTCAGCCCATGCACCAGCCCAGACAGCCAAAAAATTTGTCTTAAGAGGCATCAGCTGCAATAAAATCAGCTCCTTTTGTCAAACCTGCCCCTTGCCCTGGCACATCCTTGTCCTGCATGAATGAAGCGCTCCCCTGGGCACACCAAGGTGGGATGTGCAGGAAGGGCAAAGCAAAGATCACAACTGCCAGGTCCCACTGCCCCCACAGTGACATTCCCAGAGAGTTTCACCCCACAGTGTTCCCCAGCAGCCTGGTTAAACTGTAAATGTAAATGTCTGTGCAGTAACTCGCCTGCTGCAGCTTGTGGAGGGGAAAAGACAGCAAAGCCACATCTCCCTGGACTTTTGAAGCTGCACAGACTGGGGGCTGTCCAAAAGCCACAGCCTTGCCTGGCCACACTCTGGCTGACAGAAACAGCCCCTTTCCCCTCCGTTTCCATTTGAACAAGGTTAATTTCAGTTTAGCTCAGACACATCCTCAGTTTAGCTAAGCTGAACCGAAATAAACCCGGTGAAACAAACGTGCCCACCCATGTGTTTACTCCGCCTTACACCACTGGCATTCCCTCACACAGCTCCGCAGTGTGAGCAAAGCTGGCAATCCCGGACCTTCAGGGCCCCCTCCTCAAAACCCCACGGCCACAGCGCAGAGGATGCCCGGGGGGCTCGGCTGCCAGCCTGGCTCTGCCAGCCTGGCTCGGTGGCACAGCGACAGCCCCGGCCGCGGCTCTCCCTTTGTGTGCGTGCCTGCACCAGGGTGACCCAGTAAACAGCTGAAGCAGAGAAAATGCAGGAACAATCCAGCGCGGGGAGGCACAGAGGGGCTGACGGTGAAGGGAATAAATGCGAGGCTTTGTTCTGCCCAGCTCCCACCCCGGCCGGGATGACGCGCGGCTCCTCCATTTGCTGCTGCCGTGTTCTCCCCGGCATCAGCCGGGCTCGTCCCAGCCTCCTCCTGACACCCGCAGCCCCAGCGTGTCCCAGCACAGCCCAGCTGCGGGTTTCAGGCCATCCCCTTCGCTCCGCGGAGATTTTTTCCCCTTGCAGGGCATCCCGCTACTTGTTCCCCTCCCCGCGGCGCCCGTGGGAAGGTGGAAGAGGCAGGAGCCAGAGCTTCTGCTTTGTAATCAACAAAATCTCACCTTGGGAGTATTACTTAAATAGGTGTCAACGAGGCAGGAGGTGCGACAGGAGCAGGTGGCAGCATGCCGACACCTGGGGGGGGATCGGGATGCTCCGCCAGCTCCGGGTGATTTCCACAGCTGAGGCAAATGAGATTTTACTATTAACTGGCACTTTTGGGGAGAAAACCACTGGAAAACGACAAAACTCCCGCTGTTGTCAGGTGTCTGAACACAGGCACCGGGAGCCTCAGCAGTGAGGTTTGGCCCCTGAGCACTGAGTGTGCCAGACCTGCGGCACAAGGAATGCGGGTGCCCGGGCTGGGAGGATGAATTCCACCCTCCCCGGACCCTCAGCCCTGCTCTGTAGGTGCAGGTTTGGCCACGGAGCATGTCGGAGCAGCTCCAGCACCGCACAGGTGCCTTTCCTCCCGGTCACACCCCTCGGTGAGCCGGCACACACGCAGCTCCCACCCCCACTCATCTGTCCCTGCCACCCTGCCCCTTGATCCTCTGGCATTAGCAGCCACAGGTGAGCACTCCTGCAGCTCACCCTCCCGATTAATAAAGTCATTTTGGGGGACACACCCTGGGATACCCAAAAAAGCTGAAGTGCACAATGACCGTGGGGCAGCATCCATGTGAAGAGGGCAGAGGTGCCCACCTCCCTTCCCTGACTCCTTTCCTTTGATGCTCCCTGGACTAAGACCAGCCAAGCCTCAAACATCCCCAGCGCTGATTTTGCTGAGGAACACACCAAAACCCATGGGAATGAGAACTGGGAGAGATGGAGTTTGTGGAACACCCCCCCCAAGAAGCACCTCAGGGAAGAAGAGTTTGTTATGACACTGCTCTGATCCATAGCTACGCTCTGAGTCACCCCAGCCCTGCCAGGGAAGAACCAGCCAGGCCTGTCCCGTCTCCGTGCCAGTTCTCACTGTTGCAACAGGGACAGAATCGAGTCAAGCACTTTGTCTGGAAACCCAGAAATACCAGTGAGTGTCACCAGCACCGGGCACTGCCAGCATTGCTCAGCACGGGGCTCCTGAGCAGCAGAACTGCAGCTGGGAGCAGAAAGACATGAAAAATATAACCAAAAGCAAACAAAAAGCAGCTTTTGGAGGAAAGCTGGGCTGCTTTAAGGTGATAAACCAGCCTGAGTGTTGGCCTTGCCCTGGAGGGTCTGCAGTGATTGCTGGGGTCACACCATCAGCCCCAGCTCACATCCCCCAGCCCCCAGGCTCTGCTGCTGCCCCAGTGCACAGAGCCAGGCCTTGCCAGCAGCAGGGCTGAGCCTTTTAGACAGCTGTCTGGCCAAAATCCCCGGGGTTTCAGCCTAAACTGAAAGGTGAGGTCCTGAACCCCCCAGCCACATGAAGGTGGAGCTTCAGCATCTTTATTGACTTCCCACAGCTGAGCTTTGCCCCTGCCAGTCCCAGGCAAGGTGCTCTGCTTTGCCCAGCTTGGCTAAACCCCGGTTTCCTGAAGTCAGTTCCGACTCCTAGAGGTGAACCCAAAGCAAACACATAATTTCACAAGCACACACTGGCTGGAGCAGGAGCCTGGGGCAGCCTCTCAGCTTCAGAGTCTCCATGGAGACCCAACCACTGCAAGGAGCGGGGAAAGGCTGTGTGGTTTTGCTCCATCACATGAAAAGGAGTTCTGGTAAGACGGGTAGCCAGCCCTTTGCAAAGCAGGTTTCCACACAAGCCCTCAGTTCAGCTGCTGGACTGTGGTTAGCAGAAAGCAAAGCCGCTCTAAAAATAATGCCTCAGCATTCCAGATGAAGCTGCCTCCGATGAGTTTCCTCTCCAATCTGCTCTGTTTGCAAGTTAGACCAACTTTTTTTCCCTTCCATCAGCTCCGAGGACTCGTCTGGTGCCTGGCAGCCAGAGCCATCCCCATCCTGCCTCTGCTGAGCCCGGGGCTCCCCAGGAAGCTGCTCCCAGCTGCTTCCCTCACCCCACGTGTGGAGGGAAGACGCCCTTTCTCGTCCCAGCATGTTTCTGACAGCAGAGCTCATCCAAATACCAACGGTGTAATGCAAACAAACTGCTGTGGAGCCAGCCGAGGCAAGGGCCACGCCAGGAGCCTCTGCCTGTGCTTAATCTGCAGCGACATTCAGCTGTCACACAACTCTGACCCTCAGGTGGAGGGAACTCGGCGTTATCTCCTGTCAAAAGTGCTGCCCTGCCAGAACCCGCGCCAGCACAGCCCCGGGAATGTAACCAAAAACCGGAGAGGAGATCTGCACAACAGCACAAAAACAAACCCGAACCAGGTGAGAGGGACCAGCTTTGGGGAGCTGCAGTCACGGAGGAGCTTTGGGGAGCTCAGTCACCTCCTCAGTGCAGCAGGAGAGCAGCGTTTGCTCAGCACAGCCCACGCTGCCACGTGCAGAATTGGGAAAGGATTTTCCCGGCACCTCTGGCAGGGCTGTTCCCAGGTGTGAGCAGAACAAAAAGCCCTTCTGCAATCCCCCCGTGCCAACCCAGTGCCCAGAGCAGCCCCTGCAGCTCTGCCCCTGCTCCGACCCCCTCCCCGTGACTCCCTTCAGGCTGCGATTACTGGGATTACTGGGATTACTGGGATTAGTGCTCCGTGCCCCAGCTCAGCACTCCCTTTCCCTAACGGCTCAGGAGCAAAGTCCAAATGCACGGTTGCTAGGGCTGCTGTGACGTGCAGGTGAGTCCCCACCTGGGCAGTGAGACACCTGGGAAGTGCAGTGTCCAAACATCCCACCCCTGCCCTGCTGCTGGTGTTCCCAGGAATGCTCCAGGGAACAGGGGCTGCCACACAGTTGCAGCGTGATGCTTCTCCCTGGGCACCAAACCCCACTGCCAGCCTCACCCTCCAGCCCACAGATGCTTCCCTCTGCAAAACAAAGATCCCACAGACCCCTGGAACAACAGACACGCACTTGGGACCGGCCACGGATGGGATCTCACCCACACAAACACCACATTAACCCGCAAAAGGAGCCAGTCCACAACCCAACTCTTTCTCCCCGAGGCCAAAGGAATGTTTCAAAGCCCAATCCTCCTCGCCCAGACCCCGCCAAAGCAATGCACAAACCCTGAGTGGCCACGAGCTGTGCTGGAGCCCCCCGGGGCCCCCCGCCAGCAGCTCAGCCAGCTTTGTATCCAAATCCTGCTCCTTAGCAACCACATTTTTTTCCCCCCTCTTGCTGAGTCCGTGGGAGATGAAGAAATATTTGAGAACTGAGACAGCCCTGCTGCAAGGATATATTTAAATAAAAGGAGCATGGACGTTGGAGAGGCAGTCATTAGGCAGCTCTGGAGATAAGGGTGCTGGAGAAAGTGTGAGCAGGGCATACCCAGCCTTTAAATGTGGTCTGGAGTGACCTAAATAAGCTCTTTCCTCCTTCAATTGCACTCCCCTCGGGGGACACAGTGGCTGGTTAGAGAGCTGGGAAGGGAGATGGAGGAGCTGCTGGCCAGACCAGCTCAGGGGGCCCTAAAAACAGGCTGGCCCTAAGAGTGGGGTGGGTACAGCCAGATCCCAAATCCCAAACAGTGGTGGGGGCTAAATGAGACCCATCCCTGCAGGCACAGCTGGCCTGATGCTCCTTTTGCTCATCACACCCCAAAGCCAGGCACAGGGAAGTGGGGAAATACCCCAAGACTGCATTTGTTGTATTATTATTTGCCCCTGCCTGGTGATGCCACCCTGAGAGCCAGAAAAAACCAGAGGCTGCAGTGGAGCAATAGTGTGACCTGGGCCAGGGGGCTGAAGCTGAGTGATGCTGAAGCACAGGGGTGGCCTGGGGGGTGGTTTGCTCATTCAGCCCGTGAACAAACACAGATTTCAGTTTCTAGGGCTGCCAGTCTGGTACCAAATCCACTAAAGCCTGAGTGAGGCCCCAGTATGGGGATCCCCACCCTTATGGGAGCATGGCACAGCAGCCTCTGAGTAAAACAATCATTACACAAACTCATTTGGAAGCTTCTCTCCAGCTTCTCTCTAACCATATCAAGCAATAATAATTAAAAAAACCCCTCCCACCTCTGTTATTCCCACCCTGCACCAGCCACCAACAATCAGCATCCCAGGCTGCTCCAGGCCTCGGCACCAAACCCCTCTGGAAGGGAGCCAGAAGGTAGATGCCCATCCAAGAAATACCAACAGATGATGTTCATCTGGCAAATTGCAAGGGACATATCAGGTTGTGCCTGGGGGAGGAGAACAGGCTGGGAGAAAAGGATCTTGTTCCAAAGGCACCATAGGAAGTGAAAAGAAAATGGCTTTTATGAGATATCTTTGCCTCTCCCTCCCAGCTGTAAAGAACAAGCGCTGACCTATGAGGCATCTGGGCTGAGCAATTCAAGTTTTCAAGGATTCATTTAGCAACTGAAAATCTCCTAATTGTTCAGAAAACAAACACAGCCAGAATTACAAGGACTTTTTTTTTTGTGAGGGCTTTTTTTATTAGAGTCAGCCCAGCCTCCTCAGAGGTTCAGCAACATCAGCTGCATGAAAGTTTCAGTCTGTGTCATCTGCAGGGGTGTTTTAGGCCATTCTTGGCCAGCAGGACCAGCAGGGCCACCAAATTCACTCTGTGGCTCCTGTTGGACTGGAAGGATTGACACTCACTGCTGAATACGGAATGGATTAGAACTGAAAAGGTCAAAACAAAAGGTCTGCAGAGCTGCCCTGTCAATCCCCCCACCTGAAACAGTCAGTTTAAATCTTCCATCCCCCGTGGTTAAAATCCTGGTGAGAACACTCAGCCAGGAGGCCTCCAGTGATGCTCACAGTGGTGCCTGCTGGTCGATACCGTTGCTGTGGGATACAGGCAAAGTCTGCCCTGCTGCCATCCCCTGGGGCTCAGCCAGGACCAGAGAGAGCCACATTCCCTGCAGCCTGCCCAGCAGCTTTCCAGGGATCCTCCACTCCCCGTGGGACCTGACCATCCACCCACAAACTCTGCCAAAACCCAGCACGGCTCCCTCCGGCAGAGGTGACAAAGGTGCCACCGTGTCCTGGGGGATCTGACTGAAATAATCTGCCTTCTCCTCTCAGTGTGCATCTCCAGCTCTGCCTGAGGACTGCAGCCCCACCAGGCCACCGCAGTTGTCACAACAGTGACACATTTCTTCCTTTCCCTGGTCAGGCACTGAACACCCTGTGCATCCCAAAGCTGCTCAGGGGGTCACAGTGCACCCCTCTGGGCTTCCCCTTTGCTCAGCATCACTTGGAAATAGGAAAAAAAAAACCAAAAAAGAAGGAATGTCTCTGCTCAGCACTGGGGGGAAAGCTGGAGGATGCTGGGGCTGTGCTCTGAGCACTCCCCAGCACAAACCCAGGGCAGAGATGTGGGCACAGGCAGCTGGGAGCAGCTCTGGCTGGCAGCTGTGCCCGTGCCACGCTCAGGTGAGCAGAGCTTTGCTCAGGGCCGTGCAAATCCTCCCTCAGCCCCATCCTTTTTCTCTCACATCGCCCAAGATGCTCCAAGCCTGCCCTGAGCTCCAGAGCTCCCTCCAGCCGGGGCACACCGTGCCAGGCAGGCTGTCCCCTGGGATGAGAGCAGCAGCAGGCTGCATCAGCCCCTCTTTTCCCTCTTCTCCTCCCCCTGCTCCTGCTCTGCCTGCCAAAAGCGCGGCCCCTCAGCCTCCCGGCCGAGGCTGGACTTCCTGCCAGGCATAACACGAACCAGATGATGCACTCCAAAGCATGTCAGCACGCCCACCCCCAGGAGAGCCGGGCGGGGAGGGGAGAGCGGGGAAAACAAGCTGCACGGAGCCTTCCTGAACCCTCGCAGAGCTGACGAGCTCTGCCACCAGGCCAGGGGTGAAGCGGAACAGCCGCAGCCTGAGCTCATCCCTTCCTGAGCAGGACTTTCCACCGCGGGTTGCGGGGTTGAGTGCTCGGGGGAAGGAGCCCCTGCCCTCGGCGGATATCTGCAGGGCAAGCAGAGAGGATTTCGTGGTGATCCCCCCCAGTGCAGCGGGAAGCATCCAGAGCAGCACATCTGCAGCTGGCTGCAAATCCCGGCACGGCCAGGCTTGCTGACCCTCGCTGCTGTTAACCCCTGCACCGCCGGGGCTGCGACTTCTCAGCAGCATTTTCCTCCCTCCGAGCTCCTCCTGGCACACCGTTCGCTCCCAGTCAGCGACACTCCCACCACACGGATGATGATCGTCCATTACGAAGATAAAAGGCCCAGCTCTGACTCAGATTATTTCGGCTGCCTCCACATGCATCTGCCATCAACAAAGCGCTCGGGCCTCGCTGGGACCAGCCCGACTTCGAACCACCCGAGGTTGAATCCAAACAAGCACAAATATTTTTTTTGCATCCTCCAGGAAAAGTCCTCCCGATGCCCGTAACCTTCCCAGAGGACGCTTTTGTGGTTTGGACAAGCCTGGAGCCTTTACAAACAGCTCAGAACTGAGCAGACTCCTGCCTCCCGCAGCCAAAGTCTCAAATAAAATATTAAAAACCCGGAGTTTTAACAACCTGCCCCTTTCCCTGGGTGCCTGGAGGGAGAGCATCTGGTTCCTCCCGACAGAGCCTGCCAGTCCCCAGGGGCACAGGCACTCACAGCAAAAAAAGCCAAGCAGGGGCACCCATTTGTTGAATAAAATGAAACACCTAAAGCACCTAGAGGGGGCTACAAGAAGGCTGGCGAGACTTTTGCAAAGGCGTGGAGTGGCAGGATTTAAGCTGAAGGAGGGTAGATTTAGATATTAGGAAGAAATTATTCTCTGTGAGGGTGGTGAGGCAGCGGCACGGGGTGCCCAGAGCAGCTGTGGCTGCCCCTGGATCCCAGGCTGGATGGTGCTTGGAACAACCTGGGCTAGTGGGAGGCGTCCCTGCCCATGGCGGGGGTGGGCAAAGATGACTTTAAAGATGATTTTAGAGATGATTTTCGAGAAGATTTTAGAGATGATTTTCGAGATGACTTTAAAGATGATTTTCGAGATGATTTTCGAGATGATTTTCGAGATGATTTTAGAGATGATTTTCGAGATGATTTTCGAGATGATTTTCGAGATGATTTTCGAGATGATTTTCACGGTCCCTCCCAACCCAAACCGCTCGGTGATTCCACGGAACAGAATTCTGCGAAACTCACAACTCTGCAGACACCCACAGCCTCCGGGCCGGCCCTCCCCACGCTGCCAGCGAGGCGGAGCCCCCCAAACCCCCCGAACCCCCCAAACCCCGCACTCACCTCCAGCGGCGGCAGGTCGGGGTCGAGCTGCGTGAAGCTGTGCAGCACCACGGGGCTGCTCTCCCCGGCCACCTCCAGCCTGACGCCGCCCCAGAGGCTCCTCGCCCGCCGGCAGCCCTCGAACATCCTCTCGGGGCCGGCGGGGACATGGTGCGCCGGGGCCCGGCGGCGGCTCACCATCGGCGGGGCCGCCGCATCCCCGGCCCCGCAAGCCGCCGCCAGCCCCCCCGGCTGCCCGGGGAGCCGCAGCGGGGACGTGGGGGGCGATGCTCGGCGTGGAGGGGAGCGGGAGGAGCCGGCAGGCGGGGGGAGCCCGCGGCCGCAGCGGGGAGGGAGAGCGGCCCGGTGTGACGGGATGGAGCCGGCTCGGCGGAGGAGCAGGAGCTGGATTTCCTCCCGCAGCCTCCGCCCGCCCCCGGGGGCCGGCCCGGCTCGGCTCGGCCCCCTCGGGGAGGGGGGACGGGGACGCGGCGGGCGGGCAAAGCCCCGGGGCCGCGCGAAGGGGCGGCGGGCGGGAGGAGGATGAGGATGGTGAGGATGGTGAGGATGCTCGGGGGGCGGCGGGGCCGGAGCTCCAGCCTCAGCTCCAGCCTCAGCGGGGCGTGGGGAACAGCGGGGTGTTGCCGTTGGTGGGAGGGAGCGGAGTCACACAGGTGACAACGGCTCAGGGAGGGGATCTTTGTGTCACCAGGTGCCCCTGAAGCACCCGCGGTTCGCGCACCGCCAGCCACGGGAGAAGTGTGAACTGCCAGCGAGTGAACATCAGCAGCAGCACGTGTTTTCATCCCAGCATTATCTCAGCCCCTCGCTGGCCGCAGCTGGGCTTCGTGACACGGTCACAGCCCCGCGGCAGTGTCCCCTGCGGGGCGAAGGGATGTGACACTGATGGGAGGCAGTGCCAGCCCCCCATGCACAGCCAAAGGGGGGCTGGGGACCCGGGCACCTGCTCTCGGCCCAGCAAAACGAGCCTGGGGGACAGCAGGGCTGCAGATCCCACTTTAGAGAACCTCTGCGATATAATTTTGTTTTCAGAGGCAGAGAGAAAGGGGCAGAACTGTTTGTCATTCATCAGCCCCCCGTGCTGAGCACTGCGTGCCCCAGCCCTCCCCTGCTCTTCCCTCCTCACACGCTGCTCAGAAACTGCATCCCAGGGCCGGGCAGTGCTGCTGACACCACCAAAACCTGGACTTTCATGCCTCAGCTCCCTCTGCAGCTGAAATAACACCAGCTTCCCAGGGCCTCCCAGCCCTGCAGCTTTATTTCCAGCGAGGATGGAGCCAAGGCTCACATGTCCAGCTCTGCCCAGGGCACCAGCAGCTCCTGCCCGGGCAGGAAAGGATTAACAAAGCTGCCAGGCTGTGATAGGCTTCCAACTGGAAAGTTTACCAGGCAGAAGGATGAGCCAGGACAACATGGGCTATTGTCCTGCTTTATCTGGAGCCAAAGAGGTCAGAGGGGACTTCCTGGACATCCTGGGAAAGGGGACCCAGCCCAGCAGCAGGGCCTTGCACTGCCCGTGGCAGCCCCACACCTCTGGGGGCAGCACACAGAGAGATCCAGCCCTGATCCCTGGGGGCATCACACAGAGATCCAGCCCTGATCCCTGGGGGCATCACACAGAGATCCAGCCCTGATCCCTGGGGGCATCACACAGAGATCCAGAGATCAGGGCTGGATCTCTGCTCCCTGGGGCAACACACAGAGATCCAGCCCTGATCCCTGGGGGCAATACAGAGAGATCCAGCCCTGATCCCTGGGGTAACACAGAGATCCAGCCCTGATCCCTGGGGGCAACACACAGAGATCCAGCCCAGATCCCTAGGGGCAATACAGAGATCCAGCCGTGATCCCTGGGGGCAATCCACAGAGATCCAGCCCTGATCCCTGGCGGCCACACAGAGATCCAGCCCTGATCTCTGGGGGGAACACAGAGAGATCCAGCCCTGATCCCTGGGGGCAACACAGAGAGATCCAGCCCTGACCCCTGGGGGAACACACAGAGATCCAGCCCTGACCCCTGGGGGGAAATCCACACTTTAAGCCTGCCCAGGCACCGAGCTCCAGCCCTGCTCCCTGCCCAGGTCACCCTGCAGTGCCAGGGGGGCCAGGGCAGCTCTCTCCACGGCAAAAGGATGTGATGCTGCTCCCTGCAGAGGTGTCCCCAGCCCCGGTGACATGTCATGCAGGAACCACGTGGCACTGCAAGATGTGCTGTGAAACTCAGGGCTATGCATCCCTTTGCTTGGGACATGCTGGAATCAGAGGCAGGGACCTGCTGAAATCAGAGAAACATGCTGAAATCAGAGGCAGGGACCTGCTGAAATCAGAGAAAAATGCTGAAATCAGAGGCAGGGACCTGCTGAAATCAGAGAAAAATGCTGAAATCAGAGGCAGGGACCTGCTGAAATCAGAGAAAAATGCTGAAATCAGAGGCAGGGACCTGCTTTCCAGCAGAAATCAGCGTTGCCTCTCTGGACTCTGAAATATTTGGGAATGAGGCTCTGCTTTGCTCCATGTTTGAGTCTTAGGGCAGAGAAATCACAGCCCACCCCTGGAACTGCTTGGCACAGCTCGAGTGCACACAACAAACAACAGCAGCACTCATTTCCAGCCCTCCCAGAGCCTCCAGCTCTGTCTGACCTCTGCAGAAAGATGCAGCTCTGTTTGATGGGCAATTTTCACCATCCCTCGGTTGACCACTAAAGATGGTTCCAGGGGAAAAACACTTCTGATAATGGATAATAAATAATATAAGGCAGGAAGGCAACTGCAGGGGTTTAAAAATAGCCAGTCAGTTTCCTCTCTCCTCTCTTGGGAACCTTCTGGGTCTGAAAAGCAAAACACTCAAGGCAGGGTCAGGAGCCCAAGTTCAGGATGTTTGCTCTGTGCAGCTAACCCCAAACACTCAGCCGTCAGGGGCAAGGCTCTTGAAAATCATGAGATTCAAAACAAATAACTTTTCAGGGCTTATTTGCCTCTAAGCACACAGGTGAAAGAGAACGGGAGGGATCACACCCTCAGGCTTCCCTGCAGAATCCTTGAAGGTCGAGAAATTGTTGCAAAATGTGATGAATTGACAGGCACGTGACTTCAGGGATTTAAGAAAACGATCAATGCTTGAGTGACTCATTAAAAAAAAATATATATACTGTCAATTTGCACTTGGCAAACTCAGCCAGAAACTTTTCACAACACACTGAGCTTTTCCATGTCATCTGTAAATGTCCCATGGACTCTGGCAGGCCCAGGAATTGGGTGCTGAGAAATTCACCAATTTTTGTCTTTCCACCACTCTGAAATCAGCTCTTGGCTGGATGAACACAAACCCCACACCCAACACCAGAGCAGCTCCTCTGCTGCAGCCTCCAGCCTTTCCTGCAGGGTCAGTAACGTGAGAGGGTAACACAGAGGAACTTTTGGAAACTTTAAGCCAATTTTCTGGTTTGGGAATCAATTTGGGTCAATCTGTTACAGTCAGGACCTGCAGATTCAGACCTCAGTTAATAACTGGGCTCAGCCTGGACCCCAAATTGTCTCTGCCCAGCTCGTGGTGTCTGAGCATTCCCTCAGCTGCATCCTCCAGCCCTCCTTTGCTTTTATCCCTGCTCTGCTGCTCAGTGGGGCTTTCCAGCACGTTTCCTACAGAGCAAAACTCACAGTGACCCAGCTCCTGTGCTCAGTGTTACTGTGTTTTTGGGGGTTTTTTTGCCATCGAGTGAGGCTGCCCACCCCAAGGCATGGCTCACAAACACTCCCACGGGAGCTGCTCCTGCCTGGCATCACCTGCAAACACCCCAGTGCTCCTGCCACCATCCTCAGGGCAGTGCCAGCACCCCCAGGGCACTGCCAGCACCCCCAGAACACTGCCAGCACCCCCAGAGCAGTGCCAGCACCCCCAGAGCAGTGCCAGCACCCCCAGGGCAGTGCCAGCACCCCCAGAGCAGTGCCAGCACCCCCAGGGCAGTGCCAGCACCCCCAGGACACTGCCAGCACCCCAACAAACCCACATTCCCTTTGAGGCTCAGTGAAATCACAGCAGGAGCGATGCCAAGGGCTGCAAGGAGCTGATCCCAGCCCCGAGCAGGGAAGGCAGGAATCAGGATTCCCTCACAGGAATCACCCTCACAGGAATCACCCTCACCACCCCACACTGAGCCCCTCTGCAGCATCCCACAGCCCCAGCTCCCACTGCTGGGCCAGCAAAGCACCCAGGACCCAAACCAGCAGCCCCTGAGGGGAACTGGGCTGCTTCATGTGGGAGTTGCAACACGACCCAGCCTCTGTCCCAGCTCTGGCACCAGCTCACAAGGCGAGTCTGTGTCAGGCTCTGACATGGAGCCCTTAGCACTTCCTTCTATTGTGCAGCTGGGGAAGCCCTTCTGCTTGCTGTTTTTAAGGCATTTTGGGGGAAAAGTGCTACCCAGTTACAAGAATTACTAACTGGAGGTTAGGCATTATGTGCTAGATCAAAACTTTTTGGGCATTCCGATTTTAATAGGAAAAGACTTTTGTTTTCACTGCTGAGGATCAGCTGGAAGGTTATTTTATAAGAAGAAGAAATAATAATAATAATAATAATAATAATAATAATAATAATAATAATAATAATAAATAAACAAGCAGTACTATCTCTTCCACTTCAGGATGAGGGAAGCTGGAGCAAGAAGGGAAAACAATGTCACTGCTCTGTTCATACATTCTATACAGAGATGTGAGATTGGGTCCCCCCAGATTTGGGGACCAACAGACCTCAGACCTTCACAGACCCAATTCTCACTCCCAGCATGATCAGTGCCCTGATTTAACCAGATTTTAGATGAGAGCCACCCACCACTTGCCACAGCTTACAGCAGGCATGGATTTCAGATTCTCTGCTGATTATTTCAGATCCAGGGCAGCTGGATCTCTCTGCCTCCAGGCTTTGGGCATTCTTTGGAGCTGTTTTTGACAGATCAGGCACTGTGAACTCTTTGTGCTGGCAGGGAGGGAGGCTGGCTCGGGCTCTCCTGCCCCTTGTGCCCCTGGTGCCCTTGCCCAGCTGCAGCACCCCCTGCTCCCCCCGGGGGCAGCTGGGTTCATTTGGGAGCACATTTCTCCTCCACACCCCCATTAACACAGCCAGGCAAGCCCCTCACTACTGTCAGCTCCCAGCAGAGGAAGCACAGCAAATCCCAGGGCAGTCAGGACCTGAAAGCCTCCATCCAGCTATTCTGTGGTTCATTTCCTGCAGCTCCAGGCACGGCTGGGCCACGGCAGCTCCTGCCCAGGCTGCCACCTCCCAAAGCTCAGCAATCATTCCACAAGCCTTGCAGACTCAAGAGCTTCCAGGAATATTTCTCCTCCATCCTGCTCCTTGCACCACTCCCTTGGCCGTAGCAGAATCACAGATTTTTTGGGGGGGTTGGGTTTTTTAGATTCAAACAGGTTTGGGTTGAAAGAAACCTTAAAGATTGACCTAAAGATTGACCTAAAGATTCAACCCCTTCCTCTAGCCCAGTTTGCTCCAAGCCTGGCCTGCAACACTTCCAGGGATCCAGGGGCAGCCACAACTTCCTTGGAAAACCTGTGCCAGGGCCTCCCCACCCTCACAGGGCACATTTTTTCCTAATATCTAATCTAAATCCACTCTCTTTTATTTTAAAGCCATTGTTCCTTGTCCTGTCACTCCAGACCTTTGTACAAAGTCCCTCTCCAGCTCTCTTGAAGCCACTTCATGCTCTGGGATGCTAAAATTGCCCCAGAACCTTCTCTTCTCCAGGCAATTTATCAGGTATTTGAGGAGCTTCCATTAGGGCAGCAAGCAACAACACAAACATCTGTTTTCCAAACTTTCTGACCTCTAAAAGCTCATCAGAACAAGGCCAACATGTGAGGTGGGGGGAGATCAAGCCACTTTCTCAGAAAGAAGCAACCACAGCACGCTTCAAGCAGGCACCTGGATTCCTTCACAGAAAAGAAAATACTCAGAAAAATAAGATGCAAGATACAACTGTTAATACCAAAATATGCCCAAAAAGCACCGAGAGAGCTCAGAGCGTTTTGCAAGGCACTGCTGGCAGGGGGATGCAGGGCCCAAAGCTCACAAGACACCCAGGGAGTTTTGTCAGGGACATCCCCACACCAGGAGGAAGCTGCAGCTCCCTTTTCCCACGTGTTCTCCCTTTTCCCACGTGTTCTCCCTGGATTCCAGAGTTCAGCAGGCTTTAAGCTGCTGCAGACACGCCAGAGCCCCTCTGCTGAGCACCTTTATTTCTTGAGCTGTTTGTCTTTAAAGGCAGCTTTTATCTCCCCATCACCTTTCTGCCAGAATGTTTCAGTCAGCTCTTTTAACAAATACCACCTAAGGTGCCCGCAACCAAAAGGAAAACAGGAAAAACATTTCTCCCTGTTGCTTAGCAATCAGCGTGTGGCGGGTTCAAGCCTCCCAGGTGCTCCGTTATTGTAATTTCCATCCTTGCTCCTCTGCAGAGCAGCCAGGGAAAGGAAAACCACGGGTGGGAAAGAGGGGAAAGGTTATGGAGCCACAAAAAATTGCAGGGAAAGGTGGGAAGAGGTGTAGCCCCTCAGGATAAGGGAAACTCAGTTGTGAAATCAAGCTGTTCCTTCTAATCTGCCAGAGAAAAAATTAAATGAAATAGCGAGATTTCATTTTATATTGAAAAGACACAGGCACCACCTGGGTGGATACAGAGCAGAGCTCTGGCTCTGCTCACCTCTCCAAAGCACATCCAAGGGCAGGCAGTGCAATTTTCCACCCACAACAACCAGCCAGAATGACACGTTCAGCTGAGTCGTGTAAAAGGAGAATCCCAGAAACGAGAGGCTCTGCAAACTGATCCACGGAGAAATCCCAGTGGATAACAGGAGACTTTGCCGGGCAGAGCAGCTCTTCCTCCTCCTCCTCCTCTTCCTCAGCTCCTAGCCCAGCCCAAGCCCAGCCCTGCTGCAGGGACAGGGACACCCAGCTCACCTGTGCCTCCGGATGGGGAATGGGACTGGCCTGTGCGTGCAGCCAGGAGAGCAGGAGGGCAGCTTTATCCCAGCTGTATCCCAGCTTTATTCCTGCTTTATCCCAGTTTTGTTCCACTTTGTTCCAGCTGTATCCCAGCTGTATTCCAGTTTTATTCCAGTTTATTCCAGCTTTATTCCAGTTTTATCCCACTTTATTCCAGCTTTACTCCAGCTGTATTCTAGTTTTATTCCACCTTTATTCTAGCTGTATTCTAGCTTTATTCCAGCTGTATTCTAGCTGTATTCTAGCTTTATTCCAGTTTTATTCCACCTTTATTCCAGCTGTATTCCAGCTTTACTCCAGCTGTATTCTAGCTTTATTCCATCTTTATTCCAGCTGTATTCTAGCTTTATTCGAGCTTTATTCCAGTTTTATTCCACCTTTATTCTAGTTGTACTCCAGCTGTATTCTAGTTTTATTCCAGCTTTATTCCAGCTTTATTCCAGCTTTATTCCCACTGTCTCTCCTGGGCTGGGAAGGCCAGGAGAGGCTCCCCCTGCCCACGTGACAGCACGTGCAGGGCATCCCCCGGGGACATGCTGTGACCCCACACTGCTGTTCCCCTGGGGACAGGGATGCAGGCTGGCGTGTGCCACCAGCCCAGCACGCTCAGACTCAGCTCCCTGAACCTGCACAGCACCAATCTCTGCCCTGCTGCTGGAAGGACGTGCCTGGACACACACACAGGGGAGGGAGTGATGCCACAGAGCTGCTGAGGAGCCCAAGAGAAAAGTGATGCCATAGCACAGGCACAGGGAAAAAGCACGTGGGGCTGATTCCTTGCACAAGATTATATTATGTCCAAAGGCCAGCTTGAAAATGGAGCCAAACAGGTTGTAAGGTGCTGAGTTGATCTGAAGAGATACAGGTAGGGAAATAAAACAGATTTGCACAAAGTTGTCCCAGTATAGGAATAAGGTGGAGCAGATTTAAATGCCAGATCAGGGGGATAAACAAAGCCACAGCAAAGCTACACACACAACATTAATAACACCAATAAATAACTGAGATTACTGAAAACAAGAAACCCAGTTAAACAGGAACAGAGCCCCTTAAGAGGGGATGTGAAAAGGATGTTCCAACAATGGTCCTGTATCTCCTCTGACCGCACAAACGTCAGGGAAAGCATAAATCAAACCCCAGACACGTCGGGAGGCTGCAGGAAAGCTTGGTCTGAAGTGAGGAGTGAAACCTTGGAGCCAGGCTCCAGCAGAGTGAGGAGCTGGTGTGATTGAAAGCCAGGAGCCAAGAGAGGAGCCAGAGGGCCGGAACAGCCTCGGGGATGAGGGAGAGGAGCTGCAGGAGGAGCAGCAGAGAGTCCGGCAGCCAGCAGTGCTGACACTGCGAGGCCCCTGCCAAATCATCCCGGCCAAATTCACCACGGGCTGGGCAGGGATGCAGTGAGTGGACATGAAAACATCGTGCTGTAACAGCCTGAGCACACACTTGCTGGTGTTGGCCACGTGAGAGCCAGGAAAAGGGGCTGGCAAGAGCTGGAAAGGGAAAGTTTCACTGCCCGGCCCCGAGCTGGCTCTTGCAGAGATGAAACAAACAGTGACATGGCTGAAAAGTCAATTAAGGATTGGAAAAGTCTTTCAGTATCCCCAGGTATTGTTAGGCGCTCAGACAAAGGATGTTTAAAAAAAATTATTTTCCCTTTGGTGATTACCACTTTGAAACGTTTCCGCTCCACATTGTTTTAGAGGGGGAAGTTATTCCAGGGCCTCTCTCCACGGCCAGCAGAACTCTTCTTGTTGTGGGGGTTTTGGCACGGAGGAGCAGTGCTCTCCCAAACAACACCGTGTGCCAGCAGCTGAGGGGCCAGGTTTGTCCCTCAGAAACATCAACAAACTCATCAAGTGCCACCAAGTCACACCACGGCTGGGTCTGGCCACAGTGCTCTGACCCTCCCAACTTTTTACTCTCGAGTCCATGATTTATGTTGTTTTTCCTTCAAGCCTTGGCTCTGGGAATCACATTGAGTGCCAAAAGAATTTCAGGTTTTATTAAAATAAAAGGTTATCCCATGAGCACTGAAACTACTTGTGTTGCTTCCTATGGTTTTGTGTCTCAAGACCGGTTTTGGTGCCTAAAAATGCACGAACTGAGAATGAAAATGTTTTTGCGGTTAAGTGTTTGTAAAAGCATCTCCCACGTGGATTTGCTGGTGTCTAATAATACATGAACTCATGCTACAGATGTTTTGGGGCATTTACAGGATTCTTTTCCTCCTCTCAACCTTCTCATTTCATCATCTCTGCATAATTATCCGCGAGCCCTCGGCCAGATCTGCCACGCAGGGTTCAGGAGTCATCTGGGGAGAGAGGGCACAGCCAGAGGGACACCGTGACAGCAGCAGCCTGACTTTGGTAGGAAATTAGATTTTTAAGCTCTTTCTGGCTCCCTTAACTGCAGGGAAAACAGTGAGGAAACACAGCCCGAGCTCCTGCAGGAGGGTCAGGGAGCAGAGAGTGGGACAAGCTGCTCCCCGAGGGGCTCACCCAGCCCTTCACAGCAGTGGAGCTTCTCCCCTCTTTGGCACAGAGGGCACAGCCTGATCCATCCCTTCCTGAGCTGCCAGCACCATTGCATTGTGACTCTTTAACCCCAGCAGGGAGGATCAGACCTGCACTGAGGTTCATTTCCCAGTGCCACGCGGGCACGGAGCACTGTCAGGGTTTCCATGACACGTGGGCACGTAACGCGGTGGCACAGAGGGTGCCACCCAGCCAGGGCATGCACTGAGTCATCTGTCACAACAGCCAAACCCCTGGGGAGCTTCCCTTTCCCCCTCCTTGCCCCAGCCCTGGCTGAGAGTCACCTCTGACAAGGCTCCTGCCCGGGACAGGTGTGCCAGGGCACAGCTGGCACTCGAGAGCCCCTGGGAATGGAATTGTGCCACAGGTCTCAGACAGGGTCTGGTGCCATTCTGAGGCCGGCTGGATTGTCAGCAGCAGATTATAGATAAATGAACAGCTGGGGAGGGCTGGGAGGGGCAGTTCCCCCCGGGGCTGTGGGTGCAGAGGTGTCAGGGGAAGGTGGAGCTGAGCCCACTTCACTTGTCCTCTCCTCCCCTGTGCTTCCTGCATGGCCAAACAGAAAGGGAAATCCGGGATTTTCAGCTGCTTTTGATTCCCTCTCGCTCTGCACACAGCTGGGTGGGGAGGGATCAGCCTCCATTTCCTGCCTGCAGACAGCTCCAGGGCTGCCCAGGCGGGATCCCCCCGGCCAGGGGCTCCCCGACCACGGCCAGGACACTGCCAGACCCCACAGGGCTGGAGCAGCTCCTCCATCCTTCTTCCCCTGCCCTCAGCTCCTCTCCCCAGAGCCCCCAGAGGTGCCTCCCTGCTGCTCTGCTGGGCCAGCCCAGGCTCTGGCACCACAAACCACACTGCCCCTCCTTCCTCCTCGGCTGCAGTTTCTAACTCACACTCGGTTTCCAGTATGGGAAGGAGAAGTGCTGGGAGGGCACTGTGATGAAAGAAAAACCCCTGACTCTCACAGCAATGCACACGGGAGCCTAAAGGGAGAAGGATGAGCAGGAAGGGGTTATTAAGGGAGATTTTGGGGTGCTGCTTTCCTGGCAGGCAGGAGAGGAAGCCCCCTCGTGTCAGGTCAGCACTGCATTTCCCTGTCACCAACATCACAGTGAGACACTACCAAGATTGTCACACCCTGTCCTCCCAAACAGCTCCTCAAGACACCCAAACCAGCCCTGTCCCCCCAAACAGCTCCTCAGTACACCCAAACCAGCCCTGTCCCCCCAAACAGCTCCTCAAGACACCCAAACCAGCCCTGTCCCCCGAAACAGCTCCTCAAGACACCCAAACCAGCCCTGTCCCCCCAAGCAGCTCCTCGATGCCCCCAGGTGAAGGGCTGATGCTCACAGCTGCTCTCTGGGAGCTCACAGCACCCGAATTACAAAGGCAGCTGTCAGCAGGATGGGATTGGATGTTTCCCACTCCTGGGCTGTCAAGTGGAAGCAAAAAATCCCAAGTCCTGCTGCCAAAAGCTGCTGCAGCCCCAGCACAGCCAGGGACAGCCCCAGCACAGGCCCAGAGAAGCCAGGAGAGGAGTGAGGACACAGGGCTGAGGGGATGCCTGCACAGAGGTGACGCAAGAAAATAAATCAGATTTTGGATCAAACAGCCTTTGAGGTTCCTAAAGTCAGGCCTTCACCAGCATCTTTATGGAGGTGGTGCCCCAAAGCCTGAGCTCTGGAGCACAACACTGGGATGCACCACGTGCTGCCCTCTCCAGACACCACGAGTGATGCCACGCACAGGAGCCCAGAGTTAAAAATACCAAATATCACAAGTCCTGCCCCAACAGAACCAGCAGCCCTGCCTGTCCTGTTACACCATTATCACATGATGGGGCAGGCAGGAGGACCTGGGGCAGCAGAGCCAATCCTTCCAGCACTGCTGACCCCACAAAGCTCTGCAGGTTGATAAAAGAGCCAACCCCAAGCTGCACCTGGCTGTCCCCCCTCCTTGCAGGGCTTTACCACCTCATGAGCAATTTCCAAAACCAAAGATGCTCTTTGCATCTCAACAGAATTTAACAGCCAGCAGTGGGCAAATCGAGCTGATACAGGCCAGGGCTTTTCTCAGCAGTATTTGGAGCTCCCATGGCTAAATCCAGCCCTACCAGGGTGCAGCAGTGGTGCCTGTCTGTGCTTGGCAGTGCCCCACAAAAGCAAGCTGCTGTGTCCTGCTGGGGACAGCAGCGAGCAGCGAGGGGCAGGGGATGCTCCAGAGCCGTGTGATGGCTTTGGAGCCGAGCCCAGAGCCCCGGGGCTCATCGGGGCTGCCCGGGGAGCAGCCCTGCAGGCTGTGTGTGACAGGAGGACGGTTCAGCAACGCCACGGGTCACAGGAGCACACACAGCTGGTGTCAGCAAGGAGCAGTGCCATCACCCCTGTGGTGGCAGCCACATCCGAGGCCAGGCAGGGTCCAGCCCAAGGCGTGTCAGGCACACTCAGGATTGCCACTCTCAGCTGTCTCTGCTGCTGCACAGCCCCAGGGCTCCCTGAAGCAAGGGGTGATGACATGGGGTCACCTCGGATGGAGTCCCTGGGTGGGAGATGCCCGCGGTTACACCCGTGCTCTGCTGTTATGTGAAGGGTTGTGACGGGGCAAACCCTCCATTTCCCCGGTGTTTGCAGCTGGCACACTCTGAATCCATGGCTGTGGTGGTGGCAGCCTTGTCCCTGCAGGACCTGGAGGGGATGGAGCCAGGGGCAGGCAACACCCACACCTCCAACTCAGCACCTCCGCCCAGGGAGGGCAGGATGGCCAGGGGCAAACAGCCCGTGCTCTGGCAAGGACCCAAAGCAGGCAGCAAGCAGCGTGTGCTGTGCCAAAGCAGTCAGCAAGCTGGGTTTGCCTTATTTGAGCACACTTGGGATGGCTGGCAGCGCTCACGGCACACTCCTGCAACAGCTGCTTCTGCCAGTGCTGCACCGGGACAGACAACAGCAAATTGCACCGACAGGCCCTTAACTGAACCAAAGTGTCAGCAGGCAGCTGCTCCGTGGCCGTGAGTCAGGGTGCCCAGCCCCGGGGGCAGGGATGGAGCCTCCTTCCAGCGGCACATGGCACCGGGAGCTGGCTGTGCAGGGATGGAGCCAGCACTGGGATCTGGCTGTGCAGGGATGGAGCCAGCACTGGGACCTGGCTGTGCAGGGACCTGGCTGTGCAGGGATCTGGCTGTGCAGGGATGGAGCCAGCACTGGGACCTGGCTGTGCAGGGATCTGGCTGTGCAGTGATCTGGGTTTTCAGGGACCTGGCTGTGCAGGGATCTGGGTTTTCAGGGACCTGGCTGTGCAGGGATCTGGCTGTGCAGGGATCTGGGTTTTCAGGGACCTGGCTGTGCAGGGATCTGGCTGTGCAGGGATCTGGCTGTGCAGGGACCTGGCTGTGCAGGGATTTGGGTTTGCAGGAATCTGGCTGTGCAGGGATCTGGGTTTGCAGGGATCTGGGTTTGCAGGGACCTGGGTGTGCAGGGATCTGGGTTTGCAGGGATCTGGGTTTGCAGGGATCTGGCTGTGCTGGGGTCTGGCTGTGCAGGGATCTGGGTTTGCAGGGATCTGGGTTTTCAGGGACCTGGGTGTGCAGAGATCTGAGTTTTCAGGGATCTGGGTTTTCAGGGACCTGGGTGTGCAGGGACCTGGCTGTGCAGGGATCTGGGTTTGCAGGGATCTGGGTTTGCAGAGATCTGGCTGTGCAGGGACCTGGCTGTGCAGCTGTCTCAGCAGCTCCCAGAGCCACCAGAAAGGCTCTGCTGATCCCACGGGATGGTCAGGATGGAAATTGAGAGCAGAGAGAGAGAGAAGGCTGAAAATGCAGGGAGAGATCCCATTTCACTGGAGAGAGGGAAAGTGCAAAATGCAGAGCCTGTACCTCCGGGAAAACCATGGCTACAGAGTAAAAGCTGCAGGAGGAGCAAGTTCTCACATTGCCCTGAAGCTTCAGAGAGAGAAGTTGGTGCTGAAGGATGGGGAGGAAGAGCAAAGAAGCACAGAAACACTCTAGGAGGTCACCTTGAACCTCACGCTCCTAGCTAGGGACAGCTTGTAATGCCCCCAAAATCAGAGGGTTGACCTGGATGTGCACCAGCTGAGGATGTGGCACAGGGCGTTTTACCTCATTTTCTCACAAGCACTGACCCAGCCAGGCCACTCAGGAAAAAACACTGAAAATAGACGGACTGAACAATTACTGGAAACATCAGCTCCTTCTGCCTGCAATACAGAGAATTAGCAGAGCTTTAACTGCACCAGCAGCTCTCAGAGGGCAGCAGTGAGAGCTGGCCAGGCAATTCCAGCAGTGAGCACACGTGGGGTGCCCACCACAGACCCACTGCTGAGGCCACACACGGGCAAGGCACAGGCGTTTGGTGAGCACCAGGCACCTCAAAACCTGCAGCCAGCCTGTCCCAGAGGTGACAGAGTTCGGGCAATAATGACAAGCCCTTGGCCAGCACGAGCCCCAGGACAGGCTGTACCCCAGGGAGCGGCGTCAGAGGCTGGCTGAGGCTCCAGAGGTCTGTGCTCTCACTCTGCCTCAGCAGCCCTTGTCTGCATCAACAGCACCCTGCTACCTGCTTATTTGTACTAACCCTGGTATTACTGGCCTGGCACTCCCAGGGCTGTATTTCTCATGTTTATTCAGTGTGGGAACACGAAGACTCTGGTTTTAGCACCACTGACCCAAACAGCAGCAACAGGGCACCCTTTTCCCCACCCCTTTTAAACCAGTGTAAGGGCTCAGCCATCACACCAACTCTTCCCTCTCTGCAGCCTCACCCAGGGCTGGAAACAGGGATTGCCACCACCCCAAAAGCTCCTGGGACAGCAGCAGCCAGAGGCACAAAGCAGCGTGTTCCTGGCCTCACGGATTCAGAGCTGGACGGGCACAAATGGTGTGGGATGGGCTCAGCCCTCAGCCTGGCCAGGGCAATTCCCAGAAGTTCCAAGACTTTACAGAGTCCTCCTAAACCTCTGCCCTTACAGATGAGAATTAAACCTGGGAGTCTTTTTCCATAGTTTCTAATTACCTCCAAAGAAACCAAGCGATGATTTGCCTGAGGGAAAAGGAGAGTTTGGCCAAGAGCGGGGATCGAGGGATTTGTTTTTAACTGCAGCCGTGGTCAGGAAATGGTCCTAGAGCTCATTTTCAGCTCCTCCCTCTTGATAACATCTCCCATATGCACGCAGTGGAAAAGAAACAGCCTTTGATACAGACACGGCAGGCTTTGATTCACCACGGGGCCGTTGGCAGCTATCACTTCAGCCCGGGATTGACACCAGCATCAGCTCCCTGGCCCCGTTTGACTCCCAGCTAAAGCCTTTCCAGCCCCGATGGGGGAAGTAACACCATTCCCAGCCCGTCCTGAAGGATTAATTGGCTATTTATGCAGCACTCCGAGGTGATGCCGCTGCTGCGGACAGGAACAATGAGGGCGGAAATTAGGAGCTCATTACTGCTGGGCTGAAAGTTTTCTTTCCATGTGCTACAGGACAACGTTTCACCCAGGATGCCCGGGTTGCAGGCAGCTAAAACTCTTAAAACTCCGCCGAATGAGGTCTCAAATGCGGCAGGGAATAAGCCTGTGCTACAGCTAATCATTGGTTCCCATCTCCAGCTCCTCTGAGCCTGGCTCTAAGGTCAAACCAAGCTTTTATCTTCTCCTGTATTTCAGTATGCTGAGGGGAAAAAAAATAATATTGGAGGAATAAATTAGCATGTGAAATGTAATTTAACTAATTAGCTCACTGGAGTGGAAAATATTTGCTAACCACTTTGAAGTCAGTCCGACTGCACTTATTAGGACATCAGAGAGGAGAAGGGAAGGAGGCAGAGATGGGGAGGCCGCCCAGGACAGGCTGCGGGGGCTGCAAGCAGGACAATGAGATGAGCTTTCCCATCGCTTTCCATCCTCACACGGCGCTGTGACCCTGAGTGGCACCGGCCTGGCGTGCCCTGGGTGCCCAGCCGGGTGGAGAAGGCAGGCAGGCAGGAGGGATGCGCGGGGAGCGGGCAGCAGCATCCCGGGCATGGCTCGCTGCTCCCTCCCAGCCCCGGCAGGGAGGGGATGTCGCCAATTGAGGTGACAAACAGAGAGCCATAAAGCTCCGTGTGTCAGGGAAGCTGCCTGAGATGCCACAAAAGGCCGTTGAGTCACTTGCGACAGCCTGCTCATTGATTTCCCCACCTTCCACGCACAGAAACTGCTGCTCTTTTATTAGCAAAGCTGTGGAAATCCCTCCCCATCACAGCAAAAGAGGCAATTTTGCAATTGCTGTGGCTGAGTTATGAAAGGGGGGATTGACAGCCCCACTGGAAGTGATCAAGGGAGGCAGAAATGAGAGCCTTGTGTGCCTGATACACAGCTCCACACTGAGGGAAACCTGGGGGGATGCTCACCCCCACCCACCCACTGAACCTGGGCATGAGCACCTGCCTGCTGCTGAAATGTGCCCCAAAGGAGACCCAGGCCATTGCTGGGGCACTGCAGTTTCCCTGGGAAACAGGAAAATGAGATGAGATCCCAACAGAGTTTGCTGCCCTGGGAGAAGAGACTTGACCCAGAGGTTCCAGTTTTTGTGAGGTGTCCCCAGCCTGGGCTTTGCCTTGCTCCTTTTTGAAGTCAAAGCCTTTCTCCCTGGGAATCCAGCCTGAACAAGGTCAGTGGTGTGCTCGGTGAATGTGTTTGCAGCAGGAGCAAAGCCCATTTTTCCAGCCAGGCCCTCCCACAGGGATGGCCCAGATGTGACTGACACAGACAGACAGAATCCTGCAGAAGAGCCCCAGGTAACGCAGCCCCCAAACTTTCCCCAACCTGCCTGTGTCATCTCCAAGAAGAAAGGAAATTAACGAGCCTGAAATAGAAATTAAAAGCCTGAAATAGAGGGGGAAATGCCAGCACTGCTCCCTCCCTGCTGCCCACGCAGACCGGGAAGCGCCGGCAGGAGATGAGCAGGGACCTGCGGGTGGGTGTGAGACTCCAAACCCTGGGGGAATGTTTCAGCTCGGAAAGAGGAGCTTCTCCATCACCCCACAGACAAAAACGCCACTCAGGATTTCCCTGCTGGGGAAATTCCCAGTCTGAGTTCTGCAGCAGATGGAGATCCCAGCGATGGGACCCGCTGTGGTCCTGCTTCCCAGGGATGGGAACTGAGCCTCAGAGCAGGGCCACGTGAGCATGGAGAGCAGAGCAGCCCCTGACCCAGCTCCTGCCAGACAGTGCCCACCCCTGGGGGTTTCACCCCACTCTACCCAATGCAGGAGAGGGCAGGGGGTGAAAGCACCAGTGAGCAAGGCTGGGAAATGTGAGCAAGGCTGGGAAATGTGAAAATGGGGATGCTGGAGACCCAGCCCCTGTGTGTCCCCCCTGGCAGTTGGAGTTTCCCAGGGAAGCCCTAACCTCTCCTGTCCTGCACTGATGCCCCAGCCATGACCTGAGCTCTGGGGACACCCTGATGTGCCAGTCATCACCCAGAGCCTCACTGCCAGGACTGGCTGTCACCCAGCAGCCTCCAGAGGGCTCGCAGGAATTGTTAAAAACCCAACCAACCAAATGAGAAAATAACCCAGCACCAACACACTGCACAGCCTCCTCAACAATTATTTCTATTTTCTGCTAAAAACCAGGAACAGGACAAGCAAGCAGAGGTCCCTGAGTGAGCCAGGCCAGGGCATTCCCCGTGCCTGGCCCCAGCTGATGCCCAGAGCAGGGAGGGAAGCAGGGAAGCCTCCACCTGTGTTGGGCAAACCCTGAGGATCCCCCTCGCTGCAGCAGGGAAGTCCAGCACCGTTTGCACTGCTGAGCGGCAATGGAGAGGCCCTGCCACAAACCTGGAGAAATCTGCTGCTTGGGAAGCGAGCTGAAGGAGAATAAAGCACCCAGGCACTGCTTCACCCGCTTCATCCCCCGCTCCCACCCTCCCTCCTTGCCAGGAATGCTGCAGGAGGCACCTGCCCACCCCGGCACACCCCAGCAGCTCCGCAGTGGCCGTCACAGGTATCCTCATTATCCTCATTAGTGCAGCAACACCGTGGATCCTGGCAAAGCCCCCCGGGCTGTTTCTAAAAATAGGAGGCTCCCTGCAAGTCCCTGTAGGGATACTCAGGATGCTGGGCATCCCAGCCCTGCAGGAAAGTGCTCCCTCCTCCCCTGGAACTGGGCTCGTTTATGTGCTCTCATTTCACCTCTTTAAACACACAGACAATGCTGAAGAGAAGGTAGCAGTGATTGTGACAGAACAGTTGGTGGCCATGGAGAAAATCCAGATTTAAGGCTCCTGCAGTGACACTACACGCCCTGAGCAAGAGATGGGCTTTCCCTGCTCCAAAAATCAAAGCAAGTTTGGCCTCAAATTTTAGCAGCACCTGGATCACAACCAAAACCCTCACACAGGTGGGACACTGACCACTCACCACCCACCTGCCCTAAAAAGCATCACCCCTGATTTGGGCTCTCCAGTAGCTTTATCCCAGGGTCCCTCATGCACAGCAGATTCGGGGGGTGTTTCTGCGAGGGGCAGAGCGAAGGTGGCAAGAGGAGCCCTCAGCAGGAATCCCCTGACCCACATTGGGAAGCCCAGCCTCCCTCAATGCTGCAATCGACACCAGTTTTTGCGTGGTGAACCAAACCCTGCAGCTGCAGCAGAGCGGGAGGGCAGGACCGCAGCGACAGTGACAGCGGGCAGGGCAGCCACCAAGGTGTGTGAAGGCAGAGCCAGGACACACAGCCGCCTCCACCCCAGGCCGGCAGGGCAAGGACACGCACAGCAAACACTCCCGAGCCACAGCACGGCTCCTACTCGGCGCAGAAAGGCTTCCCCTCCCTCCCAAACCCCTCCTCTCGTTTTGGTGCCCTGGCTCTGGCAAGCGCCACAGCCTCGGGACACTTGAGAGAGGAAACGGGTCACATCTGGAGGCGGTGCCAGCTCCTGGCACCGTCAACTTTGCCAGAAGTTCACCACCCCCGGCTGGTGCCGGGGTGGGGTCACAGCACCTCACTGCCCCTCGCGTGTCCCCTCCGTGTCCCCGAGCCGGCAGCTCCCTCGCCTTTTACTCACGTCGTCATCCTGCACGCTCAGGGGGATGTCCAACATGCACATCTGCACAGGCTGCACCAGAGCCTTCTGCACGTTGAACAAAGGTTTAGCCTCCATCTTCCCGGGGATGGAGGGGCTGCTCATCCTCCTCCCTCTCCTCTGCCGGGAGCAGCTCCAGCCCAGGCGGCGACACCGATCGGAGACCTCTCTCTCTCTCTTTTTCTCTCTCTCTCTCCCCCCGTCCAATTTTGTCAGCACATCTTGCCAACAGCTGCTGCTTCTTGCCGCTCCTACGAGCTCTTATTTCCTCCCTCGCGAATCAAAGAGCAGCGAGGAGCTGTGCCGGGGGCTGGGCGTGCGCGGCTGGGGAAGCAGCCCCGGCCAGCCTGCCCCGGCTCCCCGCCTGCCCCCCGCTTCTCCTTCCTCCGGGGCTGAGCTCGGCTCCGGCTCTGCTGGGCCCCGGGGAGCTGCCCAGCCTCATCCACATGCGAGGCACTCGCCGAGCCCTCGCATTGTCTCGGAGGAGCACAACAGGTCCTGCTGCTGGTGGGTTGTGGTTGCGATCACACCGCGTCTGCGGCACTCGCAGCCTTCCCCCCTGGCTGTTGTGACAGGCAAACAGGCAGAGCTGGAAGGATGAGAGGGTGTGAAACACACGGAGGATGAATGGTCGGAGATGGAGCCTCCCCCTTTCTTCTCCCGTCCCTGTTTTCCATTGTCAGAGGCAGGTTCAGCTCAACGCCTTCCTGTGCTCCAAGGACCACAGTGAGGCTTCAATAATTCACATCCACGGCGTGCTGGGGAGCCTTGTGGCACCGAGAATGCAGCATGGCACTGAGAGACCACCAGTGCTGCTGATCACTTCGTTCCTAGCACAATTGTGTGTGGATGGTTTTGCCCAGGTGAGCATTCCCAGCTGCCTTTCCCACCAGAGAACCTGTGAATCCCAACTGGAGCTTTGCTGAAGGAATCACGGCACAAAATTGGGTGTGAAAAGCACCTTCCTACAGAATTTTCACCAACAGCAGCAGTGGGGTGGGTGCCTCAACACGGAGCAACTGGTGTTGTCACCTGCAGACACATCACACGGATTTTACTGCTCTCACAAACAGGAGGGACCTGGGCCGAGCCCCTGAGCCACCACCTCACCCCAACAGCTGCAGAGGCCAGGCTCAGTGGCAGGGGTGACACCAGGGTGTCCCTTCCCAGCGAGGGCAGCAGGACAGAAACACTTTGGTGGGCCAGGGGAGACACTGGGGCCAGCCACACACCCAACAGAGGGACCAGGGAGAAACGCCAGTGAAAATCCCAGATGAACTGGAGTGATGTCCTCACACTGCCCTTCCTGCCGGGCCCAGCAGGGGTGATAAATGGGATGAGCAGACCCTGCTCTTCCTGGGTGCTTTGTGGGTCCCACTCCGAGGAGCCTTGCAGGGCAAAGGTCCGGGGCTGTGCAGCCTTTTCCCAGCTTTCCCAAACGCAGCCGCTGCCCGAGGCCACAAGGGCGGCTCGCAGCACGCCGGGGTGTGGGAGCGGAGCCCAGGAGCCCCGCTGAGCCAGGCATTCCTGCGGGCTTAGGTAAGCCGGGCTTGGCAGAGCCCCGCTCAGCGCTACGCCAGCTAAGCCGGGCTGACTCATCCGCGCAGCAGCCAGAGCCAAGAGCCGGGCTTCGAGGGGTCTCACACGCTCACGGACCCTCCGTGCCCCTCGCAGCTCCCAGCTGAGTCCCACACTCAGCTGGGAACTTCCCTTCCTGGGGGAAATGCAAGGATGAGGAAAGCAGCCCTCGCCTGCTGCAGGAATGGGAGCTAATGGGCAAGCCTGGAACAAGACCAAGTAGGGATAAACCCGCCATGAATTAAGTTTTAACTGGAAATTAGGCGGATTTTTCATCCGCCATATGGCTGAGATGAGCAGCAGCGAGGACAAGAAGGCAGCACTGCAGCAGCCCCAGGAATGGATTTGCAGGAGAGGAAAGAGGGGAGATCACAGCTGGAGCACGTGCACAAGGCAAAATTCCCAGGGCCATGCCCCAGCTGCTGACTGAAAGAATTTTGGCAAGTTTTTTCAGGGCAGAGAGGCAGTGCCCCAGCCCTGGAAACTCCCTGGCACAGGCAGTCTCTGTCCTGCTCCTTCTCCATTCCTTGGTGACTCAGTGCAAAGAGCATTCCCTCTGAGGACTGTCCCACATTTCACCAGCCCCAAACCCTGCCCTCAGCACAGGCAGTGCCCGCAGCTCAGCTTCCAGGAAAGGTGATTCAAGCTGTGCCTCAGCCCCAGCTCAGGTTACTCACCTGCCTGCAACAACTGGTCAGCAGAGCTCGGCTTTCCAACAACAGCTCTCCAGTAACAAGAGGGCTTGGTCAGCTGAGATTGCAGCTTCCAAACAGCCTGAGAAGGACACAGATTTCACACTCAAGTGCCAGAGTCTCCAAGGGCTACCATTCCCAGGAACTCATCCTGTTCAGCAGCTGAAGTGTACTGTGGGAACAGGAATCTCTGCAGAGGTGGTGTGGAGGTGCAGGAGCCCCATCACCTGCTGGTTCCCTGGTTTCTAGGGCTTCCCTGGACTTCCAGGGCTAGGGACAGACTCAGAAGCTGTCACACACCTCTGCCAGGGCTCAGTGTGCTCTGCTGGCCCACACAGCCCAGTGACCTCCCACCTGGCAGCCACAGAGATGCCAAAAGGGACAATCCTTCTGGGAAAGTGACAAACCACGCAGGCAGGCTGCAAAGGAAAGTAAAATTCCAAGTGCAGAGTCCCAGGAGGGACACCAGGCAGAGGAGCAGCAGCAGAGGTGGAGAGAAGAAGAGATGCTCCAGAGATCCATCCCAAACCAACAGGAACGGGACACGGTGGGTTGAGGGGACCTGGGAGCTGCTGAGCAGGGAATGCTTTGGTCAGAGGCAACCAGACAGGTGTTGTGGGCATTCACACAGCCCCAGAGATGGTGAGGAGCCTTCCCCTCCTGTGCTGGGGCCAGCTCATGCATGTCCACCCACCGGGGAACAGAGCTGTCCCTCACTAAACCAGCAGCGTGGCTCTGAACCCTTCCCACTGGCAGATCTGCAGCAGAAACACAAAACAAAACCCCACTGTCAAAGCAGCCCAGACAGGATGATCCCACGCAGATGTTTGAACGACAGCTTCATCCTCCTGCTCCCCCAGTCTGGCTGACGTGAGTGCAAACCCTGCTGGGATCCCAGATCTGCCAGCAGGAAACCTTCCCCGTGCAGGGAACACAGAGCAAACACCCCCAGGCTGCAGCCCCGCAGCAGCACGGGCCAGCCCTGCCCAGGGAAGGGGAAATCTTCTCTGGTGCTGCCTCTGGAGGACAGGGAAGCCCCAGCACTGATGTTTCCCTGTTTTATTTCGCTCCGGAGCTTTGTTGTGGCAGCTCCAGCTGAGCAGATAAAGCCCATCAGTGCTTAGCAACCATTACTGGGAAAATACAATTTTCCAGTAAGAGTCTTGGCAGGAACAGAGCAACTGCAGGGCAAATTCATTGCAATTCCCATGCTGGGTGCATCCTGCTCCCAGCCACTCTGCTGCTGCCCCGGGGAGAGAACGGCTCCTGCACTGGGATGTGCAGCCACTCCTCAAGGTCCAAACAGCCTCTGCCACCCTGCAAAAACATCACTTTGAGCACCCCACGACTGAACCTCTGCACAGGTGAATGCAGCTTTCAGGGACAAGCTCAGGCACAGGAGGATCTCAGCACCCAGCACCGCTGAACGTTTGGGATGCTCCAAAAACCAGTGACCAGCCTCTCCCATGGAGCTGGGCATTCCTACACCCAGTGACTCACAAAGGGAGACTGGCTCCAGTGCTTGATGTCAAGCATCAAAGACCTCCACAAAATGAAAGAAATTCCCCAGGAATGACAATGGTGAGTTTGTTTTTCAAAGGAAATTGCAACTCCGTGCTCAAACATCGCAGCATCCTGCACCAGAGCACGGTATTTGAGAGAAATGACACAAAACCTGCAGGTTTATTTTCACTGTGTGAGGCTGATAGAAAGGCAAAGGGGAAAGAAAGTGCCACGAGGAGTAAATGGCAAATGGAAAATCCCAACAGCTCTTCCCTTTTGGCACTTCTCAGTAATAGAAAGAGGAAATCTGGTTTCAAAACCACAGAAATCCCAACCAAACAGCATTTCTCTGGAGAAATGTGGTGTTTACAGAAAGCCTGTGGGTAGGTTTAGAGAGGCAGACATGGAGATGGAGCCTGGTGGGACTTCCAGGAGACCATGAGCAGGTAGGATACCTATTTCCCAGTGAAAATCAAAATCACCTTGAGGTCCAAGAGGGATTTCTAATAGGATATACACAACCTGTCTCCTCCCAAACTAGTTGTGGGAATAAATCCCTTTGATTTGAACCTTGTTTTTAGGCATTTCTTTGGAGAAGCCACTGTCATTTCCTCAAAGCCCCTCCTGAGAGCAGGCACAGCCCCTGCTGCACCTCACACCTCAGTCTGGCATTCAGCATCCTGAATGCATCCCCATGCTCCCCAGAATAGATACATATGCAAAATTAATCCACAATCAAGCCCGTGCAAAGCACGAGACAGCCTTTTAATAGTGCAGAGCAGCAATTACCAGCGTGGAGTGAAAGCCAACGAGCATTAAAGGCGGGGTGCGGGAAAACCAATCCACTTTCCTTGGGATTCCTCCACGCGTTTGCCACACACTTGAGGGATTTCCATCTCCACGCTGCCCTGGGGGCTGAGGGTGCACGCCGGGAGCCAGCGTGTCCCCGTGGGCAGGGGGACATCCCCTGCGGTGCCCGGGATGCAGCTGTGCCCGGCCGGTCTCCATGGAGACCGTCACCGCAGCAACGGGGACCCGCCGTGCTCCCGGGGCGGGAGGGGATGCGCGGGGACCGGGAGCACGGCTCCGGTGGGAGAGGGAGCAGCGGGAGCCCGCACACCTCCCGATCGGCGGGGGAAAGGGATCTGCTGCCCAGGCGCTGAGCCCGGTGCCCGAGGAGCCGGGAATGCCGAGCCCGGTGCCCGGGGAGCCGGGAATGCCCAGCTCGGTGCCATGAGAGCCAGGAATGCCGAGCCTGGTGGCATGAGAGCGGGGAATGCCGAGCCCGGTGCCCGGGGAGCCGGGAATGCCGAGCCTGGTGCGGGAATGCCAAGCCCGGTGCCCGGGGAGCCGGGAATGCCCAGCTCGGTGCCATGGGGAGCCGGGAATGCCAAATTCGGTGCCAGGGGAGTTGGGAATGCCGAGCCCGGTGCCAGGCGTGCCCTCTCACGGAGAGCACGGCGTGGGCACGGGGAGCGAGCCCTGCTCGGGGCTGCCATGGCAACAGCTCCAGGGGATTCCGCAGCCTCCCTCCCTCCCTCCCTCCCTCCCTCCCTCCCTCCCTCCCTCCCTCCCTCCCTCCCTCCCTCCCTCCCTCCCTCCCTCCCTCCCTCCCTCCCTCCCTCCCTCCCTCCCTCCCTCCCTCCCTCCCTCCCTCCCTCCCTCCCTCCCTCCCTCCCTCCCTTCCCGCGGAGCTGGGGACAGAGATCGGCGTGGGAACACCCCTGGGGATGCTCCAGGAGGGGATTCCTGCCCTTGCACCGCCGCACAGCCGTGCCAGGAGCGCTCACACGCAGGGTGGGGAAGGAGCCCGTGCCCCTGGGCAGACCCCCACTCCCTGCTGCCCCCGTTCCACCCCCGAGCGGGGGGAAGGAGGAGGACGGGGCCACACAGCTCCCTGCAGTGCACGGCAGCTCCCGCCGCCCTTCCCGGCGATGGGGGGAAGGATGGTTTCGCCCCAGGATGGTTTCCCACCCGACTGAGCCCTCCCAGTGACACTCCGGGGTGTCCCCACCCCACCTGCACCACAGGGGAGAGCCGGGCGTGGCTCTGCCGCCGGGAAATCCCTGGCACGGGGCCCCCAGCTGCCTGGATTGCCGGGCTGGCTGTGCCCCTGCACGCTGCCCCTCTTGCCAGGCTGGGCACACACCCCAGCCCTTGCTCCTGGCACTGCGGGACAAGGCACACGCTGCCACATGTCCCCTGCAGCTCCAAACCTAAGGAGAAGCCTCATTTCCCCAAGCTCCTGCTGGCAGGGGAGCTGCAGCACAGGCAGCCTGGGGGCAGGAATAAGCTCCCAAATGCCAGCACATGCTGTCCCCTCCAGGGCCAGCGCTGGGCACTGGCCTTGCAGGGACCAGGCGGGCACAGCACAGGTGACAGCAAGGCTCAGCTGTGCCCGCACCAGCCCAGCAGCAGGACCAGCTGCAAATATCTTTGGTGGAGAAGAGAAAGATGCCAGGGGGAACCAGCTGGGGGTATCAGCGGGGCAGGACATGGTCACCCGTGGTGATTTTTCCATTTTGGGATGCTCCAAAAACTAGTGACCAACCTCTCCCATGAAGCTGGGCACTCCTGGCACCCAGTGACTCACAAAGGGAGACTGGCTCCAGTGCTTGATGTCAAGCATCAAAGACCTCCACAAAATGAAAGAAATTCCCCAGCAATGACAGCAGGCCAGAGCAGCAGCTGCCTGTGGCAGGACCAGGCTGGCAGCAAGGCCAGGGCACCTCTCTGGGCACAGGCCTGCAGGCAGCCAGATGTTTGCCAGATGTGGGGCATCCACTGATTCACCCACTTGGCCGAGTGCTGGGCAGGGCTGCTCCCTTCAGCACATTCTCCAGGGCTGAGCTGGAGCTGAAATAACCCAGAGGGGGGATTCCAGCCTCCCCAGCCCTGGAGCTCGCTCTGAGGGTGCTGCTCAGCCCAGCCCAGCTCCTGACGTGCTGTAACCACACCAGAGGTTATCTGCAGATCCACGCCGTGCTGCCTGGCACACGGCAAGCCCCGGGCTCCAGAGATAACAGACACGGCTTTGGCAGCCTGCAGCTTTCCAGCCCTGCACCCTGAGCCTCCCGACCCTCCCTCTTCACCCCGTTCTGCAGCCCCCAGGGATTAAGGAATTCTCCACCACGTGCAGCCCCCTCTCTGGCACAGCCAAAGGATGGGAAACACTCTCTGCACGGCCAGATTCCTGGAGCGGGTGGATTTTTCTGGAAGTTTCCCTGCTGCTCCCCCACCCTCCCGCCGGGACAGCAAAGGTTCCAGTGGCTCTCCTGGCTGTGCAGAGCTCTCCCTGCTGGGTCAGACCGGAGAGAGGCATTCCAGCCTGGAATCCCCTGCGGGAGGGCAGGGACAGGGCAGGGCGGGACCGAGCAGAGCCCGAGGCTCTCAGCCCTGGTGCAGACAGCCCAGAGAGCACAAAGGAGCTTCCCTGACCTCCCGGGGGCTGGGGGCTTTTCCAGTGCTGCCCTGTGCAGTGAAAGGTGCAGCCCACCAGGGAGGGGCTGGAGCTGGCTGCGTGCTGGGGACACCCCAGAAATTCCTGAATGAGCCCATCCTGCCGAGCTGCTGATGTTTGCTGGCAGCAGAGAGGAGGGCAAAGCCCCCCCAGGCGCCACAGAGCAGCACCTGCTCTCAGCTTTCAGGCCAAGCCATGGTTTTTGACTGGAGAAAGGGAAAATTGCTGATTCCAGGGATTCCTGTGCACCAGCCCAGCAGCAGGGATGGGAGCAGGGGACATCCAGCACTTTGGGACAACCAGGGGTGGCAGCAGGATCCTCAGTGGGATCCCAGGCACTGCCCCAGCTGCATCCTTGCAGCTGGCATGAATGGACTGAGAGCAGCCTCTGCACTTCAGAGAATCCCAAACTGGATGGGACCCACGAGGATCATCAATTCAAACTCCTGGCCCTGCCCAGGACACCCCAAGAACCCCACCCTGTGCCTGGGAGCAGTGTCCAAGCACTCCTGGAGCTCTGGGGCTGTGCCCATTCCCTGGGGAGCCTGGGCAGTGCCCAGGGGGAAGAACCTTCCCCTGATGTCCAACCTAAATCTTCTCAACCCAGCTCCAGCAGAGCAGAACTCAGGGTCTCCTTTTCTCCAGCCAAAAAGCCAAGTGCCCTCAGCCACTCCTCAGATGGCCCCATGGAGCCTTCACCATTTTCTTTGGAAAATGCTTTAGCTCCACAGATATCTCCACAGATATCTCCACGAGCTCTCTCTCCAGGGATGAAAAGCATCCCCCACAGTAATTGGGAAGGGGTATGACTGGGTGCTGAAAACAGAACTGAGGTACAATTACACCAGGAATCTGCATCTTTATACACAGGGTGATAGGGAGTGATATCTGAAGTTTTCTTTGTTTTGTTCAAGCCAAAAATGCCGAATCCGATGCAAAAATCCATTTTTACAGAAGAAAGGATTTCCAATTCTTGGCGTTCAAAGCATGCCTCAAGAAGGAATTTTTTCCAAACACTTTCCAGTAGCTCTACATCCTTTTTTCCTTATTTCCAGCAGTGTGGGGGGCAGCACAGAGGGGGCAGCTCGTCCCCTTTCAGCAGCCCTGGCCACACAGCCCTGCTGGGCTGGGCTGGAACTGGGATGAGGCTCATTCCCAGGGGCCCTCCATTGATTTCCGTTGCCTGACGACAGGAAAGCTTTATAATCCTATTAACTAAACACCCTTCCAAAGGGGACTTGTGTAAGCAGTCACAGCCACCCAGCCCCAGCAAATGCCCCAAAAATGCCCCAAAAGCTGGGCTGTGACACCCAGAGTGGCCAGGGAGGGGTCAGTGGTGGCCAGCACAGGGAAAATTTGGATGTCACCACCAAACACGAGCTCTGGCTGCAGGCCACTGAGCCACAGACTTTGCACAGGGACATGGTGCCCACACAGGCAAATTCACAGGAGCTGGCCCCTGAAACACTGACAAATCTCACTGCACCTGGTCCTCCTTGTGGGTGTCTGACAGCAAAAGATACACAGCTTGGCCCAAAATATATCAACATTCCGGGGGAGAAGGGAATTTCCTTGCTGCTTTCTAAGGAGAAAGGATACATTTAACTGTATTTGTAAAAGGTTTCAGGAGTGCAGCCCTCCCCTCCCAGTCAGCATGGACAGTGCGGGGGAAAAGCCATGAATCCAGCACGCAGGGGGTGTAAAATCCCAATTTCTGTGGCAGTCCCAGGTACCCAGAGCCATGTGGGTGGGAGAAGCTGCCAGGCTGTGCTGAGCTCCGGGGAAACGCAGGGACAGGGATGGAGCAGGGACAGGGACAGGGACAGGGACAGGGACAGGGACAGGGACAGGGACAGGGACAGGGACAGGGGATGGAGCAGGGATGGGGACAGGGATGGAGCAGGGACAGAGACAGGGACAGGGATGGAGCAGGAACAGGGATGCAGCAGGGACAGGGATGGAGCAGCCATGGGGACAGGGATGGAGCAGGGACAGAGACAGGGATGGAGCAGGGACAGAGATGGAGCAGGGACAGGGACAGGGATGGAGCAGGGACAGTGATGGAGCAGGGACAGGGACAGGGATGGAGCAGGGACAGGGATGGAGCAGGGACAGGGACAGTGACAGGGACAGGGATGGAACAGTCATAGGGATAGGGACAGGGATGGAGCAGGGACAGGAACAGGGACAGGGACAGGGACAGGGATGGAGCAGCCGCGGGGACAGGGATGGAGCAGTCTCAGGGACAGGGACAGGGATGGAGCAGGGACAGGGATGGAGCAGCCGCGGGGACAGGGATGGAGCAGTCTCACGGACAAGGACAGGGATGGAGCAGCCGCAGCTCCCCCAGCTGTCACACCAGGGGTGGGCGCCTGCCCGTGCCCCACCCCGCTGGAATCCCTGCGGGATCCTGGCAGGAGGAGGGACACAAAGGCGTTTCCAGCGGCAGAAGCGCTCCTTCCCCGGCTGGGGGAGCGTTTATCAGCCTGCCTGTGCCTCCGGCTGCTCGCACAGCACTGCCAAGGGCCGGGGCTGCTGTTGGCCCTGACGGGCACAGGGTGGGCTCTCTGTCAGGGGACGTGATGCCACAGCACCACCAGCAGTGCCAGGCACGCAGGGACAGCACGGGAGGCTGGGCATGGTCTCCTGAACCACCCCTGCCTCCTTTTGGGCTTATCCCAGCGGGGTAAAATCAGGGACACGGAGGACAGTGTCCAATCCAACCCTGGGCACGGGCTCTGCCTTCCAACCCCCCCAAAAGGCACAGGGCTTGCACCAGCCTCGTTATTTTGGTGGCACTGAGGACAGCACAGGCACCAGCAGAGCCTTCCTGTCACCATGGAAATGCTGAACGGGAGGGTTTGAAGCCTGCTGGGACTTTCAACCTCTCAGCCAAGAAAAACAGGGCCCTTAAACATCCACAAGCCCTCGTTTGTACGAGGGGAAGATTTGTGCTGCCTTTGGCCTGCTGGTCATGGGGCAGAAAATGTGGGACTTCCCCCAGGGTAAAAACCTCATGGGCTGAGATAAGAACAGTTTAATTATTGAAATACAGTAATAATGATAATAATGAAAAAGAAAGGACGCCCAGCCCTGCTCCTCCAGCCTCCACACGGGCAGAGCCCAACCCCTGCCCTGGGCCATGGCTGTGACCCTGTTCCTTCAGTTTAGGGCCATGGCTGTGCTCCTGTTCCATCAATTCAGGGCCATAGCTGTGCTCCTGTTCCTTTAATTCTGGACCATGGTTGTGTCCCTGTTCCATCAATTCAGGGCCATGGCTGTGTCACTGTTCCATCAGTTCAGGACCATGGCTGTGTCCCTGTTCTCTGTCATTCAGGATATGGCTGTGTCCCTGTTCCTTCAATTCAGGACATGGCTGTGCTCCTTTCCCTGTCATTCAGGACATGGTTGTGTCCCTGTTCTCTGTCATTCAGGACATGGCTGTGCTCCTTTCCCTGTCATTCAGGACATGGTTGTGTCCCTGTTCTCTGTCATTCAGGACATGGCTGTGCTCCTTTCCCTGTCACTCAGCACATGCAGCAGTGCCCAGGTGTGGCCAGGCTGTTCCTGCCTGCCCTGGACTTTGCCACCCCACCCTGGCTGCCCGTTGTGATTCACCCCAGGGGTGTCACACCCCCGGGGGAGGGTGAAGAGCTGTGTGACACTGCCGAGAGGGACGGGCAGGAAACACTCGGTGGGAAATCCGCTGCGGGATGGAGCCGGCGGGGCCAGAGGAGCGGCTGCCGGGGATTTCAAAGGGATTGCTCCTGGCTGTGCTGAGGGATGACCTCGACCTCCCCGCTCCGTGCCGAGGGCTCGCACGGAGCCGGCCGGAGCTCCTCCAGTGCTTGGCAGGGTTTGCTTCCTGCCGCCAGCCCCGGCAGGGTGTTTATGGCAGGGGAGTGGGAAACGGAGTGGGACTGCACGGAAAAGGAAAGATAAAAAGGGGCAGCGGAAGCCCCGAGAAGCCCATGAGGCAGAGCCGGGTGTTATCAGCCCAGGGAGAGCAGGCTCACACGGCCACATCCTGAATCCCAGCACAGCATCGCCCCCAGGCTGTGCCAGCGCCCTGCACGTCCCCTCCAGGCTGCCTGGAGTGCTCCTGCAGTGATCCCCCCTCGGAACACGGCAATGTCTGCAGCACACCTCGCTCAGCTTCTCCCCTCCTCCCTTTCTCTTCCAGACCCTACAGGGAAGTGTGGGGCTGCCTTGCCATCCCACAGCTCTGCCACCACATCTAAAGCTTCTGATTTTCTCCTGGTGCCCCACAGGGCAGCACAGAACAGGAATGGCTTCTCCACCCTCTGTGACCCATCAGGCCCCCACTGCACCCCTTCCTTCTCCCCAGACCCTTCACCCTGCTTCCCCTTTCCCCCATCTTTGGACCCCCTCTCCAGGCAGGGGGGTGGAGAACATGAATTCCATTTCCAGGGAGCATGAGGCTCGGCAGGGACAGGAGCCCTCAGGGCACAGCAAACCCGGGAGCACGGGGGGGGGCTGTAAATCCGTGCGGAGGATGAACTCCCGCTGCACCGCAGGGCCCGAGGGAGCGGAATCTCCGTGATCCCGCAGCCCCGAGCCGCCTTTGGCAGCAGCTGATGGCTCCAAACGCCGCCTCTGACCCGCGGCCAGGGCTGCAGAGCCGGGATGTCAGCGACAATCCGCGGAGACACCCTCGGTGCCCTGGGAGCCGAAAGGTCCCCAGGAAACCCAGCCAGTCAAACACGCAGATCCTCGAGGAAAACAGGCGGCTGAGCCCCAGGGCAGGTCACGCCGGCCGGGCTCGGGCGATCCCGCCGGGAAAAGCTGTCAACATCTGCAGCTCCGCCAGCGCATCCCGGGCGGGGAGGGATGGATTGCGTGTGGGAGCACCCAAAGAGCTGGCAGCAGCTGCCACAGCCCCCCTGACCGCCAGGGCTGTGCCAGCCCAGCCGCAGCGCCCCGGGCACGGGCTTGGCGCTCCTGATGTGACACCGGCGGCGCGGATGCGACAGCGACACGGGCAGCCGTGCCTGGCGGCCCCGGGGAAAGGTCAGGGCCGGGTCCCTGCTGCCCACGGAGTGCTGGGGGACAGCTGGGGCAGCTCCCAGGCACGAACGGGAGCGGGGGATCGGGGATTTATTTTCATGGGAAGGACGCGGTGATTGTCGCGGCCTTGCTGGGGTCTCCCACGGCTGTTCCCTCCTCCGTGTCCTTCGCGCTCTGCAGTCTCTAGATGCTCTCCAGCATGCTCTCTGCGCTGCTCTGCCTCTCATCCTGCTGCCCTGTGCTCTCCGTGCCAGCAGAGCCCCCCCAGCTGCGGCGGCGGGGCTGGAGATGGGCGAGGATGGAGCTGCCTCCACCTCGGCTCCTCCAGGGCGGGCAGTGCCCGCACACCGAGCTCTGCTCGTCACAGCCCAGCCCAGCTTGGCGTGCTGGGCTTTCCCAGGGAGCCGGTGCTGGCTCCGAGCCCGCTCCCATCACCGCTGACCCTTCCCAGCGCTGAACCCACGGCAATAACTCATCGGGAAAACAACAGTGCCATCTGCTGCACGGCCCCGCCGGGCTCCGGGCAGCCCTGGCCGGCCCACGCAGGGTCACACAGCCTGGCAGTGCCACCGGGCACAACACAGCGCCAGGCAGCGCCATCAGCAGGGAAGGCGGCCCCACAGCTGTCCTGGCATCAGCCACAGCTGGATGGGCTCTGGTTGGCACAGGAAGCACAGGGCAGCAGGATGAGAGGCAGAGCAGAACGTGCACATCTAGTGACTGCAGAGTGTGAACGGGCTCCCCTGGCAAAAGCAGGCAAAACATCTTCTCTATCAGCCCCTGGAGCTGAGACCCACCTTCCATCCTCTCCACAGGCAAGGGGAGGGGAAGGGGGAAGCAGCCCCTAACACTCACCAAGCCCTGGTGAGCTCCTTCACACCACCCTGAGCATCTCCTTTGGGGAGAAGTCCCAGATCCTGGCACTAGGCACCACGCACTCCCCCAGCTGAGCTGTGTCACCCCGATATCCCAGGGAAACTCCAGGTGGTGGGGACACCCGGGAGGGCAGGGTCAGCCTGGGGGAGCTGGCAGCAGCTCCCCTGCCCCTCCAGGCTCAGCCCCTGCGTGCAGTTTCCAGCTAACCAGCCCTGCCCCACGAGTGGTGGCAGCTTGGTGGCAGCTTGGTGGCAGGTGAAGCAGTTTCCCTGCACACACTGCCTGGAAAGCGTGCTGGCATCCTCCTCAGATGGGTTGCTATAGCAATGGGAAAGGTATCAGAAGCAAAATCCATCCTGATGGATAGTGCAGATTGCTCTGGACATCACCACCTGAGACAGAAGCCCTGACTGCCCTGATCAGGTCCAGCAGTCAGGCACCATTTAGGGAATGACAGAGTGAAAACACTACGAGGAGATGAAAACCACAACCCCAAAGACGCCCAGAATAACCACAGCCCTGAAAATCCCCTCATTTCTTCACTGAGCAACCTGGCTCAGAGATAACCCACTGCACGGAGCTAGGGGATGTCAGAGCCATCATTACAACATCCCAGAGATTTATTCCGGAGCCTGCAGCAGTCGCTGCATCCTCTGCTCATGCCCGATGAGCCCAGGCACACAGACCCGGGCGTGAGTGGGAGCTCCAGATGGAGCGGCTGAGCCGTGCCGAGGAGGGGACTTTGCATCTCTCCACCTGCTGCCTCCCAGCCCCTGCTGCCAGCTGGACCCTCCCTGGCTGTCACTTGTTGCCAGCTCGCCCCGCTGCCCCTGCAGAGCAGCTCCAGGAGCTCGCTCCGAGCCGCTGGAGCCGCTTCAGACGCTGGGGGCAGATGAAAGGGGAGACACGAGCGAGGGCAGCTCCCGCCGAGCTGAGCTCCCCGCGCTCGCCGCCTCCTGCCCCAGCCAGCCCGAGGCTGCTCATCCACCATCTGCTCCCTCCTGCCGCCCACACGGCCAGACAGGGACACGGGGGTGAGCCTGCAGCCCTGCCTGGTTCAGGATGGAAGCCTCCTTCCGAGCCAGCTCAAGAGCAGGTTTCCCTTTCAAAGGCTGAAATTCACCCTTGCACGTGAACCTTGGCTTTCACATGTCGGGACACCTGGAACAACACACCTGCAGCACTGAGAGATGAAAAAAACCTCCTTGTTTGCTCAGCTTATTTACTCTGCGACACTCAGTTTTACCAGTTGTTTGTGTGGGTCTTTCCCTTAGCAACCAGGGAGAGGAACATTTACAAGGCATGAAAAATGTAGCTGTGCAGCCCTCAGAACTGGCAGGGTGAGGCTGCGGGTGCAGCTGGAAATTCCTCTTAACTGGTAGCCACAAACAACGGGACCTCAAGGAATTGCACCCCTTAAAAGGCAGAGTGGCTCATCCCCTTGAGCAGGAGGAACCAGGACTTTAAACCTCTGCTCTCCACCCACGCAGGATGCTGGGCTTGGAACAAATATCTCTACATGGCTCAGTTTACCCATATAAAATATACCTATAAATACATATATAAAATGGGGTGAGCATAAAAACGTGACAGGAAGACTAAAGCTGAGAGCTTAATGCAAAACATTCTGTAGGATGCCACATGCATTCCCCAACATGGGAAGCTGAGCTCCTCTGGACATCTTTTTCCAGACAGCCTTACACCTTTAATCTTCTGGATCTCCCAGCAAGATCAATCTTCCCACTCCATAATGACAGAAAACTCTTGTTCTTGACCCTAGGCAGGGCCAGGACCCAAACTCCAGTATTTTGGCTGCCAATCCCCTTTTCCAAAGGGACGAGCCACCATCCAGCACACACCGGTGTGGCACTAGGGCCTGGCTCACACACGTGCCCCCAAGAGAGTTAATTCAGCTTTTAATTGGGCTGGACCAAGGTGAGTGAAGCCCAGACCAAGGAGATCCACAGAGTGCAGGAGGCAGCTCTGGAATGCACATTTTCCAGCCCCAAAATGGATCCCAGCCCACTTCTCCAGCACAGCATCAGCCCTTCCCTTTATTCATTCCTGGTCTCCAAGGAGCCATTGCTGCCCACTTACATTCCCAGCACCCCCCAAGGGCAGCAGGGATGGGATCAAACATCAGAAGAAGAAGAGAAAGCAAAAATGAGAGGAGCATCAGGACCAAACCTAGAGCCATGCTCTGGTGCCACCCCCAAATTTCATACCTTGGCTTCACCCTCCCCTAACCCAAAGCACCAGGGGGGTTGGGAGTGCAGAGCTGTAGCCCACCTCGGCTGGATTTAGCTTTTTTAGCCTCATAAACATACCAGGCAGAGACAGGGGACCTGCTGGTGCCCCTTGGCCTGAGCGGTGCCAGGGGAGCCGGCCCTGGCTCGGCGGGCAGCAGCGCCAGCCTGGCAGCAGCATCGCAGCACGGCGCTGCTGCAGCATCGCGGCGCCCTCCGAGCCTGTCCCAAACCTGTCCCTTCCCCTCCCCATCCGCCAGCTCCTCTTCTCCCAGCCGCATTAAACATCGTACAAACAGAAAGCGAAAAAAAAATCAAGGAAAAAACACCGAAAAACAGACTTCCCCCCCGCTCCCTCGGCAAAGCTCCTCCGCTGCACACCGGGGCTGCTGGCACGTCCAGTGACCCCGGCCCCAGGAGGCAGCAAGGCACGGCCACCTGCAGCTACAGAGCCCCCCGGCTCCTCACCCTCATCAATCCCCCGCGGACACCGCCCCGAGCCCCGTCTGAGAGCCGGGACCGAGCCCGGGGACAGCCCGGAGGGCCAGAAGCGGCTCCCGGCGCACTCACCTGGCTGTCGATCATCATCGTGCCCCGCTCATAGCCCCGCGGCCGCGCCGAGAGCCGCTGGCCCCGCTGCGGGGCCGGGGCCGCGCTCAGGGCCGGGGGCGATGCTGCGAGCCGCCCATGGGCCCCGCCGGCCCCGCCAGCGCCGAGCGCCCAGCGCCGAGCGCGGCCGAGAGCGGAGAGCGGCGGGGGCGGAGCGGGGCGGGCGCCGGTACCGGCGGGGAGGCAGGGACGGAGGGACGGAGGGACGGAGGGAGGGAGGGAGGGACGGAGGGAGGGGACGGCTCCGGCTCCGCCCGGCCCCGGCAGAGGGGCTGCTCCGCACGGACACCGCTCCGGGGGTACCGGGGCGATGCTTGGCGTTTTTGGGGTGTTTTTCCCCCGGAGCGGGAGGCACCGGGCGGACCCCGGCGGGGAGAGGGGAGAAGAACTTGGGGAGTGGTCGAGAGAGACCCCCGGGACCCCACGGGCTGTCCGGCTCTGGAGGAGAGACCCGGGTAGCCAGGGCACCCCACGCTCCTCTCCGGAGCCCGGCACAGAAATGGGGTGCGGGGGGACCCCCGGGCAGCGCTGCGGGAGCCAGCGGGGTTTCCCTGGAAACAGCTCCGGTCCCCATCGTTTGTCATGAGGAGGCCGATGCCATGAGCCATTCCACGGGGAGAAGGAGCCGGGAGAAGGCTGCAGTCCATGGCCGAGCGCTCCCAGGCGCTGCGGGGCTGCTCCTGGGCACAACACCCCGTGCTGGCCCCAGCAGCCATCCCCGATTTCTGCAGGGGGTGAGCGACAAGGCACAGCCCGCAGCACCTGCCCGTGCCGCTCCTCCGTGGCTCGGGGCCAGCTGAACCAGCAGCTCTGGCCGGGGAGCGCAGCCAGGAAAGGAAAAGGTGCTGCCAGGGCTCTGCCCCTGGCGCTGGATGCTGCTACAGAGCGACATCTTTCTAATTATAGTAACGGTGTCAGTGAGAAACGCGGCGAGAAAAACACGCACGCCAAAAGGTCTAGAGCTGTGTGATTTGCTGCTGGCAAAACTCGCCAAAAACCACACCGGAATGAAGCGCTTTTTAAATGTAATTTGTACTCATCTGGCTTGCTTTAAATCGGCTGGAGGTTCAGCAGGGGAGCAGGGGGATGATGTGGGCATACAAGCAGAGGAGATTTGTGGTTGAAACTGCCTCTTTACTCCTAAGGCTTTACACTAGTTTTACACAAAACAGCGACATTTGGTGGATCTATGTTTCAGCTAAATATAGCACAGGAAAAGTCACGTCAGTACAGCAACACTCGTGGGGAAAGGAGGGAGTCTGGTGGGCAGGCAGACACTCAAATGTCACTCCTCAGATGGGTTTTTCTAGTGATGCTTCCCTAAAACATTTGATTGTGTGGAGCAGAACTCCAGGGCTGGGGATTTACCGTTGGATTTTACAACCCAACCCACTCCTGTAACTCCTTCTCCTGTTCCTGCTGTCCCCAGAACAGCCTGTCACTGTCACTGTTTCTGTCACTGTCACTCCACCTGGAGAGCAGCTGTAGCTCTGTGTGTGTCACCCCCGGGGTCCCACGGGGACTTGCTGGGGCAGGAGGTGAAGCAGAGCAGGTGGGATTGAAGTGAGAAAATAATAACCTTGGTGCTAGGAGCTGCCCTTCGAGATCAGAGCAAATCCCCGCTGAGTGCAAACACAGAGCAAGAGACAGAGAGTCCCTCCCTCAAAAAGCTGAACAGGGGAGGTGACAAAGGGCAGGGGAGTGAGGCCAGCAGCCTGGCAGGGAGCTCCCAGCCTTCCTTGCCACCACCAGCTGCACGAAGGCAGCCGGATGCACGTGGCTTTTGCACAAGCTGGTTTTGTGCAGGGAGTGTGTGACTGATGTTCTTACCCCCTCTGCTCAAAGATCATCTCATTTCCGTGCCCCACAGGCACAGATCTCACCCACAGAGAGTTTGAGTAAGCCAGTCCTTTCATGAATGCTTCCGTGTGGTACAAAACGACATTTCTGGTCAAAACTGTCAGGGAACATCACCTGTGGGAGGGTTATGGGAAATCCAAACCAGAGAGGAAAATAATCCTAATCTGGCTAAGTGGAAATGATTCTTGTGTTATCAGTGGGGAGAATGAGAGGATCAGAGCCTGGCCCCACCTCAGATCATATCCAGTGCTGGAAATTTCTGTTTCACATCACACAGAGAAATTTGCCCTTTGGGGGTGGATGCACTGGGCAAGACAGCAGCAGGGAGAAGGAAAGAAACAGCCTGTCAGATGAGTGCTTAAATTAGAGGGACTATGAATGATGAGTCTGTTCCAGCCGAGCAGAAAGGGATGGAAGGAAAAAGGGGCCCTTGGGAAGGCAACAAGCTGCTGCTCTGAGGCTGGGTCAAGGGCTTGAGTGGGAAATACCTTGAGAGCACAACCACATCCCCAGGCAGTGGGGTTTATTTACACGTGGTTGCTCAGTTTTCATGCAGTCCCCTGCATTTCTAAGTCCAAATTCCTTTGGCACAAGAACACGTAAGACAACGTTGTCCCCCATGAGAGTGGCACTGTGCTGCCTGCCTACCACGTGCCTCAGTTTCCCCACTGGGTGTGGGTGGGGAATGCACATCAGAAAACAGGTGCTGGGGAAGCTCCCACCGTGCACACAAGCCTCAGGCTGCACAATGCAAACTGGGAGAAGGAAAGCTGGCTGCTGCTGCTGGGGGAAGGGGATTAATCAGCAGGGGATGACAACAGAAGTCCAGCCTTTCATTAATTACAGCAGGGCACGAGCTGATTCAGGGAGCATCTCCCACACGGCGCTGTGGGGGTTTTTTTCTGCAGACATTCTCCTCTCCCTGGAGGCACCAGGAGTTGGTAGGTACTGCTTCAAACCACAGCCCCGTGGAGCAGAACTGTGTCACACAACACAAGCCATTCCCCTGGGGAGAAGCTGCAGGCCTGCCAGGAAAATAAACACGTTTGGCACAGCACAAGGCAGGCCATTATGGTGTCAATCAGAGGGCTGAGGATTCAGCCAAAAGGCAGCTCGGATGCAGGGCTCAGACCAAGCCCTTCACAATTTGTCCAAAACAGGTACCCCAGAAACACAGACCACCCTCTATCACCCATCATCTGTGCTGCAGAGCTTCCTCTCACAGAGGATTTATGAGTGTCTGCACAGAAACCCAATAATTAACGTGGCAGGATGAAGCCCTATGGCTGCAAACCCAGAGCAATTTCCAGCAGAATTAAGGCATGAGGGGAATTGGCCATTGCTACAGCTGATCTATAGATTTGTGGCTGCTATGGAACTTCACGTTTTTCTTGGAATCTGAGTAGTTTTCTATGAGGTCTAGCCCAGCCCAGCCACGCACTGACACCAGGAGATAAAATTATCTGGCTTGAATGGACAGCTCCTTCTGGCTGGTAAAGAATCCATATGCATATATGTATAATTAGCATAATGAGAACCCAGTTTCAGCATGGCCTTGAGGCCCTAACTCATTTAACAAATAAGAAACAGACAGTATTAATCCTGGGCTGGTTGGAAATGTATCTTTCTGGAAATATTTGGATGAGTATTTTTCCTCACCATTTTGGCTTAGCTGAGGTGCCTGGTTACCCAACATACATGGCAGGGGTTTCAGTTCTGGTTTAGTTTATGTAAAGGGGCATCTTCCTCCTGCACCACATCACTAAGAACAGTTTGGAGAAAATATAATAAAGACCCTTTGCTGGATTAAGCACAAATCAGCCAACCCAGCTGCCACTGGGGCTTTGGGGCTGGAGGTATTTCAGGTACCTTATCTGTATTATGGGTCCGTGAAAGCTTTTCTAATTAGTCTTCTGGAAGATGAAATGCCTGCGATGACAGTGGCAAGTGCCATTTCCAGCCTGCTCACAGGACTGAAACGGCTCGTTAAGTCATCTGCAATCAGTGGTGGGGCCCTAAAGCTTTGCATACTTGATTCACTGCCATACAGCAATTTTCTCATGTGAAGAGAAGCAGGAACAGTCAGGCACCTCTTCCCTATTTTCCCTCTCTCTGCCAAATTAGCTTTTTTTAAACTACATTTTATTTTTTAGCTTTTTTTCCCCCCCTAAACTGTTCCCTTAGAAACAGCTCACCCTTTCACCCTGCTCCTCCTCTCCCTGGTTCCTGCAGCTCCCGTGGCCTCTCCCTGCTCCCCCTGAGAGAACATGCTCAGCCCTTCTGCAGCACGGGGAGATGATGTTGATGGCAGCCCTGCTGTGACAAGGGAGGTGGCACAGGCACCCCGGTGTGCCCTCAGCTGCTGGGACTCCCCCGAGGGACCTGCCAGGCTCTAAACGCCTGGTTCAGCTCCTCAGCACACCCAAGGAGAGGAAATGTTAACCCCAGCCCACTTCCAGCTCCACGCTGAACTCCCAGCTCCTCCAGAGCATTTCATGATGGAATGAAATCATCCTGTTTGCTGGAAAGGCATCAGCTCGTGCTGTCAGCTCCAGAGGCTCCTCGCCAATTTATTTCACAGAGCTCAGAAAAATTGGAAAGGGTTGAAGCAATGGAGAGGAACATGAACATCTCCAAACCAGATTTTCTGTGTTGGAAAAGATTACATGATCCACAGAGACATGTGACCCAGGGAAAAGGTTCAGAGCACATCTGTGATTGAAATAAACCTGAAGAAGTTCAGCCTGCTCTGAGCTGTGCCAGTTCTGTCTAAACTTGGGTCTCCAAAGCACGGACTGGAATTTGGGAGATAACTGCTAGATGAGTTCACGCTGTTTGTCCTGTCAGACCAGGGCTCTTACTGGCAATGCCTGGCACCAGCTCTCTGCTGAGAATGTCCAAGAAATCCTGCTGCACACCAGGCACGGACAACGAGCTCTGAGTGCAAGTTTCCTCCTGATTCTGACAAAAGGCATTAGTTTAAATCACAATTCAGGAAAATTTATTGCCCTGCAATGTTATTTTTTTTTTTTAAGTGAAAAGGTTTACCAAAACCCAAGGTCTTCTCCTCCACAGGAACGTCAAATACCATTTTGATCTGGTTAGATTTCCACCAGGCCTCTGGAAAACGCTCAGGCAAAGGCAACTGCAGCCATGCATTGGATAACTGGCCTTGTGGATGCTTTTTTGTGTGCTGCAGCCTCAAGCAGGATGTATTTACAAAGAGTGGGAATCCAGAAAGCTTTTCAGTCTCACCTGCACTTTGCTGCTTCTGAAATGTGTTTACACTCTGCTCTCCAGAGGAACTATCCACACGTTCCCTTCCCAGTTTGCTCCTACCAGGAACAGAAATTCAAGGTGAGGCACATTGTGCAGGAGCTAATTTTGGAGGGTTTGGCTGCGTGGAGGATCTCTCTGCAGAGATGGTCAGTTTCTGACCTCCTTGTAGTTCTTATTCACAGTGGAAAAACGTATGAGGCGGATTTCGGGCGGCTTTGGCTTCCTGTCATCCCATATGTACTCTGGAGAAAGCACCTTGGAGGGTTTGTGGGACAGGAAATGCCTGTTGAGGTGACTCTCCTCCTGCCAGGCTGCCATGATCCCGTTGGCTTTGTCTGCCAGGATGGTCATGTGGCAGATCTTGGTGAACTCATAGACCTTCTTGACCAAGCCTCCAAACACGGCCCCTCCGTAGTAGAAATCCCCTTCTCCCTCAGGGATGAAGGCCGCCGAGGAGCTCCTCCTCTCATAAGGGAACTGCTCCCGTGGCACATGGAAGTAGCCAGGGTGGATGGCTGCCACCATGTCCCCCAGGGTCTCGGGGCCCCAGGGGTTGTGGAACACCATGTCGATGTCCAGGCAGAAGAGGTACTGCACCTGGCCGTGGCTCTCCCTGGCCACGTGCTGGTTGATGGCCTCCATCCTGCGCATGGAGATCTCCTGCCAGCTGGGCTGTTTCTGCACGGGGACGGCGACCAGCCTGCGCCCCGGCTGCAGCTGGGCGTGGGGCATGCTCTGGGGGCTGTCAGTGAAGATGTAGTAGTTCACCCGGTAGCCCCGCATGAAGTGCTGCTCCGCCGACTCCAGGAAGCGCCGCACGAACCTCGTGTACCTGAGCAGACACAGCTGTGGGCACAGCAGGGACCAGCAGGGCCGAGCTGCGCCCCTTCTGAAGGGCTTGGAGTGACAGAGAGGAACAGCAGGGACCAGCAGGGCCGAGCTGTGCCCCTTCTGAAGGGCTTGGAGTGATAGAGGAGAGGGGCGATGCCTCAGGTTTAGATTTTCTATTTTTTACATTCTGTGCTGCTTTGGTTTGAGGGTCTGGGTTCACATCAGGGGATGGTGAGCTCTCTGCACAGAGCAGGGAGACAAAACAATTCCTGCTCCAGCTGGGGACCAAGGACAAATGATCCAAATCTCAGCCCCAAGAGCACAAACATGGACTGAAGAGAGAAAAACAAGGATGGGACTC